>NW_004955403.1:27162005-27179584 GCF_000276665.1 Chinchilla lanigera
AGGAGGAGGAGGAGGAGGAGGAAGAGGAGGAGGAGGAGGAAGAGGAATAAGAGAGGAGGGGAGAACGAGTAAGAGGGGGAGGGAAAGGGGAAAGGAGGAGAGAGAGAAGAAAGAGACAGAGAGAGAGAACAGATAAAAATATACTTATTTTTCAGTACAAAACAAAGAGAAAAATTGTGATTCTATGTTTTAAAAAGTCCTATTTTTTTAAATATAGAAGTATATTTCTTCTCTTCAATCTAAAAGAGATCATATTTATGAGTGAAAAAGTACAGGGATTTTTTTTTTTTTTTTACAGAAAGGAAGATATAAGGATTAGACATACTTTTTTTTCTTGAATTTTTTTTTTTTTTAATTTCTTCTGGAAAAGACTATAAGAGTTCTCTGCAAAATCCTTTTCCTGGTTTTCAAAGCCGTGTCATGTGTAGGTAATTTGTTATTTGCTTTGCACAGTCAAGTGAAGCATGGGGTTCTACAAAAGAATGCTTACTTGTAAACATAAGCCTTTTGTCACAGGGTACCAAGGAGGTATTAACTACTATTCCAATTAGCATTTTACAACCTGTCCATAATGGTTGCCTAATATGATACTTTAAAATGTCACTTGTCTAAATAACTATACAAAAAAAGTTAATGCTAGGCAAATATTAGCCTTTCAAAAGCTTTTCAATTTAATTTTAAATTGGCATCAACAAAGTGCATTAACTGGATGGTTCGCACCACCAAGTATTTGTTTAAAGTGTTCTTTACTATTGGCTCAAATTCTGAAGCTTTTTGAATTTTCATTACTATGTGCAAAATCGAGAAAAAATAAACTTGCATAAGAATGTGCAGGGCATTACTTATTTATATGTAAAACCTTTATTCTATTTTGTTATTTTAGATTAAATCCGGCTTCAATTCTATTCTCTCAGGGAAGCATTAACAGTTTGAGCTCAGCGTGAAAACCATCAAACACTTGAGCTGAAATTTAGATTGGGCAATTTTGTCTGGTGAAGTAGAAAAGGACATGTGGAATGGCAAGGAGCAGAATGGCTTATGGAAAGGCAGATGTTTTAATCATGTATCATCTAGTGGGAGCCTTGGATATCTAAATTTAATTCTCTTGATATATTTAAAGAAAGTATGCTGAACCGAAATGATGGGTTTTACTGAGAGAATTAATAAACATATGTCTTCTGTGAAAGTAAAAGATTTTCATAGGCAAAGATGAAAATCAAAAGCAATTAGAACCTGAAGCTTATGAGGCTGAATGGACAACACAAAGTTCAGGACGCTGACTGTGATTGTTGCTGTTGGTCAGCACGGCATGTTATAGCAGGATGGTCTTCATCAACTTGCTAATTCTCAGGCAGCAAGGAGAGGGAGTAAAACTACAAAATATACTCTGAGTCCTCTTACAGATGATATTTTAATGAAGGACCATAGTAACATGTATCTTAAATTTTGTTATAGTTTTTTTCAAAAGGAAATAACATGATTATTCTAATGCTGTATGATGTTCCATTAAAATAACCTTCAAACTTGTAGCACATTTGAACTTGATGAGCCACACTGTAATTGTTGTTTGTTGAAGAGAGCAATCACACATACATTACAAACAGGTTCTTAACATGCTCATTTATAGGTTCTATGCCATTAAGGACAGTTGAAATATTTGCCATTAACATTTAATTGATATGATTCTACAGTAGGCTTGGAGATAACTTTTAGTGAAATCCAGCCCATTTCTCACATAGACAAGTAAGTTACAAATATTTTTTTCTATCATTACTGATTTAAAGAGTGTAGCCTGTCTTTCTGCAAAGGGTAGGAGATTTTAGATCTTTTAGAGGATTTTTAACCCACACTTCAACATGTAAAACCTGAACTGTATTTCCCTGTATTTCTATTTATAAGCACTCACATGATTCAGGATGTGTACTTACTAAATACATGTGAGTAATCGGAACCATCATCAGTGACAAGTATCACACTCAAATGCACATGCTCCATTGTTTTCCATTTATCTGAACCAGAATCTTTCAGTGTTGTTGCTAGCAGTGATTTCATGACTGAAGAATTCAAGGTTTGATAAAAAAAAATTTCAGATACATAAAACAATTCTTTTTAAAACAAATGCTCCAATTGAGCAAAATGGCCAGGCTATGTTTTGGGTGACATTTAGTATTTGGCAGTGGAAAAAATCATTTAAATAAGATGTATGTATATTCCAAATATATTATTAGAGAAAGTAGTAAATATAATTTATGTGATCTGATGTTTATTTCTTCTGAATTTTCTGCTGCAAAATTTTAAAAAGTGAGAAATGAAATCCTTCAAAAATATCATCATTAAGTCAATGGGAAGAGGAAAATAAAAATAATGGAATTTTCAAATTGCAGCTAGAAGTGAAATTAAGATATCATTTATTTGTATCCCCGATTTTTTTTCTTTCTTTTTTTTGGTTTTTCTCCGGTACCGGGAACTAAACTCATGACCTTGCGCTTGCCAGGCAGGTGCTTTGCCGCTGAGCTAAATCCCCAGCCCCTGTATCCCCGATTTTGACACTTTCCTCATCTCCAGTTCATATTTGAAGTAGCTGAATCACAGAAGGTTTTGGGACTTGCCAAGAGCCACCGTACTACATAGAAGTGAAAAAAATATTTGACACAGAATAAGAACTTGATAAATATTCTTTGAATAAGTGGTTAAATGGATGAATGAGTGAATGAACAAATTAATTAGATTTTATTGTCTTCTCTTGCGTAAATTACCTACTGCTGCAAACCACAATTTCCTTCTTGGTAAAATGAGGGAATAACGTGAGAACCTCTGCAACTTTTCAGATCAGTGTGAGAACACAAGTGTAGTGGGTGTGCGAGTGTGTGTTTCTGGGAGGCACTGTACACACAGAGGCTGTTTCGATTATTGTGCTTCTTTTGTGGAGGTAAGTGGCAATGTGCCAGTGAGCACCTCTCCTTCTGCACATACTTACAAGGAAGAAATAACTTCTTGTATTAGGTTTTTCCACTATCTAAGAACATGAACAGAAGAGGTAATTTTAAAGCCTCAGAAATCTTTAGTGTAGCCATCACCGACTCATTCAAAACATATTTATGGGCACCTGCTTTAAGAAAGTGTAACAAATAGTTTTGCAAAATGAGAAGTACGTTCTTTTAAGCTTAGCTCATAATTCTCTCTTCCATCCCCTGAATGGGATGCATAATTTAAGGTTATGGCCTGCTGTGCAGGGAAGAGTAATGCTGTTTTCACCCCCCCTCCCCACACGCCCCTGCCCCACTGAACACTAAGCAGAGAACTTTCAAAGGCTGCTACTGCTTGTCTACCAGATGTTACTGTCAGGGTCAGAGGCAGTCGATGAACGTATTTATCACACCCTAAAAATATACCGGTCATAATTTGATAGCATTGCTTGTCCATAACTCACTGAGGAGAGGCATACAGCGAAGTTCCAATGATCGTATATTAAAAGCTTCCCGGGTAAACAGGCTCACGGACGAGTTGTTGCTGCATTCTGAGCCAGCCTGAATAACATCTCTCCCATGTATCTGGCATTTCAATTTAATATTCGTTGGGCTAGGATTGCCTATATTATCAATGTCAAAAAGAAAAAAAAAACTAAAAAGTCTTATCTTCAACTTTCATTCCAGGGCTTCAAAAGAGCTTTGAATTTGCATCTTACTCTAGGGAAGATGTAGCTTAAAAACATTTTTGCCCAGCTTGCTCCATTAATTTCTGAGGAAAATGCACCTACTGCTGTGAATATGACAGTTCTCAACCTTGGTGTTTTTACAGGATGTCCCTCCCCAGGGAACAGTCAGCACCGTTCTGACTTCCCCCTTGGAACGGCACCGCCTGCTGGGTAATCAGCTCCAGCTCTGCGAGGAGCGACCTCGGCGGAATGAACTGGATGCCCCTGCCAGAGCCAAGGAAAAGGAGAACATCAAGCTTTGGGGGTAGAAACACATTTTAAGTGATCACCTACATTCAGTTTGAAGGATAATTCGTCCATGCCTACACCGGCTCGCTTATTAGCGGCACTTAGTACGTTTTGCGTGCTAGAACACGTTAACTAAGGGAATCTTCATCATTTTCCTTCAATTACTTCCATTGAGTCAGGAGCCAAATTCATTTTGTAATGATTATCTGACTCAGGTAGAGCTGATTTTCTATAACTCTAGGCTGAAGCCACTGACAAGGGCACAAAAAGGATTATTTTTCAGCAGTTTTCAGCCCAGCTAAATCAGCAGATAATGGCATCTATGATGCAGAGTGATTCTGACCTAAAACCCCTCTCATGGTTAATGTGTCTCGCATCTCAAATATGCCACAGAGGCAAAAATATTCTCTAGACATCTCCACTGTCTCCAGAGAGTGAAAGGCAAGGTTTAAAAATTCTTGATTTTTATGCTTCCAGTCAATTATGCAACAGCAATTGCTCAATAAAACCCCGAGAACTCAGTCTCCGTCTTCACAGAATTTCTGTGCCGGAGTGCACAGATAATAAGCAGAAAGACGGTGAACATATTTGCATGACTTTGTTATGTCAGATCCTAATGGTCTACAGGGGCACAGATTCTTAAAGACACCAAGCAAAACTTCTGGGTATTCTGGCAAGGGGAAAGGAAAAGGCTTTAATTCACTGATCATAGTGACTGCTCAGAAATGAGCGTGTGCTTGTTGTAATATAGAACTCTGGAGAGATTAGGCTTTGGTATATAGACAAATTACATTAAAAAAATCATTGTTCTACAAAATAGATCTGAGGGAGGTATGTTTTTTTTTTTCTGTCTTTTCAGGGTCTGTATTGTTACTGATATTAAAACACGTACTGTACAATCATTTGTTTATAACACTGTTTTTCAAACCCCCCTCGTTCAGAACCTCTTCAGCGGCTAAGGCAGTGGGTAGGGAACATAAAGCGATGAAGCATTTCAATCCAAGCAACTCAGAATTTATCTGTGTTGTCTGCTTGGCATATTGGTTTGCCACATAAAGAAGAAACATTGAAAATCACTAGGAAGAACTGTAGAAACTTCCGTTATATCTGAAGTCTGGCACCGAGCACCGACTCAGTGTATTTTCTTTGAATAGATGAACAAAACCATTCTATGTAAGTGACTCTGTTTCTTAGGATTACTTTCTAGCTGTCATAGTGTGTCTGTAGTCACTGACAAAATGTGTCTGTGCACTGCATTTGAAAACCTGAAACCATCGCAATATGCTATGGTTCTTTGTTTAAAATTCAGTATTTTGTTCACCATAGATTGATTCACTTTGATTTCAAGATTTAATTCAAATAAGCAGCTGTCCTCCGCCAGGCCCTTCCATGGTGATGATTCTGCCTTGAAGTCAGCAAACCGAAACCTCCAGAACCGTCAGCCCAACTAAACTTCTTCTTTTAAGCTCATTATATCAGGTATTTTGCTGACAGTGACAGAAAGGTAACAAACACACCTATTATGTCCTTTTGTTTTCATTTCCACTTGTCTCAAACTCCTCTCATAAATCATTGACCAAGTAAGTAAATAAAAACCCACTTTCATAGATAACAAAGTATTGGATGGAGGCTTCCATAGATGACGGAGGCCATTATCAAGGCTCAGGACATGGTACTCAAAACACAGGCCCTGAAAACTGAGAAAATATCGCAAGAAGGAGAGTCGCTGTCTGGGCTTCTTCCAAATTTCTCCCCTGAAGATTCTCACATATGGGTGTCCTTCCCTGTTCCCAAAGAGAAGAATTGCCACACAGGGATGTCGCTAGTGATCTGAACAAACAGGCCCTTGGAAGTCTCAGGTAGTTTACTACCATTAGGTAAGACTCTTTCATCCTCCTATCTTACTTCTACATGACTGCCCATAAAAAATTACTGTTTTCCGAAACTTCATATTTTCATTTCTGAAGGCTGTTATGCTCCACAAAAGCTAAATAAATTTGTTATGCTTTTATATTATTAGGTTTTTTTGTTACACGGTATCAGTCCTGAAACTTTGGGTGGGTAAAGAAAAGTCAAATATCAGTGAGCCCTGTAAATGCTAGATGGTGAAGTAAACAGACTTACTGTAAATATCACTGAGAATTTGAAACCAGGTTTCTATAAACCAAATTTAAATATTCATTTGTCCTAACCTCACCATAGCTATAGGCGCAGCACAATGGTCCAGACGATTATCTATTCTATAGTTTCAGGGAACAGTGAATGACTTTAACTCCGAATATTTTCAGGCTGTTCCAAAATAACGTTCTAAATAAAATACTAAAAGTAAAATCTAGAGCTATGACAATCTCTAACAAAGTGGATGTGGTATTTGAAATTTGAATTTGAACTGAATCCAATTATTTGTGCAGTATCTATCCCTCCACATCTATTCGAATTGGTATTTTGTATTGCCTGCAGTTATGGACCTCAGTTAAGTTTGCTAGACCTACATTTCATATTTCCTTTCCCTCCTTTTTTGAGACAGTGCTCTTACTAACCATTAGAAAAACATGCATTTTGCTCCGGTGTGGTGGAGCACACCTGTAATCGCAGCAATCTGGGCAGCTGAGGTATGGAGGTCGACAGTCAGAGCCTACTGAGGGCAACTTAGTGATCTGGTAAGACCCTGTTTTAAAAAAAATAATAATAAAAAATAAAAGAGCTGAGGATGTAGCTCAGTGTGAAGGTCCTGCATTCAATCTCCAGTACTGAAAAAACCGAAGCAAACCAAAACAAAGCAAAACGCACCAAAGGAAAAAACCCTGTGCTTTATTTAGTTCCCAGTAGTTAGTGCTGATGAGTTTTCTGCCAGGCCTATTTTCTTTAAACAAACAAAAGAACAAAAATTAAGCAAATTATGCAACATGTGGAAAAATAATGAGATCAAAGGTATAATGACTAGAAAAATAAACTTTTTTCATATCAAGGAGGTGAAATTACGGATATTTGCAAAACCTTTCTATTCAACCTGCGGTGCTGCCATTGGGTCCTGCACTCAGTGGGTGGGCTGGTATTATAATTCAGTTCTCTAAGCCAATTTTTAGATCTTTGACAGAGAAAAGAATTAGTGCTTAACTTTCAAATGGCAATCCTCAGGCAGAAATGCTACCATTTCATATAAGTTGAAGTGCTCCAGGAATGAAAGGGAACATGTTTAGGGGGAAAGTTGTCACTGACTTACAGAGTAACTTAACATTTTCCATCTCAGTGCCGAGGGTTGCCTTTCATAGCGACAGAAATACTACTTTACAAGGGAAAAAACTTATCTTCATGAACTTCATTGTATAAAACAAATATAAAGGTAAAAGACACAAAAATAAAGAGGAGAGCCATGGGGGTGGGAACCATAAAAGGCTTTTGACTAAAATTCACTATATAAACAGCACACTAAAAATAAACAAACATATTTTAGAACATTTTTCTCTCAGTATGCATTATTTTATTGCATGGTTGAAAACTCAGTGGTTACTAGATTATAGAAGGATGAGAATAAGAAGCTCTGGTGCATTATTGCATAGTAGGATGACTACAGATAATGATACTGTACTGTATTTATCAGAAAACTAGAGTGAAGGAATTTGAATGTTTCAGTGCAAAAGAAATGATAAACGTGTGAGGATATAGAGATGTTTACCCTCATTTAAACATTATGCAATGTATACTCGTATTAAAATAATATACAATATCCTATAAATAAGTGTATTTTTTTTAATGGACAACTTAAAAATAAATGTAACTTAAAAATAAAATAAAAACAAACCTCTCATTTGAGCCTATAAATTATTTACAGTAACAGCAAGCAAAATAATTCCTTTTAAATAATCCACTCTAATGTTCATAATTGAGTCTACCTTTCATTGTTTTCTCAATTTGTAAATCTTACACATGAATTGGCAGAAAAAAGAAACAGTCACATGTTGGGAAGGAAAACAATTACCCCAGGTGCTATGTTCTGAGAAGGATCATATTTGCTGGAGTGATACAGTGTGCTGCAAATAATAATCAGTCAAACTAATAAAAATATCAGGAAAGGTTTGCTGTTTCCTGTTCTGTGTATATGTACAAAATAACCCTGCAGTTATAATTGATATTTTGAGGGTATAAACAGAGCTGGTCAAGTACAGCAAGAACAATTTAGTAATGTAGGACTTTATCTCTTACCTCACTTTCTGGATGAGAATACTATAGTCAAGAAGAAATAAGTAAAAGACTTATTTTTAACTAACAGAAAAATAACCAGGAAAGTTTTGCTTTATACTTCATTACTGATAGAAATTTTCTGCATTTTGTGTGTAGTTATATTCACACAGACTACAGACATTTAGAAATGGCTTACAACTTTTTCTGTCAGCTTGCTCTTCTGGCGTGAACCACGGCATTCTACCCTTACCTATAATGTGATGTAAAACCGTCTGGGTTCAGTTTCTAAGTACGGAAATATACAAGTATTTTTCAAAGCAAAATTTTAATGAATACATTTTTAAAAATGGACTGATTATAAATAAATTTCATCTTCTGTTCAAATAGCAATTTTATGAGATATTTCAGCCAAAGTTGAAACATTATTTCTTAGTTGCCATAATAATTTGTAAAAGTAGTAATGATCTCATATCATATATATATGACGAAGAGGAAGAAAAAATTTTGTGGATTATGGTTGTGAGGATGCAATTTATTGCTATTCAACTATTAGCTAGATTATATTGTATTAATATATCAGTAAGATCAATATACAATATTCTCTCACAACAATTAAAGTTTCTGATACACCCAGAACAAACCAGTGGAAAAAATTATGTGTGATATTTGACAAAAACAAAGCCATTTCATTAAAAAGAATTAGCTCCTCAGCACTGACCCCTGTAAATGAACCATTTATCAATTTTACTTGGTATATACTGAGAAGAATTCTGACATCCAAGTCGACATCTTACATTTGCAAGCTGATATAGCAAAAGGAAGCAAAAGACATGTTTATGTTGGAGAGGTAAATGGGTTCGTTGGAATCAGGAGGTTAGTAAAATGTAGTGACATTTTCAAAGGCTGTATTTATAAGAAAAGCCGAGGATTCCATGTAGAAGGCATGTTTAGTCAGTGAGTGCAAAGGCAAATGCTGGCAATAAGAAAACACTTACAAAAAGCTGAAATTTAGGTTGGAGTGATAAAAAGATAGGCGTCTATATCAGGGAGTTGGCAGCGATGTAGAGTGAGAAACATATCTCAGGCTTCATTTGTCTGCTATAGATCCCGGGCCTACTCCTTGGGAAAAAATTCCAGCAAGAATGTGTCATATTACACAAATGCATTTGCTAAGGGAAGCTAGAGAACTGAAAAGTTTAAGAACACACTCTATTTTACAGAAGATGCCCAAACATGCAGGATCAGTTGTGACTTAAGTTATTTGGATTCTATCTGAGGATCCTTTATGTTTTTCCTTTATTGTATAAAATAAAATCTTCAAAAGTCAAGCGCATTTGTTACAAATGGAGCCAGTTGTGAAAAATGACAGTGAATGAAAGGAATAAGACCACTGGGCTAAGGAACTGCTTTGCCTCTTGCATCTTAATTTCACACAGTATAGTGATGATGGTATAATTTGAAATTGGCCAAAAACACTGGTTATAAAGGTCTCACACCTTTCACCCACAAAAATCTTTAAAGTATGTAATGCAGGATCAAATTTATGTCTTCAGTGTGATGAAAAATATACAAAAGTAAACAACTGTCATCCAAAGACACAGATGCCACTAATTTAAGTTCTCTAACATAAAATCAAGTGCATCACAAACACTTTAAAAATATACAGGAATGACAGTGAGTAGCCTACTGTTTGCTTCTTTCTTTCTATACTAGTCTATTTCTTTTCTTCCAGGCCCTAGATTTAGAATTTCATTGTAAGCATCACTTTTATGCCAGTTTTCCTTACCCCTTTCTTAGCCACACCTAATTTATACTTTTACGGATAGAGTATCTTATACATTGGAATTTTTTACCCTCTTATTTTTCAAACCCTACTAAGTTTTTTTTAATCTATTACAATGATACAATTGGTATAATAGATGTGTATTATATATGTCTGCCATCTAAGACACTTACACCTCAATAAAATGATGATATGACCTGATAGTAAAAGTGTGATCCATTTTTCATTTTTCATAAGGAGTAGAAAAACGTCTCAGTTTTTACATAACATAGACTGGAGGAAAATTCTGGACATATATAAAGTTAATTCTAAAATAAATAAACTTCAAGAAAAGGAAAATATATCATTTCTCCCCACAAATAGAATCAATGAAAAATGTGAAGGTACTGCAGAGGAACTACTATATGCATTAGAGATATTTTAAAATAATATAATAAAAAGGAGTAGTTTCCAAATGATAAATATTTTTGCAAGTAAAACAGCATTGTAAATTGTAAGAGAATATTTTACTTTACCTGTAAATATTTTAGGGGCAGTATTTGATATTTTAAGCAATTATTTTCCTAAACATCAATATTGAAATGTGGAGTAACATGTTTTGTCTCAAGTATGAAATCAGAAAGCCATATAAATGCATAAACTCTATAGTTATAGAGGGCTTGTTCTCTAATAAAGAACAAGCTGTGTGACTTTAAGTAGTCTAAATAGTTATTACCGTCAGCTGTGATGTGTTCTTCCTTCTGCCTTCCCAAGAATTTCTTGTATTATAATAATGGATTCTAAAGAAATAAGTTGCACACACACCATTAATTTCTAAAATGTGTAGGTGGCAAACACAGCATGACACATTCACTTGGTGGCATAGTCTAGTGATAACAGCATTGCCCTTAAATTCCATGAGATTTGGGCATCTTCACACGAGCACCGTACACCCACATATTTAAGTGGATGTCACGAATTCCAAGTGCTCCTTAGGGTAAAAGGCATGGCATGTAGGCTGCATCTGATTCATTCGCTGAAAGCAAAGATTGAGTCAACCAAGTTGTTTTGTTTTTTGTTTTTGTTTTTTTTGGTTTTTCTCCGGTACCGGGAACCGAACTCACGACCTTGCGCTTGCCAGGCAGGCGCTTTTGCCGCTGAGCTAAATCCCCAGACCCTAACCAAGTTGTCTTAAATAAGACATTGAGGAAAGGTATGTTAGATGGGAAAAAGTAATTTTCCAAGGAAATATGAGGGGAGAGATTTCTTTACAGAATTTACAACCATCACATCACGTCACACATTCCTTCCCTGTGTCATATGGTATGATATGATGTGATGATATGATATGGCATTATATGGTGTGATGTGTACACCAGCAAATTCTTTTCCACTTTTTGATACTAGCAGTAAATATGGTGAAGTGGTAGAGGAATTGGAGTTCCACTACTATTCTGAGACCTTTTAACATTGATTAGTCCTATGGGTCATTTTCGAATGTATGTCTAAAATCCTCAGTTTTTAAACTATATACTTAGAGAACCAAGATTTCTGCAGAAAGAGAAAAATAACATTTACATAACTGATTCTGTATATTTTCATAATTCTATAATTATTCATTTAGTTGCATTTGGTTTTATATTACTTTACCTTTTTTGCCTTGTTGCTATAATTTCAGAGGTAAGAAGTTTTAAAGACACAGTTGAAGTAGTAATTTCCAAGTGGGAGCACTCTTTGTTTCTGAGCAATCCTAGGCCCAAAATGCTTGGTTGATCATTATCTCAGGAATATTTAGTCAAACATAGATAAATTTTAAAAATTGCAAAATATATATAAAAAATGAATATATGATTCCACAAAGTTTTTTGTCATTTTTAATCAGTACATTTATATATTTATCTAACTAAAATCATCATAAAAATCATTTGTCAAAAATATGGATGAAAATTTTTATTCTTTTCAAAAAGCACTTTAAAGATTGAAATTGGACCTTGTACTACACACCATGCATATAAACTAACCCAGAATAGATCATGACAATGAATTTTAGGGGTAAAACTATGAAACTCTTACAGAAAGTTTGCTCGAATTTGAGCTAGACAATTGCATCTAAAATATAACACCAAAAAGTGCCGAAAAGTAATTAATTGGACTTACAAAAATTAAAAATTTTATGCTCCAGAAGAAACCATTACTAATCTAAAACAACTTACAGAGTGAGAGGAAATATTTATAAATTGCACGTCTGATACATTTTTATCTGGCGTACATGAGGTTTTTACAAGTCAACAGTGAAAATACAGAATACTCAATTAAAAATTAGAACAAGAATTTGAATAAACATTAGCCAAAAGCAGATAGTCAATGAGCACATGTAAAATGTTCAACATGACTAGCCATCAGGTGGATGTCAGTGAAAATAACAATAAGATATGTCTTTATACTCATCAGAATGGCTACAATAAAAAAAACAGACCATAATATGTGTTGGCAAGAATGGGGAGTAGTTGGAACACTTGTATATTGCTGGTGAATTGTAAAACGACACAGGTACTTTGGAAAATGATTTGGCAGTTTTTCAAAATGTTAAATAATAATTTTCCATATGGTCCAACAGTTTTATTTTTAGACAAATGCCTATGAGAAATAAGAATATGCCTATAAAGAAATCTGAATACAAATGTTCATAATAACATTATTTATATTAGCTAAAAGTGAAAATAACCCAAATTATCTATCAAGTTATGAATAGGTAAACAAAATAGTACATATATGCAATACAAAATTATTTGAACACAATAAGGAATGAACTACTGACATATGCAGCAACATGTATAAATCTGAAGTCATTATGCTAAGCCAAAGAAGACAGATATAAAGGACCAAATATTGGGTGATTGTATCCTCATGAACTATATAGCATAAGCAAGTCTTCAGACATGTTAATAGACTCTCTGAGGAGGGTGGAAGTTGAATAGTGGCTGCTGAAATTTAAGGTTATTTTGGGGGGAAACGGTAGAGAAGAGGTTTTAAAATGAAAAAGGGGCCAATGATAGCATAATTCTGTTGACATAATAAAAGCAACTAACTGGTACACTTTCTTTGTGTTTTTTTTTTTTTTTTAATTTTGGTTCTTTTCCAGTTCCAGGAAGCAAACTCATGACCTTACGCTTGCCAGGCAGGTGCTGTGCCACTGAGCTAAAGCCCCAGCCCCAACTGGTACACTTTCAAAGATGAATTTTATAGTAAGTGAATCATATCTTAATACTGTTAGTTTAAAAATGCTTCTGATAGTTACAATAATCAAAGATTTGCTTTGATGTATTTTCATTTTCATTAAAAATAGTAATTGATGGTCTACTCTTCTAAATTCAGATATAAACAGGAAGAAGCACATCAGTTATACCATAAAAATAGAAAGATCTAGTTGAAAAAGGATGGGAGAGTTGGGTTGGGTTTTAAGTAAGACCAATATAGTAAGGAATAATGTGGCAGTTTAAGAAATAGTCATAGACTAGGAAGTGAACAGACTAAGATAAAATAGGTAGAAATGTATAGAATAGAACAGGAGAGATAGTATAGGAAACATGACAACTCCTAAAAATTCCTACCAATGGTTATTTATTTACTTATTTATTTTAGTACTGGGAATCAAACTGAGGACCTTGCACTGGCCAGGCAGGCACTGTGCCACTGAGCTGTATCCCCAGCCCCTACCAAAGGTTATTAACCAGAGTAAGTACTGGGAAAAATATTGTAATTGACATATATGTTAATTCAAGGAAAAAACATTGATAGCTCAGGCTGGTGAACAAAAAATTTCCAGGCAAGCAAAGCTCTAATTGCAGAATTAAAAAGTCAGAAGTAGGAGACTTCTGAGTATTTATAATGTGGGTGTTTCAGTTTTGCTGGACTGTAAAGCTCTTATAAAGAAGGGTCTCACCAAGATAGTGGATGGAGTTTATTATTACAGATGGTCTTGAAAATTATGATCTAATGTACAGGCTTAACATGTAGACAAAGCAGAATAATTCAAGCTGCTTGTTTTAGAGTATCACGTTTAATTGCTCCAATTCAATACAGGTAATGTGTTAGTACTTGGGCCACACAGATGAATACCTTCCAGTTTCACACTCAAGTGGCACATTTGTTTATGAGGAAGAAAAGTGAAGCAATACTCAGCATACAGTGTAAAATAAATATCATAATTTATAGAATTGCTATAAATAAAGATACACAGAGAGGGCTCTCAACTCAGCAGTAAATAAGGTCAGCAGTTGCTTCCAAGTGGGAATGAAACATGCACGGTAAAAAAAAGCAAAAGTAAAACAAATAAATGAAAAGATCCAATGTGGGAGATACTGAGTAACATGGACCAGCTGTACTGAAGTTGATTTCACTATTTTTTAAATTTTTATTTTTATTTGTAGATGTTTACAATGCATAACAATTACATTCCTTGTAGGAAGCTGGCACATGGATATAACAGAATTTAGTTCTTTTTAAATCCCCTTCCTTACTCTCCCTCCTGTGTCCCTCTAGTTCTTTGTCCCCTTTCCATTTGCAAAAGATCTGTTATCTTTATTTTACTCTCTGATTTGTTTATATTTTGTCTTACCCATATATGAGAAGCCATGACATATTTAAGCTTGTGTGTCTTGTTTATTTCACGTAACACTGTGATCTCAAGTGCATCTACTTTCCATCTGAATTTAAAAACCAGAAAACCAAACAGAATATGAAAAAGTACTTTTCAGATATTGGATGGAGAGGAAGCATGGGATTGTAAGCCCTGAAAAAAAAAGGAAATGAAAAAGTGCTTCCTAAGGTTGACCCATGTCACTGCATGAAGGCAATTCCCAGGCTGCGGAAAGAGGAACTCAAATGAAACCTGAAGCTCTTTCAGAATAGAGATGACAGAGAACTGATTCTGGGAACCCAAGGCAGCTGTACCATGCAGGGCAGAGTCCTGAAAAAGACTTTAGAAATTTGCAGATAGTTACTATCCTATCAAGTTTTAAATTTATCTATCATTACCCAATGCCAGGGGAAGAGCTACCGGAAAACAGTATTACTATGGTACTACTGGAAACTACTGGAAACTTGGAAAATGCTCAGGGTTAGAAAGAGAGAGAGATCAAAAAAATGGATCATTTTATAGATTTCTCAAATTGACAATCACTTGAAATTAGGCCTAGATTAAGTTGCTTTTGATTGAAGATATCAAAGTATAAATGAAAATCTAAAAGTGATGGAACTGATTCCAAAATGGAATACTATTTGACTATAAAGAATGACAAATTTGAGATATTTATGAGAAAATGGATAAATCTGCAAAATATAGTGTTAAGTGAAATAATCTAGACAAACAAACTTAAATATTTTATAGTAGCTCTCACTCAAGAAAGACAAAGTTTAAACCAAAAGAATCATAAAGGATGGCTAGAAGTAGACAAGGGGATTGTTCTCTTGCAATAGGGAAGTGGTCCGAGGAAACAAGGGTGACTGGTGAAGAAGAGAGGGAGGGGAGATAAGTAGAATACATATTTGCCATGTGTAGGAACTAATAACCCCAACTGATGTAAACATTATATGCCACAGTATGAGCTGAGATTAATAATGCCATCAGCAGTGATAAATAGGAGAGGGGAGTTGGAGGATGAAGGGAGGGAGGGAGAGAGGGAAGGGGATTAACAGAAAGGAAGCAAGCTGTACTACAAACACATAATTACTCCCCCATATGACTGTAAACTGAATGTACTGCAAACGTGTACTAATGCAATGAAAAATTAAAATTAACAAAAGAAATTAAATATGTGCCAGAACACATTCTAATCCTTTGTTGTTGTTGCTATTGTTGTTGCTGTTGTTGCAAAGGAGTACAACAAAATCCACAATCAAAATATCTGGCTTCCAATTCAAAATTTCTAGGCATATCACGAAGCGGGAAAATAGGACTCACAATAAAGAAAAAAAACAAACTATAGAATGAAAAACTTAGACAAGGGAGCAGATGGGATTACAAGCTAGAACATTAAAGTAACTATTAAAATATATTCCAAGTATTCGAGAATTTTGAGAAGAACTCTATGATATGGAAAAAAAGGAAAGTTCCCTAAGTATGAAAGATAAAACAACTGCAATGAAAAATACTGGATAAGATTAAGAATAAATAATACACTGCAAAAACAGAAATCACTGTCACTGAATATGCTGAATAGATACAATGGAAAATGAAGTGAAGAAAGAAAGGACTGGGAAAATGACACCAGGGTGTCAGTGACTTGTAGAACCGATCTAACATAGGAGTAACAGGAAGGGCCTTCAGGTTTTCTCTTTGAAGAAATTATAGGAAGAGGAAGGGCCTTCAGGTTTTCTCTTTGAAGAAATTACGGCTAAAATTTTCCTAAATTTGAGAAAAAAATCAGTCTCTTAAATGAAATGAACTCAATAAATTTTAAACGAAATAAATTTGTTTTAAAAACTGTACCAAAGCAAAACATAACTAAATTTCCAAGTCAGAGAAATGCCTACACATGGTCAGAGGAGGGAGATATATTGGGAATAGCAGAAGAAAGTAGAGAATTGTAGTAGAATTTCAGATAAAAGCTGAAAGTTAAAAAAAAAAAAAGAAATATTTTTAAATTACAGAGCAATGGAATAAAGCAAAATAAAAACCAACATAATAAAAATGAAAAAGTTATCCTAGAATTCTATTTCTAGTGAAAATATTTTTCCCACATGTTGATAAAATAAACCTTTATATTTCTAGGAACAAAATCTGAAGGAATACATTTCCAGCAGATCTGTACTGGAAAATAAAAATAAAAAATAAAGCTCTCTTAATGTATAGTTATTATACAAAAGGAAAGTAGTGAAACACATAAATTTGGATACACATAGAAGAATCTAGAAATGATATATAGGTTAATAGAAAAATAAACTTCATCTTTTGTCATTGTTTGTTTTTGTTTTTGTTTTTTCCCGTACCGGGAACTGAACTCATGATCTTGAGCTTGCCAGGCAGGCGCTGTACCGCTGAGTTAAATCCCCAGCTCCTAATCTTTCATCAGAACTTTACACATAACTGATTTATTAAGACAACACGGAGTAATAATGCATTGTGGGCTTTATAACATGTCTAAAATTAGCATATGTAACATCACCATAAATTACAGGAAGGGTGAATGAAGGCATAACATTGCAAGTTTCTTATATGATGTGTAGAATGACAGAATATTATTATGAGTAGTATGTGATCATTGAAAGTAAAGACTGTAAGCCATGAACAACCCTAAAGAATAAGATATCACTAATAAGCCACTAACAGAGATAGAATCAGTACCAGAAGTACTCATGTAATCCAAAATAAGACAGAAAAAAAATGTAAAAGGATACAATGACTATCTGGGCAAATGGAAAAAAAATATGGTAAACTGGAAGGTTTTACATAAACATGTCAATAATTATATTGCATATAACTACGTCTTTTATAAAGTAGAAATATATAAAGAAAAAGAAACTCCAATTAAATGTTGATACGCACAGATTGTACAAAACGAAATACTCAGGCCGGGCATGGTAGCGCACACCTGTAATCCCAGCACTTGGGAGGCTGAGGTAGGAGGATTGTTGTGAGTTTGAGACCAACCTGGGCTACCAAGTGAGTTCAAGACCAGCCTGAACTGCATA
>NW_004955403.1:27179684-27527780 GCF_000276665.1 Chinchilla lanigera
AAAAAAAAAAAAAAAAAAAAAAAAGAAAAAGCAAACAAAATGAAGTACTCCCCTACGTGCTGACAACAAGCCTACAGGTATCATCATACTAGTGGTGAAAGACTGAATGCTTCCTCCTTCAGCTCAGAACAAGTTATCTGGTCTACTCTACATAGCTCTTAGATTGGTACTGGGAATTCAGGTTGGAAATAAGAAGTAAAACTGCATTCACAGATGACAAGAATCTCTGGAATCTATAAAATTAATCATAGAATTAATAAATGATTTTAATATGACAGAATACAGTATAATGCATAAATATTAATTGTATATGTATTAGCAACAATTTGATAGTAAATTTATAACATAGTACCATGAAAATAACATCAAAATAGGTAGAAATAAATTGAATAAAGTTTGTGTAATATTATTATACTGAAAATGTAAAACACTGCTGAATAAAGATACAAATAAAAGAAAAGATACTACCATATGGAGACTTAGTATTGCTAAGGTATAAATTTTACCCACATTGACATATTTTTAATGCAATTTCAATCAAAATTCTAACAGGTTTTTAAGTTAAATATCAAAATTTAAAATTTAAATAGCAGTGTAAGGGAACTGCAATAGCCAAAACAATTTTCAAAAGAATAATAAAGTGGGCATGTGATTTTAAAGCTTACTATGAAGCTATAGAAGTTAAAACAATGTGTGATGTTGGCATAAAAATATAGACAGAATAGAGTCTACATTCATACTATGCAGTGAATTGACTATTGCCATAGTATCTTGGATAACAAAATGAGATAAGGATATACTTTTTCACACATGATGAGGAACAATTGGATATTTATATGAAAAACAAAATGACACTTGTTCATACCATTTGCAAAAAGTAACTTGAATCAGAACTCTGAATGTATAAACCAAAATTACATAATTTCTAGAAGAAATAAAGTGCAAAGTACTTGTGGATTAGATAAAGATTTCTTAGGTTAGAAAAAAAGAACACAAATCACAGAAAAAAAATTGATACACTTCATATAATCAAAAACTTAAAACTTGTAGCTGGGGATAGCGGCATACATTTATAATCCCAGCACTCCAGAGGCTGAGGCAGGAGGCTTGCTGTAAGTAAGTTAGAGGTCAGCCTGGACTACATAGTGAGTTGAAGGCTAGCCTGAACTACACAGCAAGACCCTGTGTCAAAAAACAAAACAAACCAAGATAAGATTAAAAATAGTGCTCTTCATGAGATACTGTTAAGAAAATAAAAAGACAAGTCATGCATTGCAGAAAAAATATTTGCAAAACATATGATTGATAAGGGGCTGGGAATGTAGCTCAGCAGCATAAACACTTGTCTGGCAAGCCTGAGGTCATGAGTTCGATTCCCGGTACAAAAAAAAAAAAAAAAGGAAAGAGAACATATGATTGATAAAAGATGCAGAGAACACAAGGAACTCAATAAGTGGACAAATAATTACACTGTATGTTATATGTAACATATTTGAATAAATAATTTTAAAAACATATCCTCCAAACAATAAGTACATGAAAAAAGAAACAATTGTCAATAGTCATAAGGGAATGTACCTTAAAACCACCATGAGAATACCACTGCACAACTCCAAGAGTTAAGTTAAAAACGCCTGGCAATGCCAAGCAAGTGGAAATGTGTTCTCAGTGAAATCGCATGTAATGCCCATGGAAATGAAAATGTGCTAGCAATTTTAGAAAACAACTCGGTAGTTTCTTAAAAGTGAATATACACTTAGCATGAGTCAGAAATTCCTCTTTCTTGGTACTTAACAAAAAGCAATAAGAGTATACTTGTGTGTAAACACTTGTGTGCAAATATTCCTATCATCTTTATCCAAAATACCCAAAACGTGCTGCATCGTAAAAGTTCATGCAGTGTGGCATGAATAAATCAAAAATATCCCTTCAACATACTAATGCTTATTATGTAAAGAAATGAGCTGCCTATGCACACAAAGAGGGAAAATTGTGCAGGGAGACTGCTGCACTGGAGTTCCCAACATTCCAGTGGACTGGGGTGGTGGGTGGTAGGAGAGATGAGAAGAGTAGTCATAAAATCCCAAATTAATATGGGCCCAGGAGAGAGAAAACACAAGAAGAAGCTGTTTGTACATCCAGCGATTATTTGAACTGATTGTCACATGTAAATATGTATGCATTCCTTGTTTTCTCACACATAGACTTTTAAAAATAAAAATGCAGGGTGACATTTCTACCAAATAGTTTACGAAGCTGATGTGTTGCACTTTTAATGGTGAAACTGGAATATCCTACTATTCATTAGAAATGTGGTTTAATATACAAATTACAATCTAAAATATCTGGATTTAGGCAAGCAAAACATTTGGCTTAAAAGTGGAGTTTTTCACTTCTCAATCAGTTTTTTATCCCACCTCTGACGAGCAGTAAAATTCTGTCTTGCAAAATAATTTAATATGCGCCTCTTTCCTTTACCCTTATTTCAGACTCTGTGAGTATTGAGAAGAATATGTTATATCTATTTGTAAGCTAACATTATGTATGAGAATACAGGTACACCAGATAGAAATTATTATAAAATTTTATAAAGCAATTATTTGCTGTTCAATGTGATTATTTTAGGATACTTTGCAACATGAACTTCTTTCTTTTTTTTTTTTTTTTCGGAGACAAGGTCTCACTACTGCAACCTGGCCTTGAACTTACTTAGTAGCCAAGATTGACCTCAAACTTGCAGAAATCTTCCTACCTCAGCCTCCCAAGTGCTGGAATTCAGAGCATGGGCCACCATGCTTGGCCTTGTGATTTCTTTTTAAATTTGCTTTAAAAAATTGGTAGGATATGCATAACATCTTACAATGTATAGCTATATTTACTTTTAAATTTCAAGATGAGTTAGGCAGTAAAAATAGGAAATCTATAAAAAGTTGCTTTGTACTGTTTTCATACAGTAAGTCAAGACAATATCTGATTGTCTTGTGTGCAAATTTTTAAAATGTTGTTAAGCCATTTAGTTATATCATCTATACATAACATTAAAATTTGAGAATAATAAATTAAATTCAATTTTATTCTCTTTTGGAATCCATAGACTTGATTTTTTTTTCTTTGTAACTGAGTATTTCTTCTGAGCAACTTACTCTTTTATTTTGAATATAACTCTTATGTCACAATATATAGCATCTACCATGTCTTCCTGCAGAGAGGAAAATCAATGAAAATAGCATGAGGAGCTCCAGTAAGCCAGTTTTTGATGAATTATGTCCTTAAAGATATACCCTGTATGTGGTTCAAATGTATTGATTAGTTACAACTGTTTCTGTAATATCAATAATACACGATTCTCTTGAACTTCCCCTGAAGGGACAGGGTTTAATCGAGAGCGCCCTAAACAATAAATTGACTACCAAGAAGGAAGCGGAATAATGAAGTTGGCTCAAACTTCCAAAATAATAATTTTAAACTTGAGGAAAACATATTGATGTCTCTGTTTCCACCGCCTTTTTTCCACTTGTATCATTCATAATAAGCTGCTTACTGAAGGGATTAGTATATCACCAGGATATAGCTTCTGTATAGCCCTTTGGCACTCACATTTTTATATGCTATCAAATAGTAAAAAATTAAAAATGAACAGAACGCACTTTGAAATACTAGTTTCAGCATTTTAAAATCATGCTTTTCTACTATAAAAATCACAATATTAAATATTTAAAATTTTGTAAACTATTAACTTGAAAATAAAGTCTTCCTATTAAATTTAATTCATGTTTTGCTATACTTTGCTTCATCAGCAATTAACTTTTTTAGTAACTCTCATGCTTTTAAAAACCTCCTTTAGAAGAAGAATACTTCTGCATAGATGTTGTGTAGTAGATGTAAAAGAGTTTCTTTTCTCAGTACTCCAAGCACAAATAAATTATCCCAGTACAAGAAGTAGGTGGTATGAAGTCATATTATTTTCAAAATGTCTATCATCTTATCAGATAGTTCAAATTTCCTACTTATTCAGAGACTCCAGAGAAAGTAATCTTGTGATTTTTGCAGTCTTAAAAATTCCTAGTATGTCATTCATCCAAAACATCTTCTAAAATATTTTAACAGAAACTTTTTTTTGCGACAGGATCAGGCTGCCCGTGACTCCCCAGGCTGCCCTCCAACTTGCATCCATCTCCTGCCTCAGCCTCTCAAGGGCTGAGATTACAGGCATGTGCCACCATGCCCAGTTTAACAGATACTTTTGAATCCTGTTTTACACATTTTAAATCTCACTCAAAACACAGAATTTATATAACTCTACAACCATCAGTTTCCAGTACCATTATTTGATAGTACATAATTTTAGCACCAGTATGACCTATCTGTTCCATCAACTTGCATTTCTTCTCGATCATTTTTATTATGATAGAAGGTGTGATATATTAGCTTACAACTCTGCCTCCTACTTTGTCTGTCTAAAAACTATCAAAAGAGCATGACAAATTTTGACAAAATTTGTATTATCAGTCTGAATTTTCTGAGCTCTCATAAATCATTTGTCTTTTGCTCAGTTTTAAACTCTTAACTGCCTAATCTATGTTATGTCAACATCAGAATAAATCGGTTAAGAACTTGCAATGAACAGGTTAATGGCTCAGGGGTCACTAGACAATCCACAAATGAATTGAAGTTTCGTAAGTCAGTGATCAGAATCCTCACTTCAGTATCTGACAAAATTCAGGCTCGGCTCTGTCATTTAACAACTATTTTTCACTAAGTCAAACTTTTAGGATCTTTTATAATATGAAACTTGAGAACAATACAGAATGATGATTCAATGAGATATGCCACAGATAGTCTCTGGAAGACTTTTTGGTAAAGAAATGTGCTCAGCGATTTTTTTCTGCCTTTTATTTTTCTACCATAATATAAGAATAATAGTTCCCACCAATGGTATAGTTGATTGTCATTGTTAGGAGTGTTCCCATTCCGTAATGTGCATTACTTCATTCTTTTCCTAAGACACAGTACTATAAAAGTTAAATGCACTGCTTGTAGATTTTGTGCTTTATTTTTCTATGGAGTTCTTAAAATTTCAATGAATACATTTTGCAAAAATAAATGAAATATCTCTCTAAAGCCCATAATGCTTTGTCTCATCAGATTAATACCAATATTAACTACTTCAGAAGCAACCACCTAGATATCATTTAATTTAATATTAATTTTAAAAGACTGAAATTTTGTCTCATGTGGTTTCTTATTGGTTATGACATCTTAAAAGTGATTTGTTTAAATAATAATCCAATTTTAAACTTTGAAATACTAGATCTTCTAAATGTGTTTCTATGAGATTTAAGTTTTTATAAACCCTTGCCAAATGCTACTCAAATATCTTTTTATCATATTTGAAATATTGCCAGATTAAGACCCCTTCTCAGCAGGCATCCTATGGGGATGTTAGAACTTTCATCATTTCTAAGACTTATTATTGTGACTCATAATTATCTGTTTTCTTAGCAAACTACACCGGAAAGCAGAATTTAAAATGGATGAAGAAAAGAATTTCTACTCTCCTTGTTCAGTCTACGTGAACATACTCTCTCTGATACTAGCCTTGTGTGTATAGTGACTTTAGAGAAAAAATATATTCTAATAATGTAAATTTCCATTTCTGTATTATTTTAATTTAAATATTGTTTAGCATATATATCAGACCAGGGTCTGTTTCAAGGACTGAAGATATTGTTAGGGGAAGTTCTCTGTTTACCATGTAGAAGTTGAACGGAGACTAGTTTTGAGTTTGGAAACTACATGAGTGTGCTTAAAATGAATGTGCCAGTTGGACCTAGAACAAGGGGCACCTTGAAGGTCCTTTAAAATAAGTAATGTCATGCAGGAAAAAGAGAATATGGTCTACTAGTACAAAACTTTTAGAATTATTTGAGCTTAAAATATTAGCAGATGGCATGCATGACAAATGAATAATGGTAATAATTTCATCCACGTCTACTAATTAAAGACCTCATATGTGACAGGTAATGTCAACATGGTTTTGCATATGATTAACATTAGCTGTCACAGCCCCACAATGGAATTTTTTACATTTATTCCCATTTTACAGACAAGTAATCTGATGTGCAGGTTAACATCTCAGTGACCACCTGCTTTACAGTACTACAGGGGTGGAGCCAAATCTTAAACCTGATAGCATCTGATTACTATGCCAAAAAGGTCTCTTGTGCATTTCTTCTAAGCCTTGGAATATTGCTTTGCTGGCCAACAGGAGCTAGTGAAAGACTTGACTCTCAGAGTAAACTTAGGCATTGCTCTGGGACTAATGGGAATACCTAGGAGAGCTGCAGACTCAGCCATTTCCTCTCAAACAGGGCAACATAAACAAACACGTATAGAATGAGAACAAAAAAAGTGTTTCTTGCTACTTACATGCAGGGCCTCCTTCTTTGTTGTCTTATAGGGAGTGCAATTTTTAAGTCTCATGCTACACATTTATGCTTCACTTTAGCTTTTCTCTTTGCTGTCATCTACTTCCAGCCCCTTCATCAATTTAAGAATTTGGTCATCAACTTATTCCGCCCAGCCACTGCCTTCCTCATATGCCATGATTTTGGCCTCTTGGTTTCTCCATTGCCACATTTTTGGTGATATGTTTCTGCATTCCACTTTCCACCATAGTCATCCACTCCCAGTGTCACAAAACCAGTTCCACTTTGAAATCAAGACATCCTGATGTTTCAACCCAAGCTTCTTTCCTACCTAGCCCAAGTGCTGTTACTCTCACTAAATCTCCTCTGATTCTACCAGGATGTGCACATCAGGTACTTTCTGTTTGCTGCCTGTGCTGCCATAGTCAGTATCCTTACTCACTCACTCTCTTGTCACCATCCTTTCGTCTTACATCCTTTCACTCATTGTGCCGTTAATTGAAAATTTTCCATCAAAGATTAATGCAAGTGTGAGGGTTTTCCTACAGGAGGGCTTCTGGAGGAACTCAAGTAGCACTCTGACTAATCATTGCCATAGACCTTATTAATAACCTCTCAGCAATGCTGGACAATCCAGCGCATTCCTTTAGTTGTTATCCTTTTCTACTCAATGCAGTGATTACTTGGGACATTCCTTTCTCAGCTCAGCTCTATGATTCCATCTTTTCCATTACTCTCAACACTATCTTCTCTTATGCAGCAAATACTTCACCCTCCCTTTACCAGACCAAGAAAGTATTTTTGTTTTAGTATGCATCCTTTCCTGCTTCCCTTCAGATATAATAGGAGAGATACCCGTGCTACTTCTGAGAAGCAAACTCCACACTGGATTGCTGGATCCTGTCTCTGCCTATTTCCTCAATTCTCAGGTACTTTACACCATTATTTTTAAAATGACCTGCTTATTTTACATCTCTCCCAGACATATTTCCTATTTATTGCTTCAATTTCCCAGCTAAATATAGAAAGAGTTGCCTGAATTTGTGAATCCTTTTTTTTCCCCCATCATTCATAGAACAATTTTCTTCAATAAGGACTTTGTCCCCCTTGTCTCAAAATCATTGGAAAGGTGCCAGTGATGTCCTTGTTTAATTCAAGCTGTAGTTTATATCTTTATGTTACTTACTGAGTTTTAAGCACTTTGTTGAAAAATCTTTTCCCTTAGGGTCTAGGATGCCTTTAGCTTCCATACTTTTCTCTTATTTCTATGTCTATTCCTTCTTGGCCTTTTTTCGTTTGGTCTTTTATTAACGAGTAACACAGTTTGGAATTCTTCATGGTACTCCCTCTTTAGGACTTTTCAAAACCTTTCCCTGTGTTTTCTCCTAAAGGCATCTCAGTCACCATCATAGCTTCAGTTAGCATCTAAAAGCCAGTGATTCCAAATGTAGAGCTATGGCTCAGATTTCTAAGCTATGAATGCACACTGGGTTTTCACTGGACCTAACTAAGGAAATCACCGACCACAATCATGAGTCACTGTGGGCCCTTCTGCTTCCCATCTTTCACCTCTCCTGTCCATTTTGTTTGTGAAACAACAGCAGAATCATATCCTGTCTCCTTGTACCTTTATACCTTCATCGCTTTCTCCTTGAGCAGGTATAAAATTTCCCAAATTCGTTGGCTATCCCCCCTCACTCCATGTTGCTTCTATTCTCCACATATCTAGAGTGATGATCTTTAATGGAAATCTGACTTCATTATTCTCCTTCCTAAAGTTCCCCATGATTTCTAATTGAACTTAGGTGAAAAGATCAAATTTCCATCACGAGGTCAAGAAGAATCTGTGTGACTTTTTCTTTAGTTGTTGAGCCAGTAAGATCTCTTTCTAGTCTCTTCTCTACTTGGTGTTTATGCTGCAGGTAAATGGGGTTCCATTCAGTTCCACTGGTGTTCCAAGCAGTTCTTCATCTCAGAAACTTTGTCCATGTTTTTTTCTGCTGCCTAAATTCCTAACTTTTTCTTACATTGATAAGTTAAGATTTATGTGTACTTAGATATCACACTCATGGATGTACACTTGTCCTCTTTTTATGACATGAAAGTTTAGGTAAAAATTTTGTGCTTTGTATTTTATATTACTCAGAACTGGTGTCAGTTATTCACAGCATAGGCCCACTAGGAGTTCCATGATCCTCAGTACCAAGCAACAGAATTTCTGGTGCATAAACATTTGTAAAGAGGAAGAATGCTGCTTATATTAAACTTCTTTAAAGACTAAAATCAGTTTTCTTTGTGTTTCCTTTGTTGCTATTATTCTCACTAATTACAGCTTATAACTGAAAATTATTACACTGGCATATTTAAAGTGATATTTTCATTCTTCTTAGTGACACCACATATTATGGAAATATTAGTTCTAGACTGATGCATCTAGGCTTAGGAATGAAGATTCCAGGTGTGAAATTTGATGTTTTCTATGCTTTCTACTTTAGAAGGTTGTCAAAACATGAAAGGAAATTTAAAAGATAATAGAATAGAAGAATATGAGAAACTGATGAAATCCAAACAAGTCAGGTCACACTCTGTTTTGGATGCTCAAATTCCCAACAGGAAAAGAATTCTGAATTGCTCCACACCTCTTTTTTCCTATAGCAAGTTATCATGATCTTGAGAAAATGAAATCATTAAGGGTAAAAGAGCAGCTATTATTTTTGCTTTTAAATATTTCTGTCCTAGAGGGAAAGCTGTTGTGTCCCTTCAGGTGTTCTTTTATTTCTGCAGAATTATTCAGAAAGTTTGCAATGGCCCACGTCACTAACTCCAAAACATGCTATCATAAAAAGCCTACTGGATTTATTAATTATAGTATTTATAAAATTATATATTTGGTTAAGTGTTGCTATGGTGACATTTTCAGACAGAAGCTGGTACATACTTTGAATATTCAGAGCTTTAAGGGCTAAGATTGGTCTTTCCTAGGAAGTGTCATATCTTTTCACTCATTAATGTAATATTTTCAAAGTAGATGAGGATACTAATTAAATATAATTACTAGCCTATTAGTAGCTCAGTGATAACCAAATTGACTTTAAAAATTTGATGATGAAAGAGAGCATTTTCACTACATTTTTATGTAATACTTTTAACTAAAAATGTACCATCTCAGTTTGCTCTGAGAGAAAATTATTCCTTAATTTTATTTATTTACTGAAAATCTTCATCAATTTTGTCCAGGGAAGTGTGAAAATTTTGATTTTGTGACCAAAACCCAACAAAATAAACTCCTTCATTAATAACTGTTTTCTAATCTTAAACTGTATTTTTATTGAAACATATTTTTCTTATAATAATTCTTATTACCTATTTCTCTCATCCTTACTTTCTGAAAGAACTAGTTTGCCCTGATTAGTAATCTCCAAAGTCAAATCTATCTTACACTGATGGACAGGAGCTGCATCTCCGGATTTCTTAGAGTGTATGTTTAGTTCAGCTCAACCCACCAGCAATACTGAAAAAATGATATACACTTTAAGATAGCAAAAAACCTACCTTTCCTTTATTTGTGAAAGCAATCATGTTCTAAGTTTTATGAGAGTATTTTTAGTTTCTAGTAATTTGGAAAAAGGTGATAGGTGACAAATTCAGAAAATAAAGTGTAACAATATGGTGTAAAGCTCTAGTTATATATAATACCTACAAAATTATAGAAAAGTACATTTCCATTCCAATAACACCTGTGACATTTAGACGTTCTATAGAATTTCTGCTTTCAGTCTTTGCCTGTATCACACACTGAATGTAGTTCTCTCTAAATATAGTCAGAGACCTTAAAATAGTGGAACACTCAGAAGATATATGGTGCAGCAATTCATAAATTGTTACGCTTCTCTACTTTTTATAGTTCTTGTTTATAAAGTGTTTAATAAAATTATGTTTGAAAAACCTAAGAAACTCCAAACCAAAATACCTTTAGATTACCACAGCAAAAAAAAAAAAAAAAAAAAAGTGGTGCCGCTTTATGCAACTTTTACTTTACAACACACGTATAATAATTTTGTCCAAGATGTTCTAATAATACAAATTAGAATTACATATTGTATCCTCTGAACTAAACTTGCTTCTCTGTAGTTGGAAAGAATTCATTCACTAACCCAGCAAATACCCCTGATTTCTTTTAATAATCTCACTAGCGTGCAACAGATTTCCATTCACATTGTTCACTACACACTTGTTATAGATTTTTTCCTTGGCAACATTTATCTTTCCTGCTTTATGAACCAAAGCTGTTTTGCATTTTCTACCTTTTCTATATGCAATCATAAATAATTACTGTATTTCAAAAGTTCTTGGCAGCTGAAAGCTTTGGAATAGCTATTTCTAACTGATATTAAAAGAAATATGATGATAAATATAAGGATGTACAAAATATCTTTCTCTCTCTGTCTCTCTTTCTGAGTTTGCATTTATAGCATATTTACATGCACAAAAAGAGAGAATGAGTTATCCCTGATTCACAGAATTAGTGGGGTGATAGGCAGAGGACAGGAAACGTAGAAATAGAGAAGGTAGTTTTGTGACAGTTTCACACTTCCGTCTGAAATAATGACAAGATCAGTTACTAGAAAATCTGAAAAAGTTTGTCGACAAGACTCAGCTAGGGACCTGGGGATATAGTTCAGCAGCACAAGCACCTACCCAGCAGGTGCAAAGTCTTAAGTTTGATTCCTGGCACAAAAAAAAAAAAAGTACAGGTTTGAATCCCGACCCCTGCCAAACATCCTGACTCAGAAAGATGCTTAAAATTCTACACGTCACAATGACCTGCAAATGTACAGGTTTAGGGGGCTGGGGATATAGTTCATCATCACAGCGCCTGCCTGACAGGTGCAAAGTCTTAAGTTTGATTCCTGGCACAAAAAAAAAAAAAAAAAAATGAGGAAGACTCAGCTATCCAAACTTCTGACCTCAGATGGACACTCACCTCTGCAGTGGCCTCACTGGCGGCTGCTCCTGAGGTCCAGAGTAGTCTGCTGAATGTGGTGTGCCGTGTGGCGGCCCAATGGCCCTGCCAAACTGAAGATCTGTGGCCACCTAGCCTAGCGTTTTCTTCTCAGGCAGGATCTCTTTGTCTGGAGAGAGAGGGATAACTCTGTTTACATACTCATCATTACACGAGCTCTAAAGATTTGTGTTAGAAAAGGGGAACATGTAGTGAATTTTGCTATAACTATGCACTTGGAGATATATGGTGTTCACTAAAGATGTAGATAAAACACTGAAAACATATGGTTGGCAATAGTTAAGCAACAAATTCATCAAGACTGGCTTTCTTCTTGTTGGTACTGGATTTAATTTTGGTGGGATTTGCAAGTTATAGTGTACTTCAGTATATCTAACCTGTTCACTTCATAACACACTGTGAATTTGATGAAAGTTTTAAAAATGTGTAAAGAATGTTTCCTTTATAAAATGATATGTTACTATTTTGTCAGAAGTGAAGGAGACAGTACAACTTTTGGGAACTCACTTCTTCACTTCTGGTATTTCTCTTTTATAGTTACCCCATTAATACAGATATTCACACACTTTCCACCCTTTCATTTCTTTTGGTGTGGAGAAAATATAATTACTTATCAATTGATGAGTTTGCAAAAAAAAAAAAAAAAAACAACCAAAACAGAGTTATTTATACTAAATTTTCCCTTTCTCTTTCTCCTGGGAGCTTGTCTCACAACACCAGTGTTCTTTATTTCTAACCTGTGGGTCAGAAACTTACTCAGAGGCAAGAACCATCAAGATGGGAGAGGGCAGGGAGGTAGACGTGGTGGTCAGAGCTGGTGTGCAAATTCAACCTGGGGGAGCACTTGTGCTAGCCAATGTCTGTTGCAGCAGTCACAGCCACATATCTCCTATTCACATCCCCATCCCCATCTTGCATCCTAGCATATAATCAGGGTGGCCTTTTCTCACTTCTCAGAACACACTGTATTTTAAGTGTCTTTGTATTGACATTCTCTGCCTGAGGTGTTCTTCCTGTAGTTTCCAAATAGCTGGCTCCTTTTTACTTTTAATTTTGATGTGAATGTGATCAGCTCATGTCTTCTATTTAGCCATGCAATCATAATTCCTACGTTAGCTCTGTCAATATTATTACAGTACTCTCTTCATTTTCTTTACACTGAACTCAATCTCATTATACATAATCACTTTGTTGATTTCACTTTTCCTTCACCCCTGGACTGCAAGCACAACAATGGTAAGGATCAAGATTTTTTCATTTATCACTACATGTAACCAATGAAAGTACTCATATAACAGTTCCAGAGTAAATGATTTTAAAAGGATTAATAGACATGTAATCTTAAACTTATATATTTCTGAGAAATAATGGATTTAAGATTATCATGAAATATCTGTAGCATGAGTACAGGAATTGTAGTTGTTCAATGATACTATCTTCAGAGATTAAATAAAATAATACCTATTTTTATGAGAAATGTTTTGCTGGGGCTGGGGATTTAGCTCAGCGGCAAAAGCACCTGCCTGGCAAGCGCAAGCACAAGGTTGTGAGTTTGGTTCCCAGTACTGGAGAAAAACAAAAACAAAAACAAAAACAAAAACAAAAAAAAGAAATGTTTTGCTGGGTGATACAATGTGAGCATGTTGTAAGAAAACATGGTGGTACATGTCATTTATCAATATGTACTTGGGACAATTGCAGAAAGTCATTGCTGTCACAGAAAATGGAATATTCACTGAGTTTTGTTGATAAAGTCCAGCATTAAGGACCTGACCCGAGATATTTCAAATAGTGAAGAGGAACACCGAACAGTCAATTTCAGAATAACATTTTTGGGAGTTTGATATGCCATGTATAAAAATAGAAACCTAAATTTTCAGATGAACACAAAGATTTGAAAAATAAAATCTTTTATGTAGTTTTCATTATGAGCTGTTTTTCATGGTGGCAATAATTTAGATGATAGTAATACCCGTGAAGACCATAGCTGCAGTGCCAATAGTTCTTTATGGCCCCAAATAGGGAACAAAAACACAATATTTAAATGTGTCATAGATAATGGGCCTTGGTGAATGTAATTTACTTTCAGGTTACATTTATCATTGAGTGTTTTCTCTGCATATAATCAATTGTGTGTCCTCTTATAAAACCTCTTGTAACAGGAATAATACAATGGTGGTCTATCTGGAAACAAATACAGTGTAAAACTCATTATTGAATAAACTAAAATTAAATAAAAGTGCCCCATTTTCCCACTGAGTGAATTGACTCGCACCTGTCTCAAAGGAGTTGGCATCAGATTCTGGAGCTGTCATTAAAGCTAGCTAGCATATGGGATCTCCTTTGGTATTACAGTGGTCTTGACCACAATGCAGTGCTAGGCTAATCTAAGAAGCATGATTTGCAGGAAATATGGAACAGACTAAATGCAGGATGAACTCCACCTCATAGATACAGAACTTAATAAAGGTACTCATGATACTGTCTAGTTAAAAAATCTCCTGAAAAAGGAGCCAGAGATACATAGTGAATTTATCTGTCACTGGATCCTGTTGGGATTTAATATATGCCAGTTAGAGAGGGTCTTTATGCTAGAAGGCAGGGAAATTACACCCCAGGACAGTCTTGAATTTCTTAGTGTAGAATTCTGAACATGTGCTCAACTATATCTTTAACAACAATTTGTATACTACAGGCAGCTGAGTTCTAAAGAATACTAGCCAATGTTATAAATTCAGTGCTTTTTTTGAGCAAACTACTAAAATAACAATTATTAATAGATGGTGACTATGTATAATAGTAGATAATAATAATAAAATATTAGAATATACATATATAGAAATAAATAGAGGGGAGCATCAGTGACCAAACTATGTCCCCCCTACTAGAGCAGGAGCCATGCTGAGCCCTGAAGAGCTTTATGAGTCTCAGTGAACCAACACCCCACACCATTGTGGGAGCCACACTGAGCCCCAGGGAGCTTTGGGAGCCTTTCCTAGCCCCACCTCCACTGTCACAGGAGTGACATGGAACCCCAGAGAGCCATGGGATCTTTGACAATAGCAAAGGAAGGAGCAAAATGCAGTCTCAAACTTCCACCTGACCCAGAACAAGTCCAGGAAACATCAACATAGAACAGCTTGGAAGTCACACACCTGAAATTTCTCAAATGACAGCAACTGTAGTATTAAGCTACAGAGGAAGTCAGATCAGAAATAATCTCTCAGGTAAAAAAGAAATGACAATAATAATGAAAGAATTGCTCAGCACATCTAAAGAAAACAGGTAAAAAATAGAGGAACACAGAAAAATGAAGGAAATTTTAATTGAACAATATAGGAAAGGATTAGAATGCATGTGACAGATTCAAAGGGATATCCAGGAAATTAAAAATTCCATAGAAAGCTGGCAAAACCATTTGAACAAAGCTGAAGAAAGACTTTCAGACCTTGACAATAACATTGCAGCTAATGATCTTGAAAGGAAAGATCTCTTAAAAATAACAATTATGAGGAAATAACAATTCAACATCTGCAAGATGGTGCAAAGAAAACCAATGTAAGACTAATAAATGTAAATAAAAAAAGGAGTTAACATAGATGACATAAAAAGACTATTTGAAGAAGTAATAGCAGAAAATTTCCCCAAAATGGAAACAGAATCAGACATACATGTAAGTGAGGCATATAGAACTCCAATTAGCCATAACCAAAACAAATTTACACCCAGACATATAATAATCAAGATTCCAGAAATTCACAAAATATAAGAATATTAAATGCTGTGAGAGAAAAGAAACAGGTCACCTATAAAGGAAAGCCCATCAGAATCACAGCAGATTTCTCAGCACAAGCAATCTAGTCAAGAAAATCTTTGAGTGAAGTATTTCAAGTCTTGAAAGAAAAGAACTTCAAACCCGGACAGATGTACTCTGCAAAACTATCTTTTGAAATTAATTGAGAAATAAAATATTTCCCCAACAAAGAACAACTAAAAAAATTCATAAGCAGGAAACCAACCCTACAAAGAGTACCAGATAGTCTAAAAAGAGATTTCTAGATATTCTAGAAAGAGATAAAAATGACTACAATTTCAAGAACAAAAATAGAAAGAACCACCAAGCAGAGCAAGTAATTAAAGTGAGCAGAAAAGTAGGGAACAAACAGCATGAAAAAAGCATGGCAAAGATAAGCCAATACATATCAACTATAGACATTAATGTAAATGGCTTCAATTCACCAATCAAAAGAGTGGCAGAGTGGACCACCAACAAAATTCAACAGTATGTTGTATACAAAAAACACATTTAACTTAACAGGAAATTCATAACTGAAAGTCAAAGGATGGAAAACAATACTCCATGCAACAGGAACCCAGGAAAAAGCAGGCATAGCTATTCTGTTTGCAGACAATGAGAACGTCAAACCAAGAATGATGAAAAGAGATAAAAGAAGTTCACTATAAACTTGTGAGGGGAAAACTTCAAGAGGGAGTGATAACAATCATAAATATGTATACACTAAATATAGGAGTGCCCAAGTATATCAGAAAAATTTTAACAGGCATGAAAAATCAAATAAGTAATGAAACAGTCATAGCAGGAGACTTTAATATCCCACTATCGCAAAGAGATAGATCAACTAGACAAAAAAATCAACAAAGAAATAACACAAATAAACAAAACTTGTGAACAAATGGACTTAGTAGACCTTAACAGACTCCTCTACCCAACAACATCAGAATGCACATTCTTCTCAGCTCCATGTGGGATGTTCTCTAAAATAGACCATATACTAGCTCAAAGAACATGCTTAAATAAATGCAAAGGAATTGAAATTACCCCATGTATACTACTGAACCATATTGCAGTGAATTAGAAATTACTGACAAAAGAAATTGCAAAAACTCCATAAACATACAGAAATTAAATAATACCCTCCAGAACAATCAGTGGGTCACAGATGAAATTACAAGAGAAATTAAATACTGTGTACAATCAAACAAAAATGTAGATACAACTTACAGGAACCTGTGGGATGCAATGAAAGCAGACCTCAGAGGGAAATTTGTAGCAGTGACTTCGCACATCAGGAAAACAAAATGAGCACAGGTAAACAACCTTATACTACACCTCAAGCTTCTAGAAAAAGAAGAGCAATTCAGGCTCAAAGCCCATACAAGGGAGGAAATTGTAAAGATCAGAGCAGAAATTAATGCAATGGAGACTAAGAGAACAACACAAAGAAATTAATTAATCAAAAAGTTGGTTCTTTAAAAGAATAAATAAAATTGATAAATCCCTAGTCAAGCTTATCAAAAAAGGAAAGAAAAAACTCAAATTCATACAATAAGGAATAAAAAGAATTAAATCACTACAGATCCTGTAGAAATTCAGGTCATCAATACCTACTTTGAAAATCTTTACTCTCAAAGGATGGAAAACACAGAGGAAATGGACAGATTTCCAGATACATATCAATTATCAAAGCTGAATCAAGAAGATATATATAAAAATCCCAAATAACCCATTGTCAGCCAACAAAACGGAAAATGTAATAAAAAATTTACCAAGAAAGAAAAGCCCAGGTCCTGATAGATTCACAGCTGAACCCTACCAAGAAATTTAGAGAAGATTTAATGCCAATTCATCTCAAACTCTTTAATGAAATTTTCATTAAAGGAATTCTCCCTAAATCATTTCTGGAGGCAAGCATTACCCTGATACCAAAACCAGAGAAAGACTTAGCCAAAAAAGAGAACTACAGGCCAATCTCCCTAATGAATATAGATGAAAAAATTCTCAATAAAATACTAGCAAAAAGAAGGCAGCAAATCATCAAGATTATAAGTGACGACCAAGGGTAATTCACTGCAAGAATGCAGGGATGGTTCATTATATGCAAATCAGTTAATGTAATACACCATATCAATAGAATCAAAGACAAAAATCACATCATCATCTCAATAGATGCAGAAAAATCTTTTGATAAATTCTAGCACTCATTCATGAAAAAAACCTTACAGAAAATAGGAATAGGTCTTTACCTCACTCTGATAAAAGCTATCTATGACAAACTAACAGCCAACATCATACTATGTGGACAAAAACTGAAAGCTTTCACTTTAAAATCAGGAACACGATAAGGATATTCACTGTCACCATTTCTATTCACTATAGTTCTGGAAACATTAGTCAGAGTAATTACATAAGAAAGACAAATAAAAGAAATAAGGATAAGAAAAGGAGAAGCAAAATTATTGTTTTCTGCAGATGACATGCTACTCTACGTAGAAGACTCCAAAATCTCCACCAGAAGGCTTATAGATTTAATACCAAATTCTGCAGCATAACTGAATACAAAGTCAACACTCAAAAATCAATAGCGGGGCTGGGGATTTAGCTCAGCGGCAAAAGCGCCTGCCTGGCAAGCGCAAGGTCATGAGTTCGGTTCCCAGTACCGGAGGGGGGGGGGGGAAATCAATAGCATTCCTGTGCACAAACAACAAACACACTGAGAGAGAAATTAGGGAAACCAATCCTTTCACAATAGGATATACAAAATGAAGTACCTAGGAATCAATCTAACAAAGGAAATACAAGATCTATACAGTGAAAATTACAGTACTTAGAAAAAAGAGATCAAAAAAGATTTCAGAATATTGAAAGATATTCCTTGCTCATGAATAGGAAGAACCAACATTGTGAAAATCGCCATACTTCCAAAATTGTTGTACAGATTCACTGCAATCCCAATTAAAATACCATTAGTGTACCTCACAAATCTAGAGAAAACATTCCTAAAATTCATCTGGATCCAGAAGAAGCCTAGAATAGCAAAAGCAATCCTGAGAAACAAAGGAAAGGCAGGAGGCTTCACAATCTCTTATTTGAAATTATACTACAAAGCTACTGTGATAAAATCACATGGTACTGGGGGAAAAAAACAGACCTGAGGACCAGTGGAACAGATTAGAAGATACAGATACAACTCCAAACACACTCACTCACCTTATCTTTGAGAAAGGGGCCAAGCATATTCAATGGAAGGACGATAGCCTCTTTAACAAATGGTGCTGGAAAAACTGGCTTTCCACATGCCAAAGACTAAAATTAGACCCATGACTTTCACCATGCACTAAATTAAAGTCAAAATGGATCAAAGATCTAAATATTAAAACAGAAACACTAAATCTACTGGAAGAGAAAGTAGGTAAAAATCTGGAAGACATAGGGATAGGCAGAGGGTTCATGAACAAAAACAAACTGCATGGGAAATACTTTAAAGAATCAATAACTAGGATCTCATCTTATTGAAAATTTTTTCACATCTAAAGAAACCAACAACAACGTGAAAAGAAAACCCATGAATTGAAAAAAAATTTAGCCAACTCTCCATTAGACAAAGTACTTCTATCTAGAACATATAAAGAATTTAAAAATTCAAAGCAAAATTGGTTTTTTTTTTTTGCTTTTTTTTTTTTTTCCGGTACCTGGAATTGAACTCACGACCTTGCACTTGCCAGGCAGGTGCTGTGCACTGAGCTAAATCCCCAGCCCCTCAAAGCAAAATTGGGCATCTGAGATGAATACAGACTTTTCAGATGAAGAAATCCAAATGATGAATAAATACATTTATAAAATGTTCAACATCATTGGCCATTTGAGAAATGCAAATTAAAATAACATTGATATTTTATCTCACCCCAGAAAGAATAGCAATCATTAAGAAATCAACCAATAAAAAATGCTGGAGGGTCTTTGGAGGTAAAGGAACACTTCCCCATTGCTGGTCGGGGTGTATACTGGTGCAACCACTGTGGAAATCAATGTGAAAATTCCTCACAAAACTAAGATTAGAGGTCCCACTTAACCCAACTGTTCCCTGTCTGGGCATTTTTCCAGAAAAAGTGAAAACATCATACCACAGTGATATATATATATGTGCACCCTTGTTTATAGCAGTGCGATTTGTCATAGCTAAATCTTGGAAACAACCCAAATGCCCATCAGTGGAGGAATGGATAAAGGTGTGGTATTTTTATACAGTGGAGTATTACTCAGCTATATAAAAAAGATAAGCTCGTGGCTTTTATAGGCAAATGAATGCAACTAGAGACCATACTCATAAGTGAAATAATTCAGACACACATGTGTAAACACCGTATTGTTTCCCCAGTATAAGAATCTGAAAAAAGTAGATAAAACCCAAAAGGCACAATAGATATTGTGAAAAGGAAAGAAACTGATCAAAGGAAAGGCATAACTGGGATGAGGGATAGGAGGGAAGAAAGAAAGAAGGGAAAAAATATATGCATATACAAGGTTAGCTGGGATAATTGTACTGCTGATGTCTATTGATTTATTGAAAGAAACAGTTAATGCTCAATTTTTTTTTTCCTAAAAAATTTTGCAAGTTTAAATCTGGTAATCAGAACATCTAATTTGAACACAACATTATGCAATATAATAACAGTTGCTGAATTCCTACTATTTTGTCTAGTGAAGCTCTATCATTGCTAATTGTTTTTGCAATACTTTTTATTCTCTTTAATTGTTTGATCAATCTTGCATTCTTACATCTGGTAATCTGAGCAACTTCATTGAAGATACTAACGAGCAATATAACAACCATTGTTAATTCCTATGATCTTATTTTGAAATCCTGTATTGTTTTCATTTTTTTAGTTGTTTTGTTTTTGTCTTTGTTGCTATTTTGTTATCGTTTTTTCTCTTTAAAATAAAAAACAGAAACATTTATAAAATATATTTGGAGTACAAACAAAGACATTTATTATGTAAGGATATATTTATAGATATATGTTTTCAACTGACATAAAAATTATAGGTGTTTTCGGGGTACAGTAAGTTTTTGATACAAGTGAACAATGTATAATGAGCAAGCTTGAGTTAATAGTATATATATATATCACCTCATTAATCATGTCTTTGTGAAGAATATATTCAAAGGTCTTTCTTGTACCAGACACTAGAAGTTATTCCTATTATCTCCAAATCCATACCTGTTACCCAAACTTTCCTTACTTCACTTTGCCCTCAATCTTCCTATGCCTTTGATAGCTATCACTCTACTTTTTACTTCTATCATGAAAAAGTATAAGTATTCCTGAAAGAAGCAAGATTATTTTGCTTTGCCACTGTGCATTTCAGATTTTCTCTGTCATCTATATTTTCTGAAAGTAATGAGAGCACATATTAAAAATAGCTACATAAATATAATTAGCATCCTAACTTTATACAGTTTTAGGATATCCCCGTCTGTGATAGCTGAACTTGTTTCAGATAATGTATTTCATCACATTATTTATTTTCCCAGCTGTGTGCATATGTGCACACATACAGAGCACCTTAGTGTGTTTCATTTCCAAACTGTGCTTTGCTAGAAGAATTCCTGCCAATAAGTGAGTGTGTCACTAAGATATTTGAGTGCTCATGTCACCCTCTCAGACTGTACGTGCATTGCCAGCATGTAATAAAGATTACAGCAAAATAAATGACTCAATAGTCAACCTTATAGAAATGGTTGTATTTAGCTTTTAGGGTAATGTTAACATCACTGTGGTATTAGTAATCTCATCAACTTTTTGGTTAGGGATGGATAAATAACTAGCTTTTAGTATGTAAATTACTAACAAAAACGTTTTGCAGAAAATGGGTCAGGTTAGGGATGTAAATGAGGCCTAAAATGTCTCATTAGGTTTTGAATTGCCTTTTTTTTTTTCCCCAAGCATTATAAATCTTGCGAGCTTTTGGGGTAATTTTCTTGCTTGAATAAGCTAGTAAGGTCTTTTCCAATAATAAATGAACTAAAATATTTCTCAAAACTAATTCTGCTTGAAAAGATAGAACAAATTGAATACTGAAGTATAATTTATTTGAAAGTTACTCAATGTTTCTCTCTCCTAATATTTTTAGGTTATAATTTGTACAGACCACGTGTACAGATTTTATACTGGCTCTACTGTGTAGGACTAGAGAGAGATCTCTGTCAATGGCTCTCCTTCAAAAGCAGTTGTATATCTGAAGGGTATTTATCAGATCGTGGGACAAATCCTTAACCACAGGATATGAATCTATCTTTTGTGAACGAATGGATCTTCTCTGATTTAGCGAAATGTCTCTGCTTTTCTTTTGACAAGCCCTATTTGTAATGCTCATTACTATAAAGCATTTTCAGGAGGAATGCTATTCAAAAACACAGTCTTGCTCACAGCCCTGTTCTTGGCCCGCTGACATAGTTAAACAATAACTGCAGATGAAAAGCAAGGCGAAACTGCTGTAGATCTTATGAGACACTAATAAAACAGTGTCACATCACAGAGTGAGATTGTCACCAGGCAGTTTCACACATCTTACTTTACTCACATTGGTATCTACTCCACAAACCACTAATTTACAGCAGTCTAAATTAGCCTTGTGTGACAACATATGAAGTGTTTGTTGGTTACTTTCATCTATCACAGCGTTGCCAGTGTTTAGGACAGTTTAACATATCAAACTCTTGACAGGGGGTTGAATTTTTGTCACTGTAAAAGCTGCAAAAGTGAAAGCAAATATGCAATTACAACAACTACATACTTATATTTAACTGGATTAAAAAACTTAAAAGGGAAATCAATCAAATCATTGTTGTTATTTGGTTTGTTTCTGTGTAGGTCTTAACTGAAGATAAATAATCAATGATTCTGAAACTACACTAAGAGTGCTTTCATTTTAATTGTCAGCAAAGGTACTATTTATCACCCAAAGAAAATAAGCTTTTTAGGAAATACTTCCGCATTAGTTGCCTGCTCCTTAAATTACCTTAATATTTTGCTATAGAAGGTTTATAATGGAGAAACCATTTCTATTTTTCCCTAAGTATTTCAAGTTGTATGTCTGTATACATCACATATTCTCATAGCATGGAGCATATCGTTTCATTAATTTTATACATGAAGGAAAGGATGTGAGATTATATTCTGCACAAAGGTATTTAATTAAAATTGGTCTGCATTACCTACTAAAGTTTTACAGGTAGATAAAAGATGTTCTCATAAGTTTTAGCAAAGGATAACTGGAAAAAATGACAGCAAATACTGAGAATATTCAGGCCTTTTCTCAGTGGGTTAAAATAACAGAGGTACTCAGGTGTTATGTAGCTATTTTATGTCATGTACTTTGATGGGAGATAGTTCTTTCAGATAGACAGGCCGGATAACCTGAAAGAGAAATATGAGTCCCGGCACGTATTTATATGGTGTACATACTGCCATGTCACCTTTTTCTGCTCACTACTAAAATTCATTATTGCCTTCCCTAAATCTTGTGTAGCTTTTCTTGTCTTGCCTGAGTCCACTGGGCATTCCTTCCATTTTCATGTTAGTTACACCTCCTTGTGGAAGACCTCGAATCCTTGCTGTCTAGCCAGACTATGCATTTAAAGACTGGCTTCCTCTTTAAAGCTTCAGGGAGCTCTTTTGGTGGGAAATACTTTTTTTATCTTGCTCATCAATACAAAAAAGATTTTGTATGTTAACTTCTTTAGGGATAGTAATGATTACAATTTGCAGAACACTTACCATGTTCTAGAAATTCTTTCTATCTTTCAAACAACATATACACAAGGTTTAATTATTAGGGACATTCTATAAATGAGGATACTAAAGCATAAAATAGCCACGTCCTTCAACGAAGCCTATGTAGTATCTGGTGATCTGAAAACTTAAGTGCAGATAGGATGACACAAAACTCAGTACTTCATATAAAATAAACACAGAGCCTCTGTTAAACATACCCTTTGCATACATGACATTCTCTGCACAGTGGGGACCCACCCTTGCAATTGTTTATTCATGAACCTACATTGAAATTAGACCATAGAATACATTTGAATGATTCATCTTTGCATACCAGACATCAGGTAGAGAAGATCCATGTTAGACATTCAATGCATATTTGTTGATCGACAAATGCACCCTGCTCACAAGCAGTTCATAATCCAGGGGAGCGGGTATACTGCCCTCTTCTGCAACTTTTTACTTGAGATCTCAAAATGAATGGTCAGCCTCTTGTAAATATTAGGGAAGAAACTATGGCTTTTTTCTCATTCACTTATTGAACTCAGATGTGTGAGCCTATCTGCTCTTAGGTTGGAAGACCTTTCCCCACTTTTAATGATCAGTGTGAGATCTGCAAGCCCCGTAAGCAGGTTACAAATTGCCATATCTGGCTCTGCATTTGTAACTATTCTCATATATACATCTAATTGTCTAGCTTTGACGGAGGATGTAGTAAAATGATCAATTCCAAGCCATGATTTTGTATCTAGCACCACAATTGAAATTATTTTCATCCTTATCTGATTCCTATGCACATTTCTCATTATTTTTCAGAATGCAGATTGCAGAGTAGACCATGGCTGAATGATTACATATGATGCAAACCTCGGGGATACACATCATATTCTTAGAATTGTTCTTTTCTTTCACAGCAGGTCATTTTGCTTTGTTGCTCAGTAGGCAGGCTTTTTTATTTTAATGGTTATTTTCAAATTAATTTCTTTGATCTTTGCTCAAAACACAAATATTTTAGCTCTAACACAGTTCAAGTACTCAAAAACATTTCACCTTCAGTGAATTACAGTTCAAGTCTATTTCTTCGCTTGCCTATTTTGAGCCCAAGTTGTACCTCATTTTTAACTGCTGTACCGTAGGGTTCTAACTTTTGCGTTCCCAGGTTTCAGTGAGTAGGACTGTGACAGAGTCATTCCTAGGAGTCAGTTCAGTTGTTGCAGAAGAGAAAGTGGGACGACAACTGGACTAGAAGTCAGCAGATCTGGCTTTGCCCCATTTAGGTTTATGACCTTGGCCCAGTCATTTAATTTTCCTTAGCGTCAGTTTCTTCATCTGTAAAATTAGGATGGTAGCCTAGTTTTCTCCAAGGTATCTTCTGGTTCTAATGTTCCACTGTAGGAGATTCCAACTGTGGTATAAGAGAATGGAAGTCTTTAATTGCTTCAAAATTGCATCTGCAGACAAACTTAATTGTGTGGGATTCAGCATACAGGCTTCCTGTCTACAGTTTTACCATCCCGAACACACCTGATCTTATCAGAATACAGGATCACCTTGCAGCCTCATACAATTCTGCTGTTAGTTAATTCTTTTTTTCCATGTGAAAATTTTGAAATGTTATTCCACTTTTGAGTGGCTTTTCTTTTCAGTATACACCTAGTTTTGCTCTTTAGAACTAAACAAGAAAACAACAAAAACAAAATTAAACCTGTACCCTAAATGATACACTATGATACTTTGAAATTAGGACTTCAGGCAAAGCTTTACCCACTGATATACTCGAAAAGGCAGCTTTCAGTCACAAACTATATTTAAATCATACTTTACATTTAGGGGAGCCCAAAGTGTCTTGTTTCATTTAATTCATTTTAGTAGGAGAGGTAAATAGTAACATTTTCTTTCTCGCCTAATATGTGTGCACTATTTTTATGTGTTTTAAAGGACTGTGCTTTATATTTGGCCTTCATAACTTTTTCTGGATTGTAGTTTTTTTTAAAGTCCAGTTACATGGTAAGAATTGTACAAGCTCTAAAATAGTTTAACAATTGGTCGAGAAAAGATAGAAATATAATGAACTTATTATATCACTCTATAGAAACTAAATTTATGTATATTCAAATTTTGTATATGTAAAAGTTTGTTTTTATTTTCAATGACTATTTTTTTCAAACACTTCCAGCATATACAATTCTGGAGTGTCATGCTTGAGATGAAATATCTCATAAAATTAGACATACGAGCTAAGGAAAATATTTTTAAAATATGAACACTATGCTCCTTACTTGAGTAGGTTTTTAGGAATTAGTTAAAATTGCAAAATCATAGAGTAAGGAATTAATGTGCTCATGTCCATCATTTTATCTGGGTAAGGCTGCATCTATCACACTTTGAAGATTTTGATTTAAAGGGAGATATAGTACTCATCAGCAGATTGCTGAAACTTCAAACTTTATAAATACACTGGTGGAAGCTCCATCTCAGCAAGGGTCAGCGTGCCATCTGAGTGTGTACGTGAGTGAGTGAGTGAGTGTGCATATGCATTGAAAATATTACAAAGTTACACTGAGATAATGCATATTCAGAAAAAGTGTCCCTTTTTAAAGTAGATAATAGAGATTAGCACAGATCTAGGTGGAAAAGGTGGAAGCAGATGAAATTTAAATCTACCTTCTTGCTCACAGTAATACTTCCCTCTGAAGGGGCTACCCAAATTGCTCAGTGTCTTTATCTACAGCTGTATGATCTTTGGAAATGACAGCAGGCAGGCAGGAAGGATGTGGAGAAATGTACGTTATTTCTGATACTGTGATGTGGGATGTTTCTGACATGAATTTATAAAAACTGGAACAACCTATGTCCTAGTAACATTAACTGGCTTTTGCTACCATGATTTATATGTGACTAGATACTAGTTACGGCATTTATTTATGTTTTTCTATGGTCAGATCCAACATGTCAAAGCTACCAACTGGCAAATATCTTGAGAAATGATAAAGAATATTTATTTCTCTTTATAAGTACATGGTATATGAAAGGAAAAAAGTGACTATATGACACACTCATGTCTTCTAAAAACTTAAGATAAAAACATGCAAATTACTCAGAGAAACAGTTTTATATGGTAACTTGTAAACTCATCAGATGTTTTTGGAGTATACTATTTTAAAACAGTCAAAACTCTCAGCATGAAAAAGCTTGCTATATTTGTGTATGATCGTTATTTCTAAGTCATTTTCCTGACCTTTCCCAGCTTGATTTCAAGTGCTTAAAATACTGTAGTTTAAAATTATCCCCCCTACACCAAGACCACGTCCTACCCAAACTTGAACTATAATATCTTGTAGAAGGGCAAGGGACTCACTCCAAATATTCCTTGCAGGTCTGATGTGATCTAAAGTACCTGCTCAAAGTAGCAAATGTGAAAGAAGATATTGCAGTGATCTAGCCATCACTGGAAAGTGAGAGGAAGAAAGAACTGTTTACTGGGAAAGGGGCCCTGGTCACAACATTCATTCACACTCCTGTGTGAAGAGGCAGCCCTGCACCTGTCACCAGCTAAGCAAGCAGTTCCCTCAGCTGACACAATGCCCAGCAAGACGAGGGAGAGGCTGCAGGGATTGAGGGAGATGGCCATACTGTAAGGACAGGGGAAAGAATAGAAAATAAAGAAATTGAGAATAAATAATACAATTCACTTTCTGACGTAAAGTGCCAAATATTTCAGAAGGGAATGCAAATTCCCCACAAAAGACCCTTGTTTCTTTCTCTTCTACTTTGACATTTTCCTAGACTCATCTGATAGACTCACATTAAGCTTCATTTCAGATTCCCATCCGAAGTCAAACGAAATGTACCAGATGCAGCAGAGTGTAACAAACTTTCCAAGAGACCAGAACGAGCATTTCTGTTTGATTTTCATTCAAGGCATTCCAGAAGAGACCAATTAAAATACTTAAAGGTCATATTAAAAAGCAACTTCATGCTAATAAAGTACTGTGTCCTACTATTATAAAAATATGAGACAGAATGTCTAACTTTTTACAAACTTTTCAGCTGTCCTTATAATTAAAGGTATCTAGTGTGGATTTTACCTCACTATCAATAAGTGAGGCTTCCCAATCTGAAATGACTCTAAGTATAAATATGAACATTACTAGCAAGAGGCAACTATCAGATAGAAAGTGCAGAATTTCACATAGAATAGAGCAAGGCTGCGACTACAGTGTGTTCTGTACATTTGCAATAACTGTATATGTGGAATCTCCTTATAGAATTCCTACTAGCCCATTTTAAGCACACACATGTGTGTGAAGGATAATGCTAAGTGACATGAACTATATTTTTCAAAGACTGCACATCAAGGATCTAAGAATAAAGAAATAAAATCCCAAAATACAGTATGTTAAAAGCTTGTTTTCTCTTTGTGGTTGCATTACAGTTATAAAAAAATGAAAGAGGGAAAAAAAAGAATGAAAGAAAAAAGAAAAAAAAACAGGAAGGAAATTAAGTTTCTATTTTCACAGGCAATAATGTGTTGTACAATTTGCAATTAAAAATAAATTAGGCACAAATTCTGCAACAGATTGTTTTTAAACTTTCATTAAACCTCTTGAGTTCTGCTGCTAGATGCAATGTGCTAACAGAAATGCTAGGGTTGAAATGAGTTTCTGGCATATGAAATAAAACTATGTCTTCAATCTACAAAAATTTAATTTACAGCTTAGCTGATTGGATGTAGCATTTTAACACCATTTTGGAGGTTTAAGAACAGCAAGTGCCATAATCCTCTGAGTATTTTGATCACCAGCACACAAGCATGTAACATACTTTGTGTTCAAGGGGAACCTTTATCCAGGATGCAAAGCTGGTGCTGAATTATAATCACATTCAAAAAGATTGCAAGCCTGTGGGTATTAAGCTTTGCACTCTCAAGCTTAGCCAAGAAGATTTAAGCAACCTACTCTGGGACCATAAGGTTGATCTGATAAGAGTATTCTGAGACCTGGAAGTTTATTTTTATCAGAAGCTTTGCATTCAGGGTCTCAAACATTAGACCTCTTTAGCGCGAATCAAGTGTGTTTCCTTGCAAGCTCCAGCAATGACACTAAGCAGATGGAATTCATAAGAAGAGGGGGCAGACACAATGGTTTATCGCCTCACTAAAAGGAAATCTTGAAGGCCTGAAAACAACTTCTGATACCCTAGATGTTATTCCAGATTTCTTTTCTGTATTTGTCTGAAAAAAAAATTGTCAGATATTTTGACTACTCAATTTAAATAACTTAAGTTATTTAAATGACAGATGCCATCTGTATCAGAAAGCACTCAACTATTTTGATGAACTTTTTCTGTTCTGATGAGTCAGTGAGTTATTTATGGAGCAGGTGCCGCTCACATGCAGTCTCCAACATGCTTCACAGGGATAAAATAGAGTTTAGAATGTGTTTTACATCCTGTTTCATAAAATTGCTACTGAGCATTTGTAAATGAAAATGTGACTGAAGAATAACATCAAATAATTATACCCAACTTTCTCACCTAGGGTGGGTATGAGAAAATACAGATATAGATACCCAAGGGACCCTAAGACATAAGGAACAAAAATCTGGAGACTAACTTCTGTTATTTCTTAATCTTTTCTGTTGAGTGAGCATTTGGGGATTTATTTTTCTTACTTTTGTGTCATTTTGATTGAAAAGAAAAAGGTCTACGATAATTTCACAACAACAGTATAGCTTCAACCAAAACAGAGGAAAAGAGGAACAATCACTCTTATCTGTGGTCACTGATACTCAGCTTGATCTGGCTAGGTCTATTTTGTCCTTTTTCACCAAAGAACTGCAGGACATTATTGCACTTTCTCTATTTGGTAGCCTTAACCGCTTGGGGCATAACAGAGAGCATAGTTCAGTCAGGATCAGGAAGAGGCAGGGGTTAAGGCATTTCTGGATCATCCTGGGGAAGGTGTCAGAGTGACACACAGATTGCACGTAGTATGCAGATGACCTGAGATGACTTTAGCTCTTCTTTGAATCTGAACTGAACACCCAAGCTGACTAGTCAAGCCAAGTGGTAACTCCACAAAGATACGGCTGGAAAATACAGACTCAGAGATAGTAGAGATCTGACTCAAGCAAGAAATCAGATTAGTTAAAGGTTTAGGATGCCAGTAGGTCTTCAGAACTGAAGCAGAGATAAACACATGTAGTAAGATGATGAGGAATAATTCAGAATCATGGACAAGTGGAAGGCTGCACAGTGGTTCCACCTGAACAAACAGCACCAGGGGCTCAGGGGTAGTATGCTTCCTATTGCAGTTTCTAACAGCTTTTAAGGTATTGTCAAGTCAAGGGTCCTACTCACCCCATTTTTGTCTTCACTTTCTTCACAAAGGGTATAAGGCAATATAAAGTAACCTTCATCAACTTCCTCTGATGGCACAAAAATGAATTCCTGAGGGGTGGTCTCAACTTTAAAAGGATAAATCTAGGCTCTGTGAAGCTTTCCCTAATCAGTTCAAGAATGAAGACAAAGGCCTGGCACAGCTGCTGGAGGTGGTATATGACCCGTCCACAGGCTGATTTCAGGCCTGGCTGAATAATGAAGTATACAGTTATTGTAGGACTGTCTCAAGTCCTTATCGTGTTGGAACTCTAAAGTGTTTGGCACCATTGATTGCTTCCTGATTTTCAAATCTCTCTCATCTCTTATTTCCTTCTATCTTTAAAACTATTCATTTTTATTGTCCTTTTGACTTTCCAACATCCTCTTTATCTAATTATTGGGACATTTCAGGATTCTGTTCTTGGATCTTTGCCTCTCAATCAAACCCCTCACTTTATCCAGTGACTTCTACATTACCAGACCCTAATGGTTCTCAGACTCCACCATAAGGAATTAACACTCCTCTGAGACCTAGAGCCGCATTTCCAAGGCTGCTTGGATCTGTCAAATCTGCATCCATTTAGATACTTGAATACTTAAAAGCTACAATGCCATGAACAGGACCCCATTTCCTCCTTTTCCTTCTCTCACCCTACATAAACCATAATTCTCTTTCCTCTGTAGTCGTTATTTTGGTTAATCAGGCAATTATATACCCAAAGGAGATATAGTGTTGTCATTTTCAAACCTCCTTTCATTCTCACACCTAATGTCCAACCTTGTAAGATTCTGTCTGTTCAAGCTACAGGAAGATCTTTGGTCTGGCGTCACTTCTTTCATCACTTTGCTACTGCTGTAGTTCCACTCATCATATTACCACCGAAATTTTGGAATTACTCTGGCATCTGATTCCACCAGCATGGTAGTAATTAAGATGTGATTCCAAAGGGGACAGCATTGACAATATGCTTGTTAGAGAAAGAAAAATCTCAGGCCACAGGAGACCTATTGGATAAAAGATTCTAGCTGTGGGCCTAGGCCTAGTAGTCTGTTTCTTAAACAAATATTCCAGGTGCTTCTGATGAATGGTAAAATTGAGATTTACTGATATAATTTTTCCCTGCTCTGCTGGCCAAAAGATTCCTTATATAAGAAATCCAAATGTTTCCCTTTTTCCATGCATAGATCCACTGGTTACTTGTAAGATTAGGAAATGTTTTCAGTGAAGCTCATGTGGTAGTCAATAGCCCTGTTTACTGAGTTTTCTGTTTTCCATCAGCTAGCATAGTGGAATTACGTGTCTCAGCCCCACTGAAATTAGGTGTTGCCAGTGAACTATGAAAGTTAAAAATGCATTTGCTTTTCCCTAGTGTCTTTAAATGATCAGAGTACAACCTGCCATTTTCCTTCTTTTCTATCACAGTGTCTAGTAGCTCTGATGGTAGAGGAGTTGTTGGCTCAGATCCTTGAGATAGGCATGTGAGGAGCAGAGCTCTCAGCTAATGGGGTAGTCACATGGAGAGAATAAGAAAGACAGTAAAGCCACGTTTCAAGTTACCGAGTGCTAAGAGTATTTGTTACAGCACCGCAACCTGTCCTATTCAGAATGGTTCACTTTACCTTCTAAGTCTTGGTCACTGTTCAGTATTTCTTCTCCTTTCCCATAATCCATGTACAAATAATAATTTACTGTTCAGTAAAGCTACCAGACCTCTTCATGACATTATGATTTGACTGATGCCATTCTCTACCCGGAAGATGTAATTCAATTTTTTTAACTCAGAAATTTCTAACCCTTCCTTCAGTTTTCAAATCAAATGCTCATCCTTTCCCCCTCTCTTCTCCTCATCTCTGTGTATCTCTCATAGGTTCCACATCATGATTTGCTAAAACTTTAGCATGTCATTTTTGTCTGGTCACCAAATAGCAGCTTTTTCACTCACTGAGACTGTGAATTTCTTCAATCTTTATTCCATCAGGGGAACGAGTCTTTGAACACTTTTTTTTTTTTTTTTTTTCACCAGATATCTGGTGTAGCTTTCTAGAAGTAATTTAAATCTTCTACAGCTCTTATAACTTCATATATGCTAATACTAAGTAGTTGTTCAGAGTACATGGTTATATGCCTGAATGCATTTGTTTGATGTTTTACCTAGTGTCATGTTAGGTAAAGGACTTCAGGAAGCATTCGGCAATAATCTCCACAGTCTTTGCTTAGGTGGTGACAATGACTTGGTGTAATTAACCCCTTGAATATTGAAACCACAAATTTATACAGCAGACGTGACAGCTTTATGAGAGGACTCACCATGCTAAAATTATAGTTTTTATCTCTTTCACCTGAATGCATTATCTTGTGTGACCACAGCATCATTTATCTGCCACTTTCTGCCCACTTCACAATTTTGAGAAGACTTTCTTCACTATATTCCTGTCACTTTCATATGTCACTGTCCCAAGTAGTTTAAGTTCCATGTGCTGCTGGGTATTTCATTGTGGATTTGCCCTTCATAGATCATAAAGAAGATTTTAATACATATGCCTTGGTCTAATCTTGCCCAAAGCCTCCTCCTTGGAGGTTTTGGCCCTTCCTGAAGTTGATACCATCATTCTTCTGAGACATTTTGTATTACTTGACTACCTTCATTTTCTTGGCTTTCTGTAGCCAATCTAGTATGCAATGTCTTTCATATTTGTTACTTTTTTAAATTGTATTTTTAAAAGTTATCTGAGTTTTCACTGACCCCTGGTTAATTCTAACAAAGGTAAAAACCACACTGATCTTCTGAAAGCAATATATGTTTATCATTTCTTTGCCTGAAGCCCTTCAAACTCTCTTCCCTTCAGTGTAAATCCCAGTCTCTTTAGTGAGTTGCATAGACAGCTCCACAAATAGCTTTTGTCTTTACTGTGCATTAATGTTCCATATATCTCCCAATTTAACTATCTTCAGTTTAATACCCTACATAGGAGCTGGAATTGTTCATTTGAAATTATGCTGTAATATTCTGATCTATTAGTATCTTTTATACTCATTTAATTCCTTTTCTGAACATGAGTCGGTGTACTATTTGGCTGCCTTCTAATTTTACTTTTAGCAAGTTTTCTGAACTATTTAATACTCATAGTATGATCAACAATGCATTGAACATGAAGTATAATATACAGGCTATATAATAAGACATCAGATATATTACTGTCTGCATCTAACCCCCGCCAAAGGTTTTCTGACCCTCAGATCGCTCCACATGGACCTGCCCCTAGGTATGTGCCACCATGTGGAGGGAGTCAGTCTTTCTGCTGACAAGCAGGCTACCTGGGATCCAATGGAATGTACTTCACTTTGGTATTCAGTACTGGACAAGTGGAATCAAGCTGATACTTTTTCTCTGAATGTTTTAACTCAACAGATGAGGGAAAAGTTATTTAACACAATATTCCACTGAGGCAAATATAGAACACAACCCATTTACTACAAAGATGGAACCCTGAATCAAGTGCAAATCACTTTCATGGAAAGGGAGAAGAGCCATCAGGGGCTACTTGTAGCTGCATCAGGCTTCCAGACCCTGAGAGGCCTGCCCAGTGGCTGAACCACATTCTTTATGAGACTGTAAGTCAGTGATGCTGAATCTTTTAAAGACCCATAGGTTTGCCACCACAGCTCTAAGCATTTAACCTTGAACCTGTACAATTGTGACTACAAAACACTCCAGATCTAATAAAAGTGCTCAAAAGCACTAATATAAAATGGATGTGAAATACCTCAAAAAGTGGTAAATTTGGCATTTAAAAAATGTTTTATGCTTTTTTATTTTAAAGAAAAGAAAAGTAAACAATAAAAACAAATGTATTTAATTTCAAAGCAGGATTGCAGAAGAGTAACAATAGTAAGAACATTGCATATTGTTATCTTCAAAGTAGTTGCTCGTTGTTATTCTTTATAAAAGTTATAGACTAGATTTCCTTCCTTGTCAACTCCTCCCCCCATGCTTACTGACTACAAACAAAATTCTTCACATAGCCAGTACGAATTAGAGATTTATGGCACAGATAGATAAGTAGCAAAATTGTAACACAAAAGCTTTCTCCAAGTTGCAGTTCTGCTTTCCCTGGTATCAGTCAGCTATGGTCAACCAGAGTCCAAAAATATTGAGAGAAAATCCAGAAATAAATAATTAATAAGTTTTCAATTGCTTGCTCTTCTGAGTAGCACGACCTGACTCATCCCTATGACCAGCGTATCTACACAGTATGAGCTACCTGCCTGTTAGTATCTGCCTTGTTTTCCAGATCAAATGTAATTTCAGGGTACTTGTATTCAGGTGATCCTTCTTTCACTTTAGTAATGATTTGAAGTGCAAGAACTGAGATGTTGAAAATTCAGATATGCCAAGAGAAGCTATACGGTGCTTCATTTAAATGAAAATTCTTGACTGAATAAACAAAGAGAAAATTGGTATGCTGAGGTTGTTATGATTTATGGTAAAAACAAATATAGGTCTGAAATTGTGAAAAAGAAAAACTTGTGCCAGTTTTGCTGTCACACATCAACATATAAAAGTTACAATGACAGTGCATGACAAGTGCTTAGCTAAGAGGGAAAAAGCATTAACTACGTGTGTATATGTATATAGGGAAAAACATGGCAGGTTAGAATTCAGTACTTTTTGTGCTTTCAGACATCCTCAGAGATTTCAAGAACTGTATCAATTACATATAATACATATACAGGGGACATCAAAATTTGCAATGAATGTTTAAACTAAATATACATTACTGTAATAAAGATACATTGCCATTAAACACTTCAAAAGATTTACCCTTACTTGAAACACACTTATGCCACCCTTCTTGCCACTGTTTGAAGCAGCTCTGAAAGCCCTCTTTCCTGAGTGTCTCTACAATGAGTGATAAGAAATACAGTGCATTCCTTTCCATACAAAGGAAAGGCAGGCTCATAAAGCATTATGATGTCTTTCTCATAGTTAAAATGATTGCAAAAGTAGAAGTTTTGAATTGACTCAGGAGGTTGAGGCAGGCACAATAGTCACATAGGACACTCACAAAGGAGGGCTTCCAGAACTGCATGAGAAAGTAGCAAGAATGGGGCTGGGGATTTAACTCAGTGGCACAGCGCCTGCCTGGCAAGCTCAAGGTCATGAGTTCGATTCCCTATACTGGAAAAAAAACAAAAACAAAAACAAAACAAACAAACAAAAAAAGAAAGTAGCAAGAATAATGGGATTGATATGTTCAAAACAAGGGGGGGGGTTACTTGAGGGGAATCAAAGGCAATTGTTTTTATTGTAAAAAATTGTTTTATACACTATATCTTTGCATCACACTATGTATGTGCATAAATATATGATAGATATCTATGCATACATACCTACGACAAAGGTTAAATTACTAATTAGGTAGCATAAGAGATCAATAAAAATAACTAATATAAAGTAGAACTATTAAACAATACTGTTTAAGAGTCATTTTGTGAATATGGTGTTTCTCTCTTAAAACATCTTATCATACTTTACCTTCTCAGTTAAAGCAAATGTTCTACAGTTTTTTTCTGTCCTATACTAATAGTCAATATTTAAACTTTTGTCCTTGGGAGATATTACTAAGTAAACAAGCACTGCAGTACCATGACAGTCAATCTGATGATCAAGATGGCATTCTACGTGACTGGCAGGTGTGTGGTGTGGACAGCATGAATACACTGTAGGGAGGGATGATTCACATCCCAGGCAGGACCAGAAGGACTGGGACAGGGTTTCATCATGCTATTCTGACGTGACCAGCAAGGTGAAACTTACGAATTGCTTAATTTTCCATTGAACGTTTTTAAACTGTAGTTGACTGCAGGTAACTGAAAATGTGGAAAGCAAAACTACATTGGGAGGATTACTGTCTCCAACAATGGAATATTCTGTTCCTACTTCAATAATAACTCTATGTGATTAGAGATAGCAATATCTTTAATATTATAAATTTTAGTTACAGTGTGGGGTGAACAAAACTGAGGTAAAGCAAAAGACAGAGGATAGCGACCCAAGTCTAGGTTAAGGTCATATCACGATCATAGGCTTGGATTTAAATGGAGGGTGCTCCTTAGCCCCTGCCCTGTCTTGTTTTTAGCCTAGAAATCTACCCAAATTGGCTATTAAAGAACAAGTAACCACATTGATGTGAATATCAAGGTGTGCTTTAGAAAGAAAAGGAAATCGCAAAAGAGAAATGTAGAAGGGAAATGGACAGGAAAGAAGAAAGCTAGTTCCACCTTGTGTAGTTTTGTAAGGAAAACTCAAAAGTTGATCATCTGTGTAAATGTCAGATGTTTTCATTTGTTTGTTTGCTTAATTTTTTTGTTTTGTTGCTTCACATCTTGTATTTAGCTTTTCTTTTTTAGCTTTGTTGATGTACGGTTGACAAATAAAACTGTAAATACTTAAGCTGTAAAAGTGATGATTTGACAGATGTATACATTGTAAAATTATTACAGCATTCAACTCAGGTAACAGAACCTGTCATAGTCACCTTAGTGTGACGATGTGTTGAGAACATTGTTTTCAAAGGGCACAAATTTTCAGCTATAAAATGGAAAATATCTAGGGAGCTAACATAATGCACACATTGATACTAACACTGCATGGGGTTAATAATACTATAGTGCATACTTGAGTTTGCTAAGACAGTAGATCTTAACTAAACTCAGGTCATTTTGTTACTGACCTAGTTCCTGCTCACTTACTAAATCAGAGAATGTGGCATTGTTAAGGCTGGAGTTTTGGTACAGTGACAGTAAGGTGCAGGCATCAGGGTCCATGGGCTGTCCAGATAAGAACCACAAGCTGGTATGGAAAGTCAGAAGCATATCCACATACTCAGCAAAGATAGATTCTGAAATGAATTTAAAAACACCCCAGTCAGAAGCACTAACTCAGAGCTGGAATTCAGGAAGAAAAGTCAGAAAAGGAAATGTCAACAATGGTTCAAGAACTCAGAAAAAATTCTGGGCAACAGAAATGGACCAGCTGCATCAAACAGATTTCCGTTGCAGTCACAGAACTTTTACAGATTCATGATGGGAAATTATAAGCAACACAGTATCACACCAAGGACATTCAGAGAGGCTCTACAACCACTGCACCATATGAGATTCATTTAGGAGTACTTTTAAAATACTGAAGCTGAAATCCCACCCCAGAAAATGCAAGTCATAGCCTGAATGAGGCAGAGTTGGACTTTGTACCAATGCTTTTTAACGTTTTAATTAGTTCTAATTTATTTAATTCAGGAGATAGAATAAATGGGTTGGAATACTTTTGGGAGCACTAGCTAAAGGGAACATGGTAGGAAAAGAGGAAGAAGAAGCAGTTGCTGTGGAGATACTGTATTTCTTTATTATTGTGATCACAGATTGCATGGACCTATAGGGCAGAAACTTCTTAGGATAGCAGTGTCATGAGGCTGGAGATCATGACTTCCTGCTCTGCCTATTATATTTTAAGCAACCAACACATTCTCTGCCCCATAATAGATACTCAGTAATTAATCTGTTGTTTGGATGGATTCTAAGCACAAGCTGGCACTTGTGTTTCACATTGACTAATTTTAATAGAAAACCATGTATTGTTAAAGAACTGGGCTAATATTGAACCTAAGTTTTCAGGTAATAATTTAAGTCAGTCTAGAGAAAGTTGTAAGAGATCACAAACTCAAAGAGATAAAATTTAGAGTTAAATCATAGTACTCCTTCTTACAAAGAAGGCAACAATGAACATTTAGTTATCCTTCCTCTTCGTTCTTATCTGTAAAAGCAAGTCATACCATCAAGGCTTTTAGAAGAATGAAATGTAAGTATGTAAAGTGATTAGAGTAGCACTTGGTGATAAGAAAGTATCATTAATAATAATAGCTATTATTATTAATAATGATGTCTTAGCCAGCAAATCTATGCAAGATAGTTCCACTTCTATCAAAAAAGAGTTTGGCAGGTATTATTGCTAATAATAAATTAATGAAGTTATAAACTGGAAGAACAGGAGCCTACAACTAGGCGTAGTATCATCTTTAAAGTGCATTTACACAGAAAAGAAGAGAGACTTTTTAAAATTGGGATATAAACATTATCTTCCTTCACTGCACATGGCAAATTTATTATTTTGGTCTTTTTGAGATGTAGTTTCACTATGTAGTTCAGGCTGGCCTTGAACTCACTTTGTAGCCTAGGCTGCTCTCCAACTTGTGGCAGTTCTTCTGCCTCAGCCTCCTAAGTACTGGGACTATAGGCATATGCCAGCATGCCCAGAGGCAAACATTCTTAATAAGGAAGAAGCAGGTCTATATAGTATGCAGAGAACCTAGAAGGATATCAGAATAAAAGACTCTTTGGTTCCTTTGAGACAGAAAATATTACACAATTCTGTTTGAAAAAGTATAATCAGGTCATTTACAAAAATGTCACCATATTAAAATTTCTGAAGCTCTGGGACAGTCATAAAAACGTGGGTAAAGGTGTCAAGGATGTAGCTCAACAGCACAAGTGCCTGCCTGACAAGTTCAAGGTCCTGAGTTCAATTCTCGGTAACACACACACACACACACACACACACACACACACACACACACACGAGAATAGATTAGTAAGCACAAATCTTTAGTATTATGTTTTTGAATTAACTCCTAATACATGTTCCACAGGAAACCAGACTGACATTAATTTTGGTATGGGTACTGAAAAATAATATGAGACATGGTTTTTACTGATCCTTAAGCACAAATCTTAAGAGGATACAATAAAGATTTTTCCTCCCATTAACCTTAGTTAGCAAAACAAAGTTATGTTTAAAATGTTTAAAATAATTTTAAGAAATAATTGAATCTTGTAGACCACAAAGTACTTAGTTCTTAGATATGATTGAAATCTTTTCAATACTTCTGAATAATTTCTGGTATGAGTTTGTAATCCACATTTTCATAAGAATATATATGGAGAATCCTTTCTTGAGAAGTTCCATTCCAAGGAACAGCAGTAAGCAACTTCAGGGGCCACACAATGACTCCTGGCATGCCGAAGTAGGTCGTACACATCAGTTGGTAGAATCCTGATAAATGATAACACTCACATCCAGGGAAATCCCAGATCCCTCTGGCTGCAACTGCTTAACCGAAATGAGATTGAGAAACAGGAGAGGGCAGAGTGAGAGAAATGTGCTAGCTTTTTGGAGAAAGTCTTTCTAATGTCACTATGCTGTGAAGCTAGTCTTTTTCTCTTTATTTGTTTATTAAGACTGACTATAGTTAGATCCGTAGTTAGAGAAGATCTCTAACCATAGTTAGAGAAGATGGCCAGTGAGATTAACATGAGAGAAGCCTAAGCATTTGAGATACTACAAGGACAAAATAGTGTAAGAACAAATACAGCCAAGGAGGCTCCCCAGAGTTTAGGCTAAGATGTGTCCTTAAAAGATCAACAGTAAAATCTCCACAATAGCAGTTTTAACAATGTAACATAAAAAAGATAAACATCTGTCAGAGCGTGGCTAAAATGTGGTATTTCTGCATGATAGGTAAGTAGCATTAAAATTATTTTATTTTTCAAGATAATTAATGACATGCTATGATGTTTACAACCATCATAAGAGAAAAGTACAGAGCTATTCTACGTGTCTAATACATTTAATATTCAACATGGTATAAAGTACCCTAGAAACATAAATAAATATGTATGCATGTATTTTGCGTGCAAATAACAAGAAGTATTATTTAATAACATTTATTATAAATAAATGTAATTTTTGCATTTGGAATGCAAAAAGGATATCTTCACAGATAGATAATTGTAGCTATCTTTCTTAGTTTTTCTCTGATAAATATCTCAGAGTCAGTACTTGAAAATTGGGTAGAATCAGGATCAGGTCCCAGCCACAGAACTCTCTAGCAGTACAACTGTGGGAAGGCACCACACTTTATTGAATCTCAGTTTTCTTTCCCCATTGATAACATGAGGAATAACCCGTGCAGACAGAAGGATTTCTTCTGGAGGGAGAATTATTTAAGGTTATATTTGTGAAGTACTTCTCATAAAGTCTGGCAGAGTATGATGTTTTCTTCTTGCTAAGTGCTATTATCATTCATCCTGCAAAAAAAATGTGAATTGCAATTTGAAATTACATGGTTTGTTAAAAATGAATTGAAAGACAGTGTGAACAATGATAGAATACCAGGGCATGGGAAGAGGGCTAATGAGAGAGAACATAGTGAATGCCGTGTCTGGTGTTTGGACAGATCGGAGAAGGAAAAAGGAGTCAGAGGGGCCTCTTCTCACAGCACAGGGATGATTCGAGCAAACAGCTTCAGAGCCCTTTACCCTTAGACCAGATCATACAGACCCTGGCCAGATGTCATGTAAGATCAAGAAATAGCCAAAGTAAACCAAAGAGAAGAGAAAGATATGCAATATAAGACTAAGACCTGAGCTCCTCCTGGACAGATAGATAACAGCGCCATCTTGTTGAAGAATTCAGGTATGTTGAAATGCCACATAGCAAATGTCCATATAATTTATCTCAAGCATATTTGCTTATTCCATGATGACCCTTAATTTTTCTGTTCCCAGATGTTCCCACACCAAACACTCCTTCCTGGTCAATACACATCGCATGTTCCTAAATCTGTGTCCACACTCTGGTCCTACTACAGATGATTGTAAAATTTACAGCCCGGGCAGAGGTGTTTCACTAGCAGCCTGACTGCATTCCTCCTGAATTATATCGATTCAAAAATTGTCTTATAAGGAAAGACCTATACCATTGTATCCCTTCACCTCTTCCCAGCAGGGCAGGGTGCCTCCCAGAATTGACACCCAAAGTGGAATGCTTTGGGTACATGAAGACCTAAAAGTGATGAACTAGTATAAATCAAATGAACAGTCTAAAAGCCTTGACTATGAATTCCCTGACACCTCTATAACCAAAAGCAGCTCCCTGTGAAGTTTCAACATAAAAGATCAAGTTTAGAATGGTCAGATATTTATGAAATACTTTTCCTAGGGGAGTTTCCTTTCATGGATGTTTGGCAGATAGATACTGCTCAGAGAAGTTGCGTAGAAAACACAGAGTGAGCACATTACTTCAAGGTTATGAAGTGAACATATTTTTCAACCTCCAAGCAATGATATGTTAGAGGTTCTGAATATTTTTCTTGCAACTTCAGTTAAACAAATAAAATATTACTATTGATGAAGAATTGTCAACTATGAAATATACGTGGTATTTTAACAGCTATTCTTTTAATTTTTTTCTGCTTAGATGGAAGAAATGGAAAAATATGTAGGCTATCTATAGAGGTAAAATTTACAGGCTTATAAAACAATCCAAAGAATGCTCTGGGCTCATGTTTACTTTTATTAGATAACAACCATTTGCTTTTATTCCTCTACTGTTGTCATCTGTCTACTGTGAAACCACCCAGGAGAAAGGCTGTATGAATAATTTTTTATTGACGTGGAAGAGCCAAAATATGGCTTAATCCCACCCTTATTTATTTTTTTTTTTACTCAATTTATTAAAACATCATTCATTCATCTATGTGTCTAACAGGTATAGTGGAGGATTACAATAAATTAAACATTGGCCAAGAAAAATAGATACTAAGGTGAAAACCATGCAGGCTTCTTTCACTGATTAGGGGTAAGGGCATCATAGACAATAGTTGATGTGTGATTTGGAAAGCATGAGGTTAGATTCAGGAATTTTCTCTGTTCTCTGGAAGATGGAGGACAATATGGATGAAGGTAGAGTACAAGAAGAATGGCTTCCCAGTGGAACACTTTGAAAGTTAAATCTTCTTGTAAGTTAAGTAAAAACAATTCTGGTTAAAATGGAAAATTAACCACAAGCATTTACAACTGAAATAAAAGGTCAACTTTTTATGTATTCTATGCATAAACCTACATAGATGTGGGTAAGTGATGACTGACCTAGTGGACCTGAGAAGGATAGATCCTGTATCAGCAGTGGAGCAAGCTGGAAGGGGCCTGATTTATACCACGAAGCCACCAAAACTCAGGCATTGGCTACACCAGGGGTGCTGAAGTTGTCATATGGTAGGTCAGTTGAAAGCTATATCGGAATAATTGGGCCAGCAGACCTCATCACATAATTAGGAGATGACCCTGAAAACCTCTGTAGCTCAAGACCAGGGACTTAATCTCCACATATAGCAAAAATTAAAATAGAAATAAATAAAATACTATAGAGTGGGAAAAGTGGGTGATTGAGGAAGGAGGTAAAATATAGGCAATAAATGTCTACCTGATCAATTTGATCAATTTGAGATTCCAGTTTTTTTTTTTGTTTTTTTTTTTTACTCAACCCAGAATGCTGGCAGCAAGACAAAACTTACAGGTAGGACCATGGAAGAGCTTTTCCAGTGAATCAGGCAGTACTGAGAGACAAAATCATGACACTGGGGCCTGCCCAATGAAACTCCCCAGCCAGATCAAGCTAGGGATGGAGCTACAGGTAATAAACATACAAGCACCCAGAGCTTTCATCTGTCCTCCCTTTCAGGACTTTTAGATATAATTGCAGCAAGGGGTTTCTAGACTTTGAGAATATAGAGCAAAAAGATGAAGGCCAAAAATCTGAAGCAAGGATGTAAGAAGGGACAGAAATCACATGAAGAGAAAAATAAGTCCTATCAAATAAATATGTAATAAATGAGTGTATTAGTATCTTCGGAGACTAACAAAAGTTAATATAGCTTTGAAAAAAGAATAGACTGTTATAAAAGAAAACAAAAATTTCAAGAACATTTTTTATATTAAGCATATGCAGTAGGAGGAGGTTTGGCAAATAAAATGTTATAGGAAACTGAAAGAAGACAAGAGATGTAAATGTTGACACATTCAGGAGGTCCACCATCTGAAGAGCAAAGTTCTCATGGAAGGAATACTGAGGAAATTCAGAACAGAGAATTTTAAAATAACAAATTCAAACAATTTCTGTCAAACTAAATAACAAATAGAATTTAACTCATACATGCTCAGCATCACAGATAAAATAGATTCATAGCTATCTATCAGATTCATCAATATGAAATCTAAACATAGAATACCAAACAAAATATAAAATTCCGTAAACTTTCAGAAAGAGAGAAAGAGAAACAATATTCTGAAACTTTTGAGGAAAGCAGTATTTCTATTTCAGATTCTATGCCCAACTGAACTGTCAATTCAGGCTGAGAATGTGGTCAGGTACATGTCTTCAAGATGAAGAAAATGATATCATATTATTAGGGTATAATGAAAGAAATTATAGAAATATTGTTTCCTCAGAAGTTGCTCAAAAGGAAAGAACAACTGGGATAGGGGAAAGGAGAAAAGAAGAAAGGAAAAAAATATATATATACATATACAAGATAGCTAAGATAATTTTACTACTAATTTCTATTAGTTCATTGAAAGGAACAATTAGTGCTTATACTGTTTGATAAATTTTTCATGCCCATATCTGGTAATCTGAGCAGCTACTTTGAAGATAACAATACATAATATAACAATCAATGTTAAATTCCTATCATCTTGTTTTGAAATTCTGCATCACTTTTATTTTTTTTATTCTCTTAAAAATAAAGAGTATGTTTAGTTCTGCAAATACTGTCAAACTGGCTCTTTGAAGAGGTTGTATCATTTTGTGTTCCCACCACCAATGACTGAGAGAGCTTTCCTGTTGCTCTACATCCTTAGCAGCATTTGGCATTGTCGTTATTTTGCATTTTAATCATTCTGGTTAGACACGCAGCGGCATCTCATTGTTTTAACTCACCACTCCCTAATGGCAGTTAGGCTGAGCATCTCTTCATTTGTATGTTTGCCTGTGTGTCTTCCTTTATAAAGTATCTGTCCAGAAATTTTATCTACTTTTTAACTTGGTTGTTTTTTATTTTCAGTTTTCAGCTTTAAGAGTTTTTGTATATATTGGATGCCAGTCCTTTATCAGATATGTATTTTGCAAATATTTTCTCCCAGTTTACAGTGTGTCTTTTCATTCTCTTAACAGTTTTTTCACAGTGCAGAAGTTTTTGATTAAATTAACCAAATTTCCTAGAAACAAGGGATAACTTTCAATTTTTACGGAATATCAAACTTTGTAGGAAAAAAAGTAATCATAATTTAATTCTGTTCTCTGTAGTGTTTACACAGTCTAATTAATTTAAATAATATTTACATAAAAAAATCATGATATAAAATATATTAAGAGAGTTGGGGACAGGAATATTTATGTGGAAGGTATTTATGCTAATGAAAGAAAGCTTAAACATCTTTATTTTTGAAAATGAAGAGACAATGTTCCAAGTGTAAAAATTGAGAAAGAATATAAGCATATGATCAAAAATTAATGAGGTAATATAATCTATTGCAAATTTGAATCATAGATTACACTAACTATAAAAATACTTAGGCTCTTTCATATGTACAAAAATCAAGGGACATAAAAGTCAATGAGTTGAGTGAAATGACAGTGTAAATTATCTGTAGAAATATTTAGTGTTTTGAATATGTGACTTTTTCTCCTGATTACCAATATTTCCTTGAAAATGAGATTCACACTTCATTAATCTCTGTCATCTTTTCAGTTCCCACCGTGTTGGATTTGAAATATTTCAGTAGTTTGCTTATAGAATAATTTTTGTCTGTTTTCCAAAACATCTTGCATAGAAAATATCTGATTTCTAGCAATGTAAAAAAAAGAAGGTCAAATAGCTTTGAAAGCAAACATTGTATTTGGACAAAATTATTTCCCAATTAATAACTGAAAATAAAATAGTAAACAGAAGCGCTAAAAAGTAGTAAAACACTGGCCATATGATTCTTTTTGTTAAAATCACATTTATGTTACTTTTTCTATCTATTCTTTTGCTTAAAAATACAAACATTTAAGTCTCACAATAGTCACTTACTAATTTTAACAAAGATGCTACATTTTAAAATTATGATTCTTTAGAAGGAAGGTCAACATTCTCACCAATTAATCCTCATTTTTCATAATAAAAAATGTGGGCCAGCTGCTGAATCAGGTACTTGGACAAACATTGCTGCCTATTTTGTAAAATCAGCGGTAGCGCATTTGTGCATGGAAAGAGTAGCTGATTTTGCAAGATGTTGAACTACACAAGCTACATATGGTTTAGTGTATTTCCCACTATATTGTTATTTTCAACCATGGAAACACTTTAGGCATTTGTGCCATCCCTCCTTGACTAATGTTTTCTTTATGCAAATTGTAGTACTAACATGTAAGATTTGACTTTTTTTCTCTAAGGGGAAAAAATTATTCACCCTCAAGCTATGTTCTAAATTACTAATATTTTAGTGGGAAGTACAAAATCTTTGTAATGGGAATTATGATTTTTCATTTTACAAAGAAAATACAACCCACTTATTAATAAGATGCTGTACTTTCATCTATGAGTTCCTCTTTCATACGTCTCCCTGACTTAAGGAAGCACTGGTAGATCAATTTGTTGTACTTTACATACAATGCATAGCATCCTGTGGTACCCTAGAAAATAACTTTCCAGAATTTTTTTAAAAATTCAATATATTAAAGGAGGAGAATAATGCAATACAGACTCTTACTAAAAATAGAAAAGTAATTTAACCATATTTATTAGTGTAATTTCTCCTTTTATAAAATTTCCTTTTTTTTCTTTAAAGATGTCAGTACTTCCTTTTAATATTTAGATACTTTACATTGATGTATTCATCTTTCTACATTTAATATTTAGGCTTTTTCCATTATATTATTAGGAATAGCTTATTTCCTTAAAAAACAGAAGTGAAGAAATTTTTTTTGGTTGTTTCTGTTTTTCTTTTTGTTTTTCTTCCAGTACCTTGTGCTTGCCAGGCAGGCACTGTGCCGCTGAGCTAAAACCCCAGCCCTGAAATGAAGAAGTTTTTCAATATTTTGATATCACAAAATGTGGTATATGTAGGACTACATAAAGGATAAATACATTATTCCAGGGTGAAGAATGCTAGGATCAGTGGAGGAATTAATAGATAAAGTGTTAAATCTAAACAGCACAATAATAAAATTTTTACAAAAGAAATACTAACATTGAGAATAAAATTCAAAAGGATAAAGCATCCAAAACACTGAAGTATTTTCTATCAACAGTAAATTACAGAATAAGAATTTTAAAATCTACTATTTAACTATTTTCAGTGATGAGTAAAATGTTTAAAATGATCAGTGGCTCTTGAAATCTTTTTCAGTGACTAATAATTCATATAACATATTTAATAAAATAGTAACAAGAAAACATAAAAATACTAGGCTAAATCAGAAGAGACTCTATCAAAGGATATCTTGACACTTGCAATACTCTTACCTTTACAAATCAAATGCAGCCCACTCCAACAACTTGAGATAGCAACTGAAATATCATATTTTTTTATCATAGAACTTTTTTGAAAGGCAGGAAAATATATATATATATATTCCTATATAGTGGGATTTTCCATACATGTGTATATAACACTTTGTCAGGCAATATATTTGGTAAGGAATTTTACCTTATTTGGTAGCTTCGTATTATGAAAATGTCGTCTAAAGAAGCTGAAATGATTTGGTAAGCAAAAAGATGTGGAATATTAAAATTGCAATTTGGGGAGCATATATTTCAATGAAGAATAGAAAATATTTCCTGTTAGAGATTCAGAGCATGCTTTTAAGAGTAAAAGGTAATATTAAGTGGGTTCTAAGGTTATTAGTCAAGAATTTATGACCAGATGATAAATTTAATTCTATAACTCATTGATTCAGTGCAGACCACCTCAAACTCTTCCATTATTACTAAGAAACAATTCTTCAGATACTCTTTCCCTGTCAGCCAGTTTCCAGAGTAGTTTCCCCAGCATGAGATGGAGTCTGGATCACAAAATGGAGTCATTGTTCTTTACTTCCCTCCACAAAAGTCAAAGGAGTAAAAATGAGAACTCATATTTCTAGGATAGCAAGTTCTTGGTACGTGCTGGACAATCACTGATGGCATCTATTTTCTGCCTTATTCCCTCAGACACTGAGGCATGTGAATGTCAGAGATATAGTTGAAAGAACATAAAGTCACCAAGGGCTCACACTGTGACTTGACCAGGGTGGCTTGATGAAGAAGTCATGAAACATCTTGGAAATAGTCCATTTTTGGTGGTCTGGGTTTCTTGGAGGTAAACATTGCCAATATTTGAACCATGCTTTTGGTGTAAAACAAACACATCTTTTAATCCACATGGTCAGTTCTATTACCTTCTATTCACTTTGGGTGTAGGTTATTTTATAATGTTTTCAAAATTAGAAGTGTTGAAATTTTCCAAAGCATTGCACTTCTATAAAATTGGAGTATTATACATTGGGTAACTCATGACAAGAAATTGAAACATGAGATGAAAATGATAAGAAGTTGAAGGAAATGAGCACATATGTGAATATACTTTATAATAATAAATGTTAGCAGTACAGATATAACTCTGATTTTCTATTTTCCTACATATTTTCCATCAGGCTGCCTTATGTGACATTTTCAAATTTCACACATGCCTTTTGATGATGTTATAGAAATAGAGCAAAGAAATTAAGCTGGACAAATTTTGTTATTTTAAATGGAGACTGTTTAATCTTTAATAACTGTCTACTAAAACTTTTAGAAATGCTTTCAACTGTCCAAATAATGCAATAGTCATTTTGCTTGCCGGAGAGCATATGTTCAGTTACAAATGCAGCATTAATTATAACCGTTCTCTTCCAAGTATGCTCTCCCATGGAGTCCTCCCTCGCATCCCAGCCCAAACTTCTGCTTTTCTTGCAGTCTTTTTTCTTCTATTCATGCAAACATTTAGAAACTTTGTGTTTTGGCCTTTTAACAACATCATCAATGGAAGGACATATATACCCCACTCAAGTCCAACTTCTCCATCTTACTAATGACTAAACTGAGGTGGAGGATTTACTTCATTTACCTGTTTAGTCAGAGAGGTTGTATTGGCAACATTAGCACTGGTCTAATTGTTAAAATATTTTATACTGCACCTCACAGCCAATCCAAGATTGTGTTGTTTTTAGATGTTTCCTATACATGCAATTTTTTCCACTTACCCTTCAGTTACTTCAGGGCAGAAGTCATGTTTTGTAGTGGGGTGGGCATTATGTACACTATCAGAGAGTGCACCGTGCATATAAGAGGATTACCTGAATTTAGAATCAACCATTTAAAATATCTCTTTAGAATGAGACAAATAAAATTCTCATTTGTTTCATTTATGCTACTAGTTTATCTTAATATATTGAATGGAAAATTTTGAGCTATTATTTTTTCTTTTCTTATGAGTTTTTGGTTTATATCTTGCACTCCTTTGAAGATAATAATACACAGTGTATTAACTATTAAAAATATGGATGTTGAGACCTACTATTACCTAAAGCTTCTAAAACTGCTTTCTCCATTATTATAGAGTATTAATGAAAGTTCTCCAATTTTTGCATAAACCTTCAAGGTAAGTCAATGTTTGGTATTAGTAGCTATAAAAAATTATAAAATATTAGGAAGCAGAAAACTGCCTTAGAAGTCAACTTTGAGGACTACAAAATTTTAAGTGTTCTTTAAGCAAGACAATGCCGTTAACTTTCAAAAGGACAGTTCTAGGATTCCACTGTTTCCTGGAACAATTACACAATTACCCCTTTGTCCACTAACCATGAAACTGAGGCTTTCTTTTTCTGTTTGAGACTCCTACAGTTTGTGGCTTATTATGCATTTCCATTTGTACCTCTTGGTTCTTTCACATTTCAAAATCAATTGAAAAACCCCATTGTCTTAGTTTGTGTTCCTAGTCTTAAAATAAAAGGGAATTATCAAACCTGAGTACCAGTCTGGAAGCTTTGTGTCTTTGGTTTTCTTGTATCTTGTTTAAAGTTACCACAGAAGTATAGTTGGGGAAACTTTCTCCTGGTAATCATCAGCGGAAGTAATGGCAGCATGATCTTACGAGTGTAAATGCGGAATACTGACTCCTCTGAGCTCTACCACAAAGGTGTCGTTCCCCACAACAGGATGTAGTTTTACTTTTGAAAAAAATGTAAATGTGATCATTAGCTTACCGTGAAAAATAATGCAAACAAAAACATTCTGAAAGCAATCTACCCCACAACTGTCCTGCTGTTTGCCAGAATGTTTAGAAACCACTGGTGCCTCCTTTTTTCTTTTGATTCTGTGTAATGAAAAAAGACAAGAAATTAGAAAGCTCAGAGGATTGAATTTATTTTTTCTTGTATCTGGGAGAAGGAATTGCATTTCTAGCATTCAAAGTTGACAGTTTAGAAGGCTGGCAATATGGACCCCAGTTCATTGGGAATAAAGTGACCCATCCACAGCCCACAGGAGGCTCCCTGAGACTTGTGATTGATCTTGCTCATGCTGGGGGAAGTGTCAGGCAGCTCAAGCCGACTGCTGAAAATGCAAAAGCCTCACTTTTGTTTCTTGGACTAGCACACAATGGCTTTATGGCTATGTCCTACACTATCTTTGAACTTGAAGTGAAATTAGATGAATTATCTTGCTTGTTTTGTTTAGGAGGCAAACCAAATTGCCTGGAGACTAGACTGAAAAGTTATTTTTGTTGTTTTTGGTTTGAGGGGGAGAAATGGCAGTTTGTCCTGCAGCATTATTTTCTAGTGACTGGAAAACTGCCCTCAGTTAATTACTTGAAATACTATTGGCAATATTTAAGGTGGAAGTAGAGGGTTCCGCGTCTGTGCTCTTTTGGTTCAGCAAATCTTGAGGAGGCTCATTACAAAGAAGAAGACCTGCTTTGTGGTGCTTTGCACAGGTTTAAGCATATGGTCAGAGTCTATGTGTGTGTGTGTGTGTGTGTGTGTGTGGCATTTCTAAGCCTTTTTTTACAGATAAATGTGCAGGGCTGACTAGAGACAGGTGCGAGCAGTGTGCTAGCATCTGGCCTCCTACTCTGTCTCCAGTCATATAGGTAGCTTTATCTCAGCAAAGCAAATTAGTAACATACCCGACGTTCAGAGGAATTAGGCAAGCCCAAAAGAAACTAGGAGAAAAAGCAAAGTGCCAAAGGCAGTTAGGAGCCCCCAGGTTCAGCTCTTGCTATGAGCTGTTCTCTTTGTTTGCCTGTCAAAGTTAAGGCCCACACTTGTCCATTCTTTGTGATGTATTTTATTTCCCTGATTGCCTGGGTGGCTTCTGCTGTGTGGAAAAGGCAATAGCTTCTGTGTCCACAGGGTACTCACCACACCAGTGGGTATTCTTTTCAGTGTCTATTTAAATGTTATTGGTAATGACCTTATAATTCTTCTGACTTTTCAATGAAAGGTAAAGTGTTCACACCAGGTCAATGTGTATTGACCTGGTATTGCGGTGATCTGTGTGCCCTGCATCATTTGTTTTGACTAATGCACAAAACAATAGATCACTGGACACACTTTTGGCAAAAAATAAAAATTATAAATACTTCTAAAATGATTTTAAATGAAAACTTTATAGAAGAAAGAGGTGTAGGGGAAATTTCTATGATTCATTTTCCAAAGTCACAGGTTACCATCTTGCATACAGGGAATTCATCTGATCTGCTCAAACTTCTGCGCCATTAAACCAGATAAACACAGGGGTTGTCAGAGCCATGGCTGTGGTAATGAAAGGTAAACAATTAAAATCAAAAGACATTTGTTGTTTCCTGGCATTGTTAGGGTGAGCACTGGGCAGCTTTTTTGGTTTGAAGGAAATAACACAGAGAATGAAAGAAATGTAGACCAGTATGTAGTTGTGAATGTAATTTTGTGGGAGAAGGAGCAGTAACATCATTTTACCAATAAGAAGAGCATGTCTTTCCTGAAGGACAGTTGCAAAGCTAATCAGTATGAGTGTGGAATGGAAGAGCACTGACAGGCATTGCTTAGCCATGGTCCATACCTGCCTGTAACCGTCTGTCTACCTTGGAGATACTTCGAGTATCAGCTGTTTAGTAGTAGTTGAGTAGGTGATTTGTGAGGTCCTTTCGGCTTTAACATAACTAAAGTTTGTGAGTTCAGAGGAGCATGGAATGTGTTTGACTGCTCTTGTATGTTGCAAGAAATTCACTAAGATCCATGAACAGTAGGTAGAGCTTGACACTTGTTTTAGAAAACTTTTGAAAAAAGATCTGAACAATCTAAATAATTTCCAAAGAATTCTAAATTTTAAAAAGGAAAATTAAAGAAATATTACATTAACTACCTATTTATGGTTGACATTTTGAGCAAATCTTATTTTAAATAGAAACAAATGCTTTAATTGGAATGTCTTGCTTCCACCATGAACTTGGGCAAGAGTTTAAGCCCTTTGAACTCAGTGTTACTTAGTGTTAAAGCAAGAAGAAAATTTGTTTTGTAGAAATTTTCTGAAGATTTAGCCAAACTGTGTCATTAAGGCACTTAATGTGTTGATGATAGCATTGGTTCTCACTCAGTGATAAGTACTTGAATTATTTATAATTACACACTTATCTAAGTTATTGACTGCAAGATGCATCATATTATGTACCACTGGTAAAGAAAAAAAGTTTCTGAAATTATGACACAGTACTCAACAATGTCGTTTTTAAGATGAGTCCAAATATGAAAGTAATAGAATTTAAGAAGTATATACTTTAACATAATGATATAAAGTGATGGTAGGTGTCTCATTTTAAAATACAGTTTGGATACTATTTTATGCACAGTTGTCATTGACTTATTATGACCCTAAGTTCTGTTGTATTTTGTAAAATATCAAAAACATTAAATAATATTAAATTAAAAGTGATTATCCAACTTATTCTCGATTGTCTAATACTTCTTGTCTAATGCTTTAAGGAGCAGTGCATCATACATACCATCATGATTTTGATGCTTATCAAAGCACAGTTTTGCTATCTTTGCCCTCCTCAGCAGAAGTAAGCACTTTAAAAGCAAAGTTCTTATGACTGTCTATTACCTCTTTCTATACAAGTAAAATCCAAAGTAGATATTCAATTTTTATTCATAATTGGCTTCTGATGAGTATAGAAATATTAAAATTCTGGTCATTTAATGGTCATTGAATTGTTTTATTGTGGGCTACTTTTCATTAGTTTTGCTTGCATTTGTTCATTAAACACTGTACAGTACATGTGAGAATGGATATTTCATCTTTGACTCAAGTTTGGTGACAGACTCTAAATCCCATTCATTTATATTTACTCAGGTAAATGCAGCAGTTGGTGACTATAAGAAGGAAATAAATATTCCTTATGTGCTATAATATGATTTTCAATTTAGAATGTTTCTGTACCAATTGCAGCTAGATGTAATATCAAGCATTGCCTTGGCACACCACTGGAAAAATATTATGGCTAATTTCCTTTTAAAATATAATTTCCAGTGGCTTTGTCTTCTATATTCTTTGTATAGTCTGCCTGTCAATATTCACTGCTTTGGAGGGATAGTTTTTATAATTACAGTTTTAGTATGCTGGAAGGACTATATTTTATGAACACTAAGTTATTTGTTTGAAAGCTGTCACTACTGCTTTATCTACGGTTTTCAAAACTTATATTAAAAAACCTGAAATTAACCTGGTTGTAAGGCTATGGTAACACGATAATTTAAAGACACAATATTTTGTATTTGAAGTCACATGTTATAAGTTTGATTCGTGTCAGTGACATGGTCAAGGCATTCAATTTGTGATAAGATCCAAGTTAAAAAGTTATATAACATTGGGAGCTGAAAAATACAACTATAAGCTTGGATTATAATTACCAACACTGTTCAGTTTTTCTTAAGCACATATAAAAATGATCATTTAGACATGTAGTCTTATAGTTTTACATGATAATTTGAAAATATAAAGTCATATTTAATTTTCATAAAAACTTCACTTGTCCATTTATGGTGAAACTTCCAGTACAAACAGATTATTATGTCATCCAACCTCTCTCTATAAAAACAATTATGTTATGCATTTTAATGATTCCAAAAGGATAAAGTCTTTCTAAGATGTTCTTTTCAATATAACATGATGCATGATATTTTTGAAATTCTTAAAAAGGAAAAAAATTGCCCGAGGAAGTAAAAGCTGAGTTGGTTTTCATATGGGCGTGCTATTTCATGACCATCGGTGGAAACTTTTCAGGTTTAATGCTTTATAATTCTCCCAGCTGAAGCTTTAGAACTTCAAAGCACTGTAGAACATTTCAAATTTCTCTTCTGCCCATGAGAAAACCCTTTGCATTGAAAGTTGCTTTCAAGTGGAATTCTACATTTGGTATTACACAACAGTGACATATTTTTATGGAGATTAAAATTACACACCAAGAATGTAAAGTTGCCCAAGCAAAACCATTTCTCCTATTAAAAATGTTCCCTCTATATGCTATGAAGAGCTATGACCTTCCCTTGTCCATAAATAATGCTTACTATAATAAATTTTAAAATGATTTACAAATTCCACATTTGCCTAAGAAATACCTATCTGCTAACCATCTGCAATTTATAAAGAGGATTTACTTAAGCATAATTGTGTTTCCTTTAACTGATAACCACTAAATCTACTACTGATTGCAAAGACAGGCGATCATGGGTATTATAAAGAAAATGACATGAAAATCAATATGTGATTCCTGGGAAAAGGGCACACTGTACTTTTAATTTGAAATCTACCAGGGGTAAGTTATGAATATAAAACTTGCCTCTGTCAAAATAATTTGTTTGCTGTAAAACTAGGAATCATCCTTGGTTATCTAATACTTCAAGAAACAGTGTATTAGCCCCTCTCAGAATCTGTGTGAAGCTGGCCCCCTTTGGCAACTAAAAGAGCTCTTTGAACCATAGAACAGATGTAATGAAAATTGGTTCCATTAAATGCAGCTGGCAAATTACAAACTGAGAAATTAATGCACCATACCACGACTCTAGGGGCTGAAATGAATCAAGGTGTGGTTGCCAGATGCCTGTGTTTCCTCACCACCTCCCCCAATAAAAACACTCCTGTTTATAGGTTTGTTTAATAGAATGTAAATTATTGGTAGAGGCAACACAAATTATGTGATCATGATTTGTTTAATAGAATATAAATCACTAAAATAGGCAATAAAAATTATGAGGATTAATCAGATAAAACAATAATTATATTGTATTCATGTGATAAAATTTACAAAGGAGTAAAAACGTGAATCATATAATTTTTGCATAGCCGTTAGGCTTGGGAAATGTGTTGGTCTTCCAGAGGCACTCACTAGCCTATGATGCAAGCATTCTGAATTCCCATGGGAAGGGAAGTTGATTTGGCAAGATCCATAAACAGCATGCTCCTTTGCTGATTTCAATTCAATTTATTCCAACTTGATGTGCTGCTGATGGCTCTACTAGCAGAACCTGACAAAAGTCCATTTAGCATCTGCTTTGGAGGTGCTCTTCAATGGTTCTGAGTAGTCCTCCTGAGTCATTAGCTAAACATCGTTTCAAAGAACTACACTTGCAAAGACCCCCCTGTGAAGACTAGAGGGGAGGGAGCTGAGCTTCTTCCCAGGTAATTCAGGCAGCCCCTAGGATGTCCCTCTCTCCCCCTCCCACTGTAAAATAAATAAATAATTCCTGGAGGCCTGCTTTTGCTAGGACTTCTACTGGGTTGTGGGTATACAAGAAAACATTCTGACACTAAAGAGGTTCAGCTTCAGTGTATTTGAAAACTCCTACTTTCGGGTTTCATTAGCGTTTGAGTATATTAATTATTTATTTGATTATTTCCGAAGGAACCTGCATTCAGGCCTTGAAGCTGTACATCTTTGTAGTACTTAACTGAGTCCAGGGCTGGGGATAGAGGAAGTGACTGGAAAGGATTCAAAACGGATTAAATTATTGGCAACATTTTATTTTTTAAGCGGATTAGTGGGTGTGTGTTTGTGTCATTGTACTTTATTTTTTTGTGTGTCTAAAATGCTCCATATGTTAAATTTTTAAAAAATATTTGTAATGGGCTAACAGTATAAATGTATAAAGAGAGGTTTTTTAATACTAGGGGTTCTCAATATTATAATTTATTTTCTCACTAAAGTAGCTTTGAGTTTTCAGGAATTCAAATAAGAAAATTTACTGGATTTTGAAAAGTAATGTTTGAATGTTTTCTTTTCTTTGCCCAGAATGTGTAACATATATATAGAGAGGTGTTTTATGTACATAGGTTAATGGATACATGTTATAAGATCTAAATAATAAAAGGCTATGTCATAACATATACATTTTAGGCACACTCAATACACATTACACGTTCTATAGTAACCAATTACAACGTGTAGGTTGGTGTAGCCTGTTTGCTTTTCTGTCCAATAAAGCACTGTTCTAATTAGAGCAGTGCATCATAAAGAAGTTTTTGTTAAGTGCACAGATACTGCAATATGCATGTTGTATGCTTTATTACTATTATAAGCATGCAGCAGTGACAATTTTCCATTGTTTTATAGTAGCATTATTTCCATATATGTATATATATTTGCCCACATGCTCCATATTGCTTTACAACATCTTTTTTCACCATTAGCAACTTCTCCTCTGAATTAAATTGAAATTGTTTCCAAAGTACAGATAACTTATTTCCATAATTCTACAAAAGGTCAAGTTTCTATATCAATGAAAAAGAGTTGATTATATATTGAATGTTCTGAAAGACTAAGAAAAATCCATGCATACCTAAGTATTCTTTCTTCTTTATTCATTGGAGTATTTTTTAAGGAGAGATTCTGATGTGTGTGGTAATTAATTGAAATAAATGAAAAATCTGCCTTCTATCCAGACTAAATTTGCTTCAACAGCTGCTGATCCTCAAGCTCTGAATGTCAGCCAATTAGTGGGGAAGTTTTACATGGCTGTTGCCCTAACCAGCCTTCCTGTCTGACAAATCCATTTGCAGTCACAACCAAGGAAGTAAGGCTTTGTTACCTTTTCTTTCCCCACACAGAGGTAAAATGAGCAGATAAAAGACGTTGAGCTTTTTCAGATTAGTCATCCTAAAAACACCATATAACATAGCACATGACGAAAACTAAGAAAATAATATTGAGGCTTTGTGGCTTATCTCATCCTTGAGTAAAATTTTGGCTCCTGACTATTAATTTCTGGGATGTATTTATATAATTTTTCCCACCCTCATATAACAAATTAAGAAATGGAGATGAGAACTGTAAAACTGAAGATCTGTACACTTCGAGGCACTTTGCAGTTTAAATTATCCTCTCCAACATTTCCCTAAAAGAACAGACACTCCTTTTTGGATTATATATAATTCTACCTTAAACACAATTTTTACAGATTACGTTATTTTATCTCATTTGAATTTTCATTTCCTAAAATCTGATGGGAAAGGCCTAGCATATTACTTCTTTTGTACATTTCAATCTACTAAATTTTTATTTTAAACTAATGCCTATATACAGGCAAATTGAACAGGGAGATTATCACAGATAAACACCATGCAATAGATTGTATCATTAGCAATAGGCACAGTTAGAAAATTGGTGGCTTTCTACATTTCTACTGCACAGAAATACATAGGTTCTGAGCACTAAAATAATAGTCAATGATATGCTAAATCCGGCCACTACTTGTCTTTCAAGATGCACTTATTTCTAATACACTGAATGCAGCCCATTTGTGAATAGTCAGTCTACGAGCAAAATGAGAGGTGAGATTTAGCCACATGGAGAAAGCAAATATGATTCAGAGAACAATGAAGTTAATTGGAAATAAAATACATAACATTTATTGGACTTTAAAACAGTGAATTCCAAAATAATTAAGTTAATAAAAGAGGCACACTTTTTCCTGAACTAAATTAAATGGCTCTAAAATTAATTTCATTGGTTTTTTAATTCACTGTTAACTCAATATAATGAGCTTTTAAAATTAACTTCTTTGTTTTTGAACTCACTACAGTGAAAGTCCATAAAGGATTTTTTTTTTTAAATCACAAGTTACACTTTTTCCAGATTTAGGCAGTTCCCATTTGATGCACAGATAACAAAGACATTCATACTGTACAGGAAGTTTCACTCATGTATTTTGACTAAGACATTAAGAGAGGTGTTTACTTTTGTGTGTGTGTGTGTGTGTGTATACATATGTATATGGATAAACAAACAGTAAACTCAATTGAGCTTTCTAATTCTAGTAAATGATATTCTAAAAATGACATCAGATATAATGTGATAAAATAATTTGAAAATTATGTTGCTAAAACTCTTTTCAGTCAGTGGTCCAAAATGTAAGGCTTTTTCTTTTTTTTTTGGTTTTTCTCCAGTACCAGGAACCGAACTCACAACCTTGCGCTTGCCAGGCAGGCGCTTTGCCACTGAGCTAAATCCCCAGCCCCTTGTAAGGCTTTTTCTACATCTCTAACATGGCAAGTATTTTATAATCTCCCATTCATTCTGCTGTTTATATTAAATTGAAGTCAGTAGGAAAACTATTTGCATGAACCTCATTGGTGTATTTGAATAACAAGCTTATGGGGTATTACTTACTTTTTAGCTATTTAAGTTTTATTAATAATAGAGTTCTTTGAATTTATGTATGTAGTGATTATTTTAATAAAATTCCTATATTTGTGTTTTACTTTCATTTCTTATTGCTATCAATTTGCCATAAACTACTGCCCCATACTAAAGTAATTTTGTTTTTAATTTTTAAAGAGTCAGTTCACGTAATTTTTAAATAAGTATTTTATTTTTAACAATATATACGTGCAGCATATAATAACGCCTTCCTGGGGAGTGAGGCATACCCCCCACCATGGGGGGTTGGTGCACGTGCATCACACATCTTAATTCTTTCTTGTCTCTTTCTCCTTCTTTCCGTAACATAATTAAATTTTACCTTCCTGCCTCAATGACTATTGCATTTGGAACTTTATCATAGCACCAACTATCCTATCCATATTAGCTCTCCTGGCTGAATCCAACTTTCAGGTTTTAAAGCAAAAGTCATATCTTCTGGAAATCTTCTCTGTCCCAATCTCTCAGAGTGGGTTAAGTGACACTCCAAAATACAGAGTTCATAACATTTATCTTTTATGACTTCTGGGATCTGGGCCTTTATGATGGTGGCAAATGGATGTCTACTTGTTTACGTACAAATCTAAGGTGCTTCTCAGGGTGCTAAGCACAAAATGTTACTTGGCAATATTTCTTAAGTGAATAACCTTAGCCAGAGTAAAGCTTCTTTTTCTTAAATATTCTTTTCATTTTGTTACCTTTGAGCTTGAGAAAATTTTCTCTTTGGTTACCCAACCACGCTTAAATAGTTTCACATAATTTATCGTCTAGCTTTTTACATCAGAACTCTCATACTCTCTTTTAAAAACTTGTGTCTACTCCACCTAGGATCCTTTCCCCTCTTCAGCTGGCATTTTCCCTGATTCCAACATCAACTCACATTTCATGTCAGTTAACACTGATATTTTCATAGTTCTAGATATTTTTCTTTGCAATCTAGTTTAGTTCTTGTAATAATTTTTTTCCTAATTGGATTATAATTCATTGGAGGCAGCAACTGCTTGATAATGCTCATAGAAATACAGGCTCATAAACAAGGAAATGATTATAAAAACGTAACAGGCACCACTAAATATATCACCTGATTGAAATTCCTACCTTTGAAACAAAGAAATATAGTCATAAGTCTACAGAAAGCGATTAAGTCACATGGAAATTCAGACCTCTAGGAAGTGGTAGGTTGACTGCCATATACAGCCCGTCTTAAAATGAAGCGCACCGCTGGCTGAGCAATGCATGGGCTTTTATCAGTTGCTCATTTCACTTAAAGGTCTGCATTTGAAAATTACATTTGCCATTACCTATTTTACAATCTGTTCCTGTTGACGAGCTACTATTTCACACTAGTTAGAAGTCGGCCTTGCAGTATGAAATAGACCTCTGAAGATAGCTGATTCCAGCAAACAGTTCCGTTAGAGGATATTAATAGAGGAAGCACTGAGAATGATTAGACACTGAGGGCTCCCAGCTGAGGCTGAGGGGTCTGAGGGAGACTGCAGCAGGAAGCCATGAAAGGTTTTAGAGTGATCTGCATTGTGGGGGCCATGGGTACACCTTTGTGGAATGCTGCCTCTGATACTCAGAGGAGTCCTTAACTGATAAAGTACATTTCTTGTGTAGCAAGGTTGGCAAGGTTGCCACTACACAGGGGACCCATAATCTCTGCTATCATCAGTATATTAAGAGTGATTCTAGAAGTTAGAGCCACTGTCCAGACAGTTCAAGAGGATAAAAGAGATGGGCTTCAGATATGTCACTGTCTTGTCCCTCAGTGTAAAGTATAGATAAGATTAAAAAAGTGTGAAGGAACTCTTTTAGCCTGCACCCCATATTGACCAGGTGGTTTCCATCAGGCTCTCAAATCCTAGTTTTTTAAAAAATTGTCTTTTATGATCTATATTTTTCCTCAATACCATATCTTACATTATATACGAACAAGTTATTCTCTGCTAATGCTTGCAGTGAAATATATGTATTGTTTGAAAATTTCCCCACCTGAATGTAGAGTTCAAGAAGAAAATTCTACAAAGACAAATGCTATTTTGCTACTTTCAGTTATTGCTTAAACTTTTTCATTATACAATACAGGTGATTTATCTTCATTTTATATTTTTAAAAGTTCTGGTCTTAAAGTTCTAAATCTTTTAAATCATTAATATTGTCATTAGTTTTACATTTGAAGTAAGTCTTTATATTTGTGATTTAAACATTCATTTTTCATTCACATTCAACTTTCTATAGAAATCTAATAACCTAGGAATGAGGACAAGTTTTTCTTAAACTAAAGCTTAAGCAAAGATAATTCCTAATAAAATCCACATGTAGCTTACAAAAATGCCTTAAAACTGGGAAATGCATAACTGTCTGCCCTGCTGTTTGTGGTAGACTATCTGAAAAAGATTAGCAGAAACGCAATTTGTGTGCATTTCATGAGAGTATTTAGTACATCATTTGTTAAGAATATTTTCTTAGGCACAGATCTTAAAACTCAAACATCTCCATTTTAATGTACTAAAGTGATATTTTCCACTGCATAAATAAGATGTAGCACAGGGATGGTCATCCTTAATAATATGCACCTGACAAATATTAAATCAGGCAATTAATGTTTGTCTTCAAGTTCAGCTACATAGGGGGTCATTGGAGAGGTCATTAAAAAGCCAACCTGGGGCTGGGGATTTAGCTCAGCTGCACTGCCTGCCTGACAAGTGGGAGGTTGTGAGTTCAATTCCCGGTACCAGAAAAAAACAAACAAACAAACAAAAAAACAAAAGCCAACCTAACCCTTCTAAATTTAATACAAAGTTACATTCAGAAGTATAGGACTTAAGCATGGGGAAAGGAAATGCATTTCTTGTGTTATTTTTCATGAGTCATTTTGAATCTTTAATGCGTTAAAAATTAATTACATTAATTATAGTAATAGGCAGTTTATTTCTTTAGTATGGGGTTGCATTGTGCTGTCAACATGCAAATAAGCATTACAGAAGCAATTCAGGTTTCTTAGCCCCCAGACTCCAACATTAAAACACTGCATTTACTCTATTAAATTACCTATTTTGGGCGAAATAAGATGTTCATGTAAAACAATAGAAAAAATTTAGTGTGGGTCTAATTAATTTTTATATTTTCTTGTTTGGGGTTTTGCAGATCATTGCAGTAATTTCCATGTTAATGTTTGCATGTAAATGTTTATGTCATCTCATGGTTATACTTTAGCATATTTAAGTTTTTTGGGAGTGAATATAGTTGATGAATTCTAGCTGAAATAGTTCTCTCAAAGTACATATATTTTAAGAATCAACTTTTGTCTAAAATCTGTTGTGGTAAATTTTTATACGCAATAACATTTTTTTCAGAGATCATTTTGTTTGATCTTTGCTTTCCAAAAATTAAAACAATTGACTGAGAAATTTTATGATTATAATAACAAAGCTAAACATGACAATGAACATAAGTAATGGGAAGGCAAGTTTAATCCATATATTTAATGTAGAGATCTGGCAACAAGTAATTCTCAATGTAATGCAAGCTGTACTATCTATTTTACTTACATTTACTTTGCAGAAATGAAGTGAATTATTATGCATGTGCCTTTGGGAATTTATTGACACCCAGAGAAAACTCAAGGCATTCAGTGTGGTCATCCATATTGCATTGCGGTACACATTTGAAGGAGAAATGCCCCTTGAAATTCTTTTGCTATTACTCCTAAGTATAATTAATAAGCAATCTATTGACTCTTGCTTTCACAGATTATACAGAAAAAGTTAACTTGGAAGAGAAATCCTCTTGACATGAAAATTTTAATTACAATGCTCACTTCATGGTACCAACAAGAAAAACTATCACTCTTCTGTATACTTATTTTCACATTCTATATAATAAAGAAGTGAAGAATTCATGTGTGTGTGTTGTCAGTAAACTACATGGCTAACCATCCTAGCTGTAGGTAAAGATTCTACATGTTTAGGCATCAGAAGTAAATAGTAGAAGACGATAAATACCTTATTCTCTTCTATGTCTTTGCCACTTTATGGCTTACACTTTGAAAAAGATATCTAGTTGAAGGTGGTTAAAAAGTAAATGACCCTAATTCCACAAATGTATCCTTAATCCATAAGACCATTTATTCTACCAGGTAAACTATGGGGTTTATGGGTGAAATGATCACTAATGATCATTTTATTTGATATAAAATATATGTACCAAGTAGTACTTGGTTCATAATCAAAACATTATTTGTACTGAACTGGGACACTGGTCTATGTGACATAACATTGTACATATTTTGAGGTTTGCCTATCTAACTAAAAATATAATGTGTGGGGCAGAAGCAAATAAAACGAGACTGCTCCTGCAAGGCAGGCATCTGGTCTGTTTTCCTCACTCTCACATCCTCTGACTCCTATATGCCTCCTGGCAACAGTTTCTCGAGGTTAAAGCAAAGGGACTGCAAGAGGGACAAACACTCAGAGCTGTTTGACAGTGATTTTGAAGTGCACTGCAAACAATATTTCACTGATGGCAAGTAAGCAGTAGATGCAATGCTGGAGAAAATTTAATTGGAATTTCACATTCAAGAAACATTCTTGAGCACCTTCAGACATTAGACAACAGTGAACAAGAAGATAACATTTCTGTTCCAGGGAGAATTTTATTCTGGGTAGAGATAGACAAATACTGAATCAATGTTTAACCTATTGGGGCTGGGGATTTAGCTCAGCGGCAAAGCACCTGCCTGGCAAGTGCAAGGTCGTGAGTTCGGTTCCTGGTACCGGAGAAAAACCAAAAAAAAAAAAAAAAAAAAAAAAAGTTTAACCTATTTTGGTGTAAATATTGAGAAAAATAAAATAAAGCAGAGTAGATGAGAGACCCTAAAAAGCTTTTGTTTGTATTTTGGGTATTTAAACTATGATGGCTGGGGCAAGTCTCATGACTGTGCAGATATTTGACCCAAGTAAAAGAAAGTGTGGAAGCAAATCATGAGACCATAGGAGGAAAGAACATTCTAGGTCAGAGTGATAGGGCAGGAGAAATGTGTTCTGCTCTGCTACTGCACAGAAAGGTGACTGCAGACAGCAATTATGTACTGTGCACCTCCAAATAGCTAGAAGAATTTTTAATGTTCTCAATACAAATGAATAATAAGTGTTTGAAGAGCTATGTTTACCCTACTTTGAACATTTCATAGTGTACAGAATATGTATATAAAGTCAAAACATGGAGCCCTATAATTATGTATATGTTGTGTCAATTTAAAAAATACATTTAAATATTATTAATTGAAGGAACAGTCATATAGAAATCTTGAGATATGAATGGTTTTAAGGCCATTGAAAAACTAGCAAAATAGGTCCACTGACCCAAGTAGATGGAGGAAAAGAAAGGAAGATGAAGATGCAGAGGAAAGCACACCCCCATGACCTCAGGAGGACATGGGAATGAATGAAATGGAACATTCTGGAAGGATAGGAGGAGAAGGGTGACAGGAAATGAGTTCCATTTCTATGTAAGTCTCTGGCTGCCACTGAGATCAGATAGTTAAAACAAATGTAAAATTGTGGACTCAGTTAAGAGAACTTTGTGGTCATTGAAGTGGGAGCTAATGATGATTTGGGCTATGATGGTGTGGAGATATGGCAAGATTCTGCTCGTATGTTGAAAGTACAGTCGGCAGAGCTTGCTGATGGATTGTGCAGATGGGGTAGGGTTGGCCAGGATAATTCCAAAAATTTTGACTTAGGCAACACACGAAAAATGTAGTTTTCCTTTATTGAGTACTTTAGAAGTATCAAGTCTGTGGGGTGAAAAATAGGGCAAATATTTAATTAATGTACTGAGAATATAGTCTAAAATACATCTCCATTGTTACAGCCCAAATTGTAAATATACTCATAGGTGAAAATACATTTGTTTCCTTTCTTTGTACTAAGTTCAATAGTTTACCCACATGGGTCATTCAGGAACAATTCACTGAGTCAAAATATGGGCTTACAGAGTCACCTACCATAGTGTGGTTAAAATTAAACAAGTTCTAGTTATAAAAATTTAACATCAGCAATGTTTCTATCCAGTTAAATTTTCATTAGCTTTATTAATAATATACCCAAATTTACTGAGGAGAAAGGCAAGTAAAATACACTCTTTTAGACAAAAAGTTGTTCCTATTTTGAAGCAAGTACATTCTTCCATGTAGGGGAGATTCATTTATTATCTTAGGTGTTCAAATAAACTTTAATGCCTAGAGCTTAATTCATACATTCTCAACAGAATGATTTTACCCAAGGGAGGCAAAATTAGTTCAGAAAGGGAGTTACAAAAAATTCGGATACTACATGGTTTTTATTTCTACAGATAGCACAGCAATAGATAGTACACAATATACTGCATCTTTAGCATAAAAATCTAGTGGCTGAGTAGAAATTAGGAATAAAAAATGTCTAAAAAGGCTCCTTCAGGAGGCAATAATGAGAAAAGTTTTGAGCAACACGGCCAACACTAGGCTTATATGCAAGAGTGCTATAGACAAGCACTTTTCTTAAGCTATAAATTCAAGTTGTGTTTGCATAAAAATCAAACTATACTTGGAAAAAAAAAGCTGACAAAAATGACAGGAAGCAACTTGAGCCTACTGCCACTGTCATCTTTGTGCCCAAAGGAACAAGCTTGTTTACTTGCTTAGTCTAATAGACAGAATCACTAACTATCCTCGTGTGCACGAAGGGAAAGGGAGAGCAGTCACTCAGAACCTTCTGGTCTGTGGGGACCAGGGGTCAGGTCTAACAGTGACAACCACAGATATTTATCATATTGGTCAGTTTATTATACAGTAAAATTATGTTAGATACCTGACTACGTGTTTAGAGCCAAACAAAAGGCTAGCTACAAATCAAAAGTATGAAATCTACTCTAACAATTAACACGAATGAACACAGAGTAAAGAAGACAGAGGTAAAACCTTACCATGATTTGCTTTATTAGCAAGACACAGGCTTGATTTTTGATATTGTAAAATAGACCACTTGTCTTTGGCTTCTTCCTGAATTCCTTTTCCTCTCTTGTGTTTCTGGGATTCCTTTCTGGAACTATCCATATTCTTAGCACAGTGAAATATTTCTAATTGCTCCAAACTAAATTCTCTCTTCTAGTCTCTCTCAATAGATCCTTCTTTGACTTTTATCACTGGAAAGTGTGCCCCGTGCACTCTCCGACTGCTTGCTCATCCAACTTTAGTTATTTATACCCTTCTTTTAGTCAAACTTAAGCACAAGTTTTAAGAGTTAATCTTTTTTGAGGAGGAATTTTAGAAATTTGTATTTCTAATCCCGAACTCTTTTTTGAGCTTCAGACTAAGCACTAGCACCCCAAAGGCCTTCAGTAAAATACATCATGTCCTCTACCAGTTTCTCCTCTGCTTCACTTTTCTATGTGTGTTACTTCATGTAATGGCTTAACTAACATTCTAGTCCATAATCTAGAAACTTAGAATGGTTTCATATGCCATTTTCCACTGTTCTTGGACTAAAAATCATCCTCTAGAATGATGTATTTATGTTCTATGGAAGGATCTCAAGATGAGGTCAATCTGACTTTCCAGAGCATGCCCTAAATCCAAGGACCACTGTCTTTCTAGGATACACACAAATAAGAGAAAAAGACATACCACAGAGAAAACTATGTGAAACTGAATACAGTCACAAGCTAGGAAACACAAAAACCAGAAGCAGATATCTGGGAGGAATTTTCCCCTTGAAAATCCCCTAGAGTTTCTTGAGGGAGTATGCCCTTGCTTACACCTAGATTTCAGACTTCCGGCCTCCAGAGCTGTGACAGAATAAATTCCTATTATTTTAACTTATGGCAATTTGTTGTGGCAGTGCTAGGAATCTGATAATATTCTCTTGCTAATAAGAGCTAAACAATAAATAAATCTTGTTCACAATGAAAAACATTTATTCACTATCTAGTTTAGGTTGTAATTCTCAGATGTGCTCTTGTGTACAATAGCTTACATCATACCAGAAGAGAAGTGATAAACTTTTGAAGGGAAAATAATAGATAAAATATAGCTCACTAGCTAGATTGCCAAAGACCTGTGATTGTTTCCTGGAAACCCCAATAATGTAAAGAAAGAATTTCCTGATTGAATACAAATATATCTCTATATTACAAGCGTTTGGAAATAGAATTTGCAATATCTCTCAGATGTGTTCTACTAAGTGGCAAAAATAAACCATCAAATATATGCCTTTGTTGATGGCTTTAAGAATATTTTCATCAAAATAGCTTCTTAGTTAAGAGTGAGCTTTGGAAATTGAATGGACCAAAATTATATTCAAGAGTGACATTTGCCATGTGACCTTAAGTAAGTTGCTTGTTTCTCGATCTCTGAATTTCCTCACTTGCAAAATGGAGATATTAATAGTTTTTTTTTTTCATAGTTACTGAAAAGATGAATTAATATGATAGTTGTGAAGTGCTTAACATAGTTTCTGAAGCATTGAAGGCATTCAAAAAATAGCTGTATGATCATTGCTACTAACCGTAGTATCCATAGTTAGATCTGATATCAAGGTCAATGGCTAAAGTGTGTGGAGAGCACAAGAAATTTCTACTAGTTCTTGTTGGAGCATTATATTCCCTGGCCCTGGGCAAAGATATCAAAAGAAAAGATGATCAGAAGGCTAAAGATAGCAATTATTTTTCATAATGATTTGCTTTTAGATAGTACTCCCCAAATGCTTTGTGGTTAAAATGAAGCAAGGGAAAACAAGATCAATTTCTCCCCAACCTTTCCAAGATAACCTACAATTTGAAATCTGACAACTTTATTAAATGTAGGGTACAGAGCATGAAATACCCAACAATACTCAGTTTTCAGTAAGACTCTCTAAATGATCGCTTAAGCATTTTCGATATTTATGTACTTTGTAAATGTCTGAAGACAAAAAGCAATAACACAATCTTTTACATCTGTAGAATCTTTGGTTAGACCATCCTCCACTAACTGAGGACAGGTTCTGTTTCAATACTGTTAAAAGAGAAATTAGAAAAAGAGTGGGTCTCGGTACAGTTCTTTTGTAAACAGCTTGTAGAAAAACTGTGCTACTAGAAACGTATCACTGATTACAATTACCAAAAGTTAAACGGTTTTTCAGTGTTTTAATTATACTTCTTTCTAGAAGCAGCTTAGTGTAATTTCACATTCATAGTGTGTTAAAAATACTTGAGATCAAGATTTTGTTTTGTTTTTGTTTGACAAAAATGTATGAATTAACCAGATGGGTTTTGCTTTAAGATAAAAAAAAAAAATCCACAAAAATAAGCTTATAATTTATACTTAGGTTAGAAGGCTTTGGAGCTGAAATTTTGTTAATTAGCATGTTGGCAAGATTTTGACCCTCTAAACTTGCAGGATTATAAGGCATTTCTTGAAATATGACTGGCTTAAATGCAATCCCAGATAGAGGCACACCTAGTAGCCAGCATTTTAGATAGGAACAAAAGTTACACAATTAAAAGTTATTTCTCTTTGAATGGCTGACATTGAATTCTGGCCTTCATGTTGTTTAAATACATATCCCCCTCAAGTATATAAAATCACAGAACAAACCTTAAAATTCTCACCAAAATAAAAGTTAATTTTAAAACACCTCTTTAATGGCATAAATAGCCACACACAGGTTCACGTTGGACTTCAGAGCATGGCTTCTTGAAACCAGCTATCTCCCCTCGAATCTTGGATCCACATTCACCACACACAGACCTTGAGCAAATGATCTAATTCCTCCTTGCCTCAGGTTCTTTGTCTGCCCAGTGTGGGTGAAAATAGTATCTCTCATTAAGAAGACTAAAATGAGTTAAATACATAACTATTTTAGAACAGTATTTGGAATAGAGTTCTCTGCCGTGCTTATATTTGCTGTTAGTATTTATCAGCATATTGCTCCCCAGATCATAGAGAAGGGAAGATGGAATAAATCACGGGTATGATAATTTGAAGTGGATATAATTAGAGGTGTAAAAAAGGAAATCTATCATGTCACTTGCGTATTTCTTACAGGAAAAGGGGGAGTTAAGTTTTGGAAGATAATAATTTAGCCTAGCTCAAGAAACAAGAAATTTCACTTGTTCTTTAAATCACATGGGAACAAAATGGTATTATGCTCAGTTTAAGCAAAAGACAGAAAAAAGTAAGTAGTTTCTATAATCAATGATGGACATATAGCTTAAGCAGAATGCTTTCCTGTAAGTTCTGGACTTGTCAATGCGGGTGACCCTAGTAACTATGTTACCATATATTTTGGGTGTGAAATGGATTTATGTAGAAAACAATGCTTATAACATTGTCTTATACTTAGTTAACCCTGTGTAAGTGTTGCTTAACAGTCATGCAGCAGCCTTAGCTATTGGTTTATAATTCAGTGGTGTGGAACCTACGTCATGCATGCTGCAGTGGGTTGTTTGTATCATTAAAACTTTAAAAGTTTGGCCAGCTCTGGTCTATATGTATTTTGTTTTGTTTTGTTTTTGTTTAGAACAATGATTAAACCTTTTGTGAAAACCATTTCCTATTTTGTTGCCCTTTCTGGGCAAATAATGAGAATGCACATTGTTCAAATTGAAGGGTGTCTTTGTTCCAGGACACTCCTTATACTCCATAGTTATAAGCATACTCCTTGATCCTGCTCTAAAAGACAGAGGTAGGAAAAAAGAATACAAGTCATTTTTACATGACCTCATGCTAGGAAGGGAACACAATAACCCGAGTCACACATACCTATAAAGGTAGTGAAATTCATCTCTTGAGTAACCTACCTCCTTACATAAGAGAAGAAAAGGGTTAGCCAATAACACAATAAGGCCTGAACCTTCATAATAGAAAAATTATTTTCTCTGGTTAAGGGAAGAGACACCAATCCTTCTTTTACCTTCAACAGTCTCATTTCTTTTTACTGTTTCTTTTCTTTTTTCTGTGAATTGTATTCTTCCATGTAAAATTCTCTTTAGAGGGGGCTGGGGATTCAGCTCAGCGGCAAAGCGCCTGCCTGGCAAGCGCAAGGTTGTGAGTTCGGTTCCCGGTACCAGAGAAAAAACAAAACAAAACAAAAAAACAAAAAAAAATTCTCTTTATATTTGCATCTGTATTTATATATCTTATTATGTAGTTTATTACTTACTAGTAGTAATAAAGATCCCATAAATCCTCAGATCATTGTTGTTTGTTTCTGGGAATTCTCTAAGTTGCAAGAAGACTGTCTACCACGTGTAGGTAAGGTTCACAGGAAGCGAAGATGGAGATGTGTTCTCTTGTACAACTTTGATCTTTGCACTTCTAGAGATGTACAGTTATGTCACTTTCAGAAAAATCTGATGGTGAATTTCAGGGCTGCAGAGCAAGACAAGTGGTCTCTATTTCAATGAAGAGTGATTAGCTTTCTTTTCATACAGGAAAAAAAGAATGGTACTTTTTAGCATTGTTGGGTGATTTTGTTGCAGCTCTTTAAAAAAACTATGTTTAGGACTTGTGGTTGAAAATATGGTGAATGTTTAAAGTTTTGAAAAAAATTATTAAGGTGCAAGACACATAGCCATTAATGTCTCTCAAAATATTCTCTTTTTCTTCCAACACCCCTAGCCCATCATTCTTGGCATTTTCTGAAGCAGTTCTGGAATCCTCTTTCCTGACTGTCTTTAGCTGCACTGTTATGGCTGCCTTGATGTTTTGAACTCATGTAAAACATTTATGTTCCATGGTCATTTTGAACTTAGGGAAGATCCAGAAGTTGCAAGATGTCAGCTCCAGTGAATAAGGTTAATAATGACACACTGGAGTGGGTTTAGCAGCCTGTCTTTCCTCTGCATGATCCTCAGCAGCAGTGCTCTCCTCACTTTTATAATACTTTATGAAGACAATCATGAAAGTGGACTTCCAGAACTCTCCAGAATGCTGTAGAAAGTAGGAAGAGCCATGGATAAAGGTATTTGAAGTGAGGGGCCTATTTTGAGGAGAACTAAGGTAACATATCATTTAGTGTGATACATTTTTGAAAATTTAAACATTTACTGTATATTTCTATCACATCTCATATTTGTAGGAATTTGTCCCAGTTACCGCAAGTAAAATGAAAAATTTTCCCATGTTGAATGGTAATTTTTTTCAAGCAGGAAAGCATAAGACAGAACAGGCTTTGATGACAAGGGTAAAGAAGAAGTCAAAGGGGAGAAGTTAAAATTAGGAGAGGAAAGGAGGATAATTTTCCTGCAGATAGTGGTATTAGATTCTGCCTAATAAAATCACTTCCCAAGAGAGCTCCTGGTAGACCCTTTCTAAAGATGAATACGAATGATACCCTTTTGCCATTATTAATGTGGTCTGTGTAATCTTATCTGCAGGTCCTCTACAATTTTATGGCTATAATCTTTGGTCTTTCCCCTTCACTTAATTAAATCAAAATTATGGGTAAAAGTTCATTTAGTAGAGCAAACCTCCATATAGTGTTCTTTATTCTTTTCCATAGAAAGATAGGAATAGAACAAGAATAATTATAATTTGAGTCAAAGTTAAAACACATGCATAGCCTTATTCTGAAAAAAATTCAATTCTTAAGACCATTACACTAAAAAGAAATATAGACAAAAGAAAATGTATGAGAGAATCAAAGTTTAGGTGACACACAAGCCATTTCAATTCTTCCTTTCCTTTCTGAAGGGCTTCGGTTCTCTGCCTGGCAAGAGCACCTCCTCTGTGGCACAAGAGGCTAGCGAAACAGTAAAGTCAATGTCCTCTCAGAAGGAGCACGGAGATGGTACCTTAGTCAGTGGAGGCAAGACCAACAGAATCCCTGGTAGCACAACGTCACCTTTCACCGAGATACACACTCTTCAGGCTGCCTCTGCAGTAACAGAGTGCGATAGTCCTGAATGAGACTTGGAAAACACTTCTCCATGGAATACAAGAAGTATCGCATATTTCTTTTATTGTTTCTTGGTGTTTTATGTGGCTTTAAGGATTCTCAAAATATCTCATAACAGGAGACAGTGGTGAAGAGCGAGGGCAGGGTAAGGGTATGCAAGAGAATCAATATTTGCAAATGAAACAGCAGAACCCTCTTTGTATTCTTAGTAATAGGATCTCCCTGCTCACCTCAAACTTCTGGGCAAATATACGTTCATCTTAGTGTGGTTTTTCTATATCTCTAAACTCTTGACTTGCTAATGTGGGCTCAAGTTCCTCAGCATCATCATTTTTATAAGGATTTGATTTCATATCTGAAATCTAGAGAATGGTATAACATGATATTTAAGGGCAAAGGGAGCTAGTCTGCTTTCACTAAAGAAAAGAGAGAGGCCACAGCTTAGGACCTCTGAGAAGTACTGAGAATAGGGGAGGTGTATGAAGGTGTGAAGTGTGCACAAAATACAAAATCCTGTGGTGTGAGTTCAAAGGAGTTGTATCACTACAGGATGGAACCTATTTATATGATTCTCATTGTCAGTGTTCAGACATTTACAAGTAAACTGCTAAATATAATAGATTACAAGTTCGCTGAATCAGAAGAATCCCAGCTTTTGGTATGATTAAGTTTTAATTGTATTTCTCCTTTGGGATCACTAGTAGCTAATAAGCTCATGAAAATAGGTCTTTAAATAGCGGGAGCAGTAAAAGTCTCTCTGTGCACTGTATTCTGATATGCTTCGTTGCCTAAGGCATTCTCTTGCCTGTAGTCTCAAGTGTTCGGTTTTCATATCAATGAAATATGTAAACAATACTCAAAAATTCCCAAATTTTGAAATGAGATAATATCAGATGCTCGGCTTATGAGTGGGGGTTTCTTTTAAACTGATCAGCAAACTGATTGTTAAAAACACTTTTAAATATTTTTTTACAAGAAAAGCACTTTTACAAGACCCAATGGTGCATAGGTACATGCCTGATTGTTTTAAATAAATATTAGTCTCGAAAAATCCTTCCTTTCTGTTGGATCTACAGTGCTATGAAATACAGAGCAAGTATGTACACACTGATCTATCTAGAATGAGCTCCAACTTTTTAGTGTGTGAACTAGGTAGCATTTTTTCACAATGTAAGGATATCATTTAATAAAGTGTTTAAGTCTACTAGTTTAGCAAGTAAAAAAGACTAGTGTGATAAATATGTAAACTCTTTATGATAGTATTATTAATTCAGAGGGTATGAAGGTGGTTTATATATTTTACCAAGTTGCTTACATTTTCCATATATATATGGAATATATAGCTCACATTTTCCATACATATTATATAAATTATATATGATATATAATATAATAGATAGAGAGATGGACACATTGCAGTGTAACACTAATGGGTAGAGTGTAGGGTATCTTAACAGAAGGGATTATGTAGATGGTATCTAATTAACAATGGTTTGGCCTAACAATTTCTTAGTTCGTGATGGTTTGACAGCAATGTACATTAAATGGAAACTATAATTTGTGTTTTGATGATTTTTTCCCGGGAAGGCAGTGTGTAGTAAGATACTCTCACAGGATTCTGGTCAGTTGTCAAGAACAGTAGCTCCCAGTGAGCCACACGAGCACAAGGGGAAATGACTTGCTCTGTATGGTGCACTGTACTGCTAAGCTATCAGCTCAGTAAAATAGGTAGATTAGACCCATTGTTCAGCTTATGCTGTGCTCCCCTTCTGGTGGGTTAATCAGGATGGAACAGTCAAGAGGCATCCACATGTAAAGCACTGTCTTTTAATCCTTAGCATCGTGTTACATACCTACTACACATTAGCCCGTCAGTGTTTTGCAAGCATAAAACAGTGTGTGAAAATCTTACTATAAATGCAGGTGCTGATAAAATATGTGTCAACAAGTGTTTCCACAAGAAGAGGTAATTTAACTTTTGGATGGCCACATGCATGTTTGAAAACTAGAAATATAGCTTGATTCTTTTCGTAGAACTTAAACTTGAAGTTAAGAAGTCTCAGTGTTACCTCTCTATTATATAACAAATGTAACTTTATCTTTTAACGGTGCCCTTCCTGGGTTTATTGCCCCTCGGCAAAACTACAGTGGAAAGGATGCTCTTCTGGTATTTCTGACCTGACATGAAGTATGTGTCACCAGAATCTTTACTAAAAGTAGCTCTCCAAGGATTCCCTCCCAATTCTGAGAAGGCAAGAGGTCCAGATAAACATCGCAAAGCTGAGCCTTTTGAGGTTAGCTCATCATTACTATATTTCCTGCCCCAATCACTTTTAGGTTGAAACTGTCACTTCATTGGTCACATTCCTTTGGCCAAAAAATCGATAGCATTGAGTACCAAGAGAAAGGATTTGTCATAAAAATGTAAGACAGACCTCTTGACTACAACTGAGTAAAATATTTCAAAGCACATTAAGCACTGAATGATTCCTTAAGTTTATTTTGGTTAACAGGGATAATTTAAAGTGGAGAGATGGCTCAAGAGAGAGATTACCCACAGTTTTATAGATTTACCAACTTTTCTCTACTTAGGAACCCTAATTTCCCACATGCTTGCTGCTCTCCCTGGTGACTGACTGTGGTTTAATAACATATGTTGCCTGGAGGGCTCTGGGAGAGGCTAGGAAGCATCCAATCTGACCTTCGATTGTAGGAGCTGGAAAAGGGAATTCTCCATTTCATAATACTGAAAGTAATTTCAGTTAAATTCTAAACCTTCTTAGATATAGAGTAATTCTTAAGATTATCAAAAGCATGAAGTGTTCACAGAATTCATTAGAAGAAAAAATTTGTTTTTTTAAATAAAAACTGATTTACCCTAAAACTTCTATAAAACTTACAAATATTCACACTTATTAACAAGTTATCTTTTTCAAAAAAAAAAAGACACAATGGGAGAAGCTTATGGAATTCCCTACCAAAAATCAATCTATCAGAGTCGTGACTATTAATGGAAATTCTGCTTTTATTATCTATTCCAATGTAGTATTTTCATAAGATAGTAAAAATAAAGTGAACTGTCAGTTTGTCTTCAAACAGGGGTCAGTTCTACTAATTTCTCAGCTTCTCACTAAGAAATTTGCTTTTCTTCAAATAACACTTAGGTTGATGTTTTGAAAATTCCTTACACGTTTGGTTCCTAAATAGTTGACAATGAATTGCCTACGGTTAGAGAAAGAAAGGCCTTAAGAGATACAAAGACCAGCTGAATAGATTTTAATATAAGTGAACAGTGAAAATACATGCCTTTGGCAGCAAACTTTAGGAATGAGCACATTTCCCTACAAGAGCAAAACTGAAGATTCACGGAATTTTTTTGGTCAGAATCAGCATTAAAAAAAGAAACACTCGCATATAAAATACATGTGCACCCACACAAACACATGAACACCCACACAAACACATGAACACATTTCAAATCTGTGGTGACCAGAATCTTCTTCAATTTACACATTGGTCTTTACTGACTAGCTGAGTCTGATACCAATGAGCTGCACTGTTAGCTGCCCCCAGAATGCACTGCAGGGAATATCAGTAATGCTCATCCGGGGAGGAACATCTTTCTAACTATGAAGAGCCAATTCAGACTTTTTGCTTAGCTCAGAGCTCATCTCTTCTCAGCAGGGGGTGCCAATTGTGCCAAGCAGTGCTGAATTAATTGGGGTTGCTTGGCTCTGTCTCCAGTTAGCTACCAACATATACAGGGAAAAAACTAAAATAAAAAAGAACAGGAATAAGGGAAAAATCACCTTGATTTTTTAAAACCATACATCTTTCTACATCATATTCTCCTTGGATATTTAATAAATTGACCACACTCAAGCTTAGAAGCTTTTCAGCACAGTACAGAAAATTTGTATATTATGACTTATCACTAATTACTCATTAAATATCATTTTGGATAAAACCTTGTTGGTGTGGCTGATTCTGAATCATTTCACTTAGTAAATATATTCACTTTATATGTACAGAAATGAATCATAACACAACATCAATGTTGCTATAGGGAGGAAGCTTTTTAGAAAAGACAAGAATTCACATAAACTGTGAAAAAATAGGCATCCACAGGAACATTTTGGGCCATGGTGCCCATGGAAAGTAGACACTATACTTTGTGGTAGACCGCTTATTAAACCTTAGATTTGCTGACCCCCCTAAAATTCTATTTGACTTGGAAATTCCCTTTGGTTTAAGAATTCTTTAGGGTTGAAAATACACTTCAGAATATGTCCCATCCTTGTTCTAACTGTGCAATTAGATTTTCATCATTTTGCCAACAACAAAACGTGTTTTCAGACAATATTCTAAATATTTCCTACATATTTACCATATTAATTTTTCCCTCCGACGTTTCTCCCAGGATGCAAAGGCTTCTCTCAAGGCCTGCTTCAAGCCCATCTCCTTTCAGATGCCTCCCCCTCTTTCAAATTCTTGCTATGCTGAATGTTTTACCAGAAGATGTGGCATCTGGTTACATCTGTGTTCTGATATTTTCTAAGTCTTCCACCTGCGTTACCCTCATCTGCTCAAACAGATGGTAGGAAATTTGAAAATACAAGTAAGACTTTACACTTCTTTTGTGTAATTTTGAGGATGTTATTAAACACATAGTAGATATTATCTAAATTTAATGAGTATGCCTCAGAAAAATGTGAATTTTCTTTCCCTGGAAATACTTTAGCTTTAGAAAATATGGTCATACAGTATAACATTTGAGAGGGGGATCTCAGCATGGAAGACACACACTATAATATATATAGGCTATAATTTTATATAGTTTATATAATTACTCCAAGTACCTCACCAGATACCATAAAAATTTCCTCCCATGTTATTACAAAACATTTACATATTAAGAATAATAAAACTACTTATAACTTAAACATAGAAATGTGGAATAATCGCTTGAATTCACATAGAAAATATAAAGAATAGAATGTTTATATTTTGGTTTACACCATTTATTAAAAATAAATCAGTGTCAAGCTGGGATTGAATTTAAGATTTAATGACTCTTAGGCAAGTGCTCTACCATTGAGCTATCCCCACCTTAAGACTTATTTTTATCAAGTATCTTTCCTTCTGTCTAAGCAAATTTGACATTAGTTTACTTTTCTAATCATTTATTCACTATCTCCACTTCTAATCTAATGATGATAAGTAAGGCTTCACTTTAAGGAATCTATACATTTGTTCATATCATCTTCTCAGTGTCCTTTGCCTTCAATGTGAAATACAGATGTTTCCAAGAAATGTAAGGGAAGGCATGAGAGCTATTACACAATCCACCAACAAACTTATACGGATTATTTGTAGTAACAGTTTTACATCCTAAAACAAGTTACTATAGAAGTCAAATATCAGAGAAGTTGACTTTTTCTGTATGTTTTGATAAACATATTGCAACATACATAGGGTTCTCCTTGCAGGTTTCAAGTAACTGGAAAGAGAAATGCCTTTAATCTCTTATGAAAGTAGTAAGCATAAAAGAAATGCTGCTCAGAAGTTTTGAAAAGGCAAGAGCTGCAGACAACTAAGTCTTTTGAGGTTAGATCACCACCACTGTAATCACTTTGGAACTTGCTTCCCATTGCAGCTTATAAGCCAAAACTTCACTGAGTTTGCTACAAGGCTGTCTATTAATTCTCTGCTTCATCTATTTGTAACAAAATAATGAAGAGTCAATTAAAAATTTCTAAACAATTTAAAATGTTTTAAAAATGAAAGTAGCCATATTTAAGGACAGGTGTGTATCTTAGAGTAGAAGGGACACGCTCATCCTGTAACCCTTGGCACTAATGGTGAGGAGTTGTCACTGTCCTTGTTCAACAGTGGAAAAATAAATCCTTATAAGTTTTTGACTATTCAAATGGAGACAACTGCTAACGTATATTTTAAGTTTTATTTATAGTCCCAATAATTGGTCCCTGTGTGATTTCTCTTCTGTTTTCAGCAAGTGTAAAATAGTAGCTAATAAGGTCAATGGAGAACAAAGAGAGCCAGGCATGGTGGCGCACGTCTGTAATTCCAGCACTTGGGAGGCTGAGGCAGGAGGATTGCTGAGAGTTTGAGGCCAACCTGCGCCACACAGTGAGCTCAAGGCCAGCCTGAACTACATAGCCAGACCCTGTCTCAAAAAACAAACAACAAACAAATGACCAAAAACACCAAAAAGAAAGCACCAACAACTTAAAAATAAGCTAAATTAATTTAAATGAAACCAAATAGTTTATTTCTGACAGCAGTGTGCTCTTTCTTCATTTCTTCTTTCCTTCATTTTAAAATAAAAAGTAGCTAATGTGCAGCCTTCCAATAGCCTCAACACTCTATTTTTTCTGATTTCTCTTTGTTGCTTATTTTTTGCATGAGTGAAAATGGCCTGAATGACTGGGTATATTATCAAATATTCTAGATTCTACAGCTCTCCCTTGGCAAACTGTTATTTATTTAGACTCCAGGCACTAACCACTGAGGAGTGTTCTATTAAAATTTGATCTTTCCATAGGTTAATTGCCTTTAGTACTGTTTTCATTGAAGATTATTTCATTCCCCTTAACAAGCATTAACTTATTTGGATTCAATTTGTGGTCATCAGTTATTTAGAATTTTTGAGTGACGCCATTTTTAAACAAGGATGGATTTGATTTTTCTTACAGGTGACATGCACATTTGAAGAACTTGAGATGATATTTATTACTATTTTGAATATCATCCAAAACTTTTACTTCTATAGTTATATCCTGTTTTAAAAGACTGGGCAGCTAGTTCCTTTTTGCTATAATGATTTACAATGTTTGGAAATTAATACATATAAGAAAGAGAAGCAACTGGTAGGCCAAATTGAAGCCAAAGAATTAAAGACATTTTAGTGTGTCATGAAATGAATAATAATTTTACAGTGTAATTTTTCTTTCTAGTATTTATTGGGCTACAAAAGAAAAATATATGCATAAACTCATATCCTATAAATTACTGCATTTCCTTAAGAGCCAGTACTTTTTTCTTCATGTATTATCCATCCATACATACACATATTTTTTCTGACTTAGCCATGGCTTTATTAAAGAACATAGTTGAGACAGATAAGATACAGAGAAAACTTCAATTACCTTTATATGGAATAGGTTTGTTACACTATAATTCCATTACATGCATTGTGTCTGCAGCTGTCTGTACAAACTAATGTTTTGGGTGTAATGAATTCTAATGCTTTTTGGAGGTAATTGTCCTATTATATTCAGAGTTCAATAGTTAGGTTTATTAATATTATGTGGTACAATGTTTTAGCTAGGCAATCAAGTTTTCTTCAAAGTGAGCTACTTCAGGTTACAGTGTTTATTGACTATTCGAATTGCAATTATGAAAATATCACTGAATTTTCAGTGTCCCTGTGGTTAAAATAGTCACTTACTGCAGAGTTGAGCTTCTACTACAAAAAGCTTAGAGCTGCTGACCCTCATTTAGCAAAGTTCGATTTGGAGAATGTGTATTCTTTCCCACAGCTTCTGCAATTATCAAGGCAAAACATTCTATTAGGTTCTTTAATCAATGTTTGTTTTCTCCTTGCCAAAGAAGCTGCCCAACATAGGATATTTAGCACCTGTAAGGCTAAGTTTAGGCTGTATTTGACTCTGCAGATTCCGGGGCTTTTTCATGGCAAGGGCTATTTGAATTCTCTGGCTCTCCCTAGGCACACTTGACCCCGAAGCTTAACTCAGGGAGCTGTAGAAATGAGATATGAAGAGACTTAAAGAATAAAGCCTTGTTCCTCCTCCTAACAATGCGGTGCTGATCCTTGAACTTCAGATATTGTCCGGAATGGGTTTAGTGCCTTGAGGCTTTGGGACATGCCTGTCACTGCTTTTATTCTCATTTTACTTTCTCTGTGCTTTTTCTTTGAGCATTTATAGTTGTGAGAATTCCCATTAATGACAGTAAAAAAAAATAGCATTTCCAAGTCGGACCTTAGTAATTTAGAATTCGTTTAATAAGTTGTAAAAATTTTCAACTAGTTTTAAATCACTGACTCAAATTTAAATGGTTCTGTTTTGTTTCTTGTGTTTTTCTGTTTTTGTTTCTGTTTTTTTTTTTTTTTTCCTGGTTGGGACTTAGTTCTTTACATTAGACATCTTTATGTTGGGAAGAAAATAGTATGTGCACTGATTCTCTTCTTTCTTGTTTGAAGTAGAAATGGAAACAAAGTTGGTTAAATTCATTTTATAGAGCAAGTGTTCAGTGGTCATTAATATTAACGCACATTAAAACTGTAATCTCTGGTGCTTAAGTCTTTGCTTTCAGGATAAGGAACATAAATATAGTTTACTGTAGATGCTCTTGATCCATAGTTTTTGTAATTTTCTAGAACTTTCCTTTAAGAACAGGAGAAAAGTAGTCACTCTGATCTTGAGAAGGAAGACACAAAAGAGAACAACACAGGAAGCATAGCTGAGGTTGCCAGGAAAGATTAGTGTCCAAAATGTCCTCCAAAAGCCTCATTGTGTTGAAAGTTTACATATCAGGAGATAGTGTTTTAGAAGTTATTCAATCAGAAGAACTTTAACTTTGTCAGGTAGATCAATTGATGAATTAAATAGTTGAATAGGTTTATTAGTCAGTGGAGCCTGATTAGATAAAGCAAGTCACTGAGCTGTGGCCTTGAGGGGCTTATTTTGTCTCTGGCAACTTCCTGTCTGCCTCTCTTCCTCAATTTGTGCTTCCTGGCTATGGAGATGAGCAGTTTTTCACCGCCATGCCCTAAACCCTGATCTTTCTGCCTTGGGACCAGCCTAAATCAATGGAGTTAGTTACCTAGCCATGGAGTGAAGCCTTTGAAACTGTGTCTGAGGAGGCCTTTTTCCCTTTAAGTTGTTTTTCTCAAGCAGTTTTTCACAGCATCAAAAATTTACTAAATGCAGTATCTATGAAAATATTTTGCAAGCCAGAACAGTTTTGTCAAATGATCTTAAGCATCTTTATTCCATGGATTATGTTTCTCAGCTGAAATGAAGGCCATGATCATGACAAAGTCCCCGTCTAAGGAAGGTCAGGACAAAGAACAAACCCTTTATCACGTGCGTATTCGTTGTCAATGTATTTTCATGCACAACACTTTTATGTAGCCTCCATAGCAACTACTTAGACCAGTTTTTATTGTCAATATTTAAGTCAGTATAAATAGAAGAGAAAGTAAGGACTCTAAGAGGCTAAAATCAGAACTGTCCAATAGAAGTTAGTGCAGTGACATGAATGTTCTATAAATGCGTACTTTGCAATAGGATAACTATCAGCCACCGTGACTGTTAAGTACCTGAAATATGACTATGCGTATATCAAGAAAGTTTAAATTTTATTTAATTTAGGTTTATTAAAATTTAAAATTACATAGTTACATGGTGGCTCACAGCTATCACTTTGGATAGTACAAGTTTTAAATTTCTGAAGACTAAAAATCTGTATAGCAACTAGTTAACAAATACTCACGAGGGTACCATGTTGCTTTAGGTTTTCATCTTTCATAATTAAATTTTGAGAAACCTTGAGCAAGGAGGCAGATATATTGTTAAGTTTGATAATATGCAATCTATTTTTAAAACTAAAGATTCTGCATAGAATAAAATTTGTTTTGTGATTTTTAACAAATAGGTTCTACTAGTGTTTTTCCAAAATTTTGCTTGTGGGCTTTTACTACGAATGGTGTCTACAGCTGCAAAATCTGATTCTTTTATTTAATTTTATGGTTGAAGGACAAATAGTTTGTTTTAAAACAGAAAATATTAAATCATCTAAATAAAAAAGTGCCCAAATTTGTGATACTGTTATTTATCTTTGGCTTGAAAGGGGTCTAGTTGCCATAGGCTACAAAAAAATAGGCAAATACAAAAATTATCTCCCTCCACATTGAATCATTCCAAGCTTTTATCTACGATTTTGGGAAAAGTGCAACTGGGAATGGAACCAAATTATTCTCTATTCTCCTTTGTCTGTTGAAATTTATTTATAAATTGGAAATGTCATTTTTACTTTCTCTACTCAAATATTTGTTGAAACCACATATGCGTGGGAAATTTGTGTATCAGCATTCAGAAAGAATCCAATCATACAGGAACCATTTGATATTCATTATAAAACTGTTAATTTTGAATGATTCTCTTCTGCACTTGACCGTCTACAATGGTAGGAGCTTACTGTCCCAGGAGAGAAACACTCTATAATAAAGTGGTCTAATTGTTAGAATAGGATCCCAAAATAATCAAGAAAGGGCATGTACAAGATTGCAGAAAGAGGGACCAGATAGCAGAACAAATTGGGAAGAGAGAGAAGAAGAAAGGTAGGTGGTGGGGGGAGGGAAGGAAACAAAATAAAGCAAGAAAGAAGACAGCTGAACATATAGATCAGTTTTCAAAAGCATATATATCATTAGAGAGGAAAATTGAAGGGTCTAATTTTGACTAATTCTTCAAATAGAGGATCGAGTTTTCAATTGCCCATGAGGGAGCACAGGAAAGATTTGGGGTACTGAGCTAAATAATAGTTAAGGCAAAGTATTAAATAGATGGTATATATCAAGAATATTTCTCAACCATCACTTCTCAAGAGCTCAAAACTATTCAAAGTATCGATTTAAGGTATGAAAATAAATCTCATATCTGTTACATAATATTTGACATTTGTACAATTTGTTTATCCATAAACGCAGACATAAGTAGTTAACTCCAAAAAAGTAGAAATGCAAGGAGAATGGGTCTAAAATTTTATGTAGCACTCAGGCAAAATAAAACTGGGAATGGAGACAAATTATCCATAATCCTTATTTGGAAACTTGAGTTTATTCCATGAATTAGAAAATAATGATATGTTTTGGGATACCAAGTTTAGGTAGAACCATGTGTATAATATATTTAAATTTGTGTAACATTACCTGTTTGTCTGATATATGTGTACAATCTAATTCACCATTTGCCACATTTCTAGATTCACCAAATCAGTAATTCAAATAAGTGTCAGATAGTTAACATTAAGATCACCTTATTTATAAAAAATTTAAAATATTTGACATTAGTATTTAGCCTTTGGCCCAGGGATTAAAGGTGTAGAATGCTATGCTTAGAATTTTAAAATTGTTCAAGATTTAATATAAATTAAATTTATGTAGAAGGTAGAACTATAGTAATATAAAGAAATAGATTTAGGCAAATGGAACTATTTTGTAGTATACAAAACTAAACTTTAAATAAAAATTTGTCAAAATGGCATAAAATCTAGGGCACCCAAAGACAAATTTTCCAAAACAGTTTAATTTTTAAAAATTAGTTTGGGATACATCTTAAATATATAAAGTGATTTTCTGAATATTTCATTGCTGTTCCCTTTTTATGTAAATGACAATATTTTAATACACTACTGACTAAATTAATTTATTCAAAATTATTAGGTGATATAGCAAACTTAAAGAATATTGCTATATATTAAAATTTATTCTACTTACAGATAAATAGTATATATTGGACATCTTATTATGTACTTAAAATATGAATTTTGAAATGCATGATACTACATTGCAGTATCATATTCCTATCAGCAGAGGTTAACTGTATTTTTTCTTGTGTGTATATGCTTGATTTTGCTGTTGATTTTGAAGTTGCTTTGAGATCCTTTATTATTGCAAATCTATATTCTGCACTGTAACTCTATGCAGAATTTCCAATGTTTATTTTGTCAGTTGAAATTTCTGCTCAAACACATATGTATGAGGAAGCCAACTGTGCAAAAAGAGGGAAAACAGTTCAGAGGGAGGAACCTGGGTATGTCAGGCTCTGTTTCTCAGTCCTTTCAAATCCTTCTTTCCTGTGCTAGCTGAGGCTATTTTTGGGAATCCCTAGTAGTTTAGGGAGAAGGTCTTGAAAACTACTATCTCAGTGGGGAAGCACAGATTTTATTGCCATTGGTTTTTACCAAATTGACTTAATTTTCCTAGTGACTATTTGTATCCTGTATGAAGATAAAAATAATGCAGGATGCTAAGAGAAAAATACGATAAGCTATTCAATAAACCTGGCTTTTATTTTCCTTTTTCATGTGATTAGGGTTTAGGAATTAGCCATCTTAGGTTTAAAGTATATTTTATATTGAGTGACTTACAATAGTGATTAAATGTGGATGACAAAAAACAAATTCATTTTATAGAGCAAGACCTTTAGTGAGTTTGCACTTATTCTGCATAAGTTATTTGTTAGTTTATCACTGAAAAGCAGTGTGTGGCATTCTTTCCTGTTTTTATTTATTACATGCGTGTTTGTCAGAACTACTGACATGCAATGGCCCATCTGTGAACTGAGAGCTGCTTAAACCATTTGAGTCTTCTGAGTGTACTTCTGGCAAAGGCCTCAGAATGTGTGATAGAAATTCAACTGTGCTGATGCTGAGTGTGCAATCATCTGCTTCCATTTGTCCCTGCTGTTGGCATGGATTAATAGGCTGAGGCAGGAGATGGGCAAAGCACAAATTGAAAATAATGGAGCATTTTGCACCAAAGGAATCAGAGGATGAGAACTGCAGTGGGCAGGCAGGGAAATGGTGAGCAAACTGGAGGTGGCACAAGGTGTCAGCAAGGGACCACATGGCTTGGGACAGTTACAGCTCAATGCATTCACCTCTAACGAAGACAGAGCCACCTGCTGCATGCCATTTTACAATTGCACAGTGGCTTTTACAAGGTAGTCTAATTTTGGATTTGGGATGAAACTCAGACACAATATGGACTCTGGTGACACATGATAACATTTCAGAGGCCAGGTTGTAAACATTTATTGGCACAGGAAACATTATAAGGATGTGAAATGTGAACTCATTGTACACAGCAGTCGAATCATTTTGCATTACAGACTGAGAAGTTACCTATTAAGTAATTTCCCTTGGAAGTTAAAATAGAATCACGTGACTGCCAGTCATTGTCCAGGATGTAAACAACACCTGCCCATAGGGCTTGTGTGTAGAGGGAGCAATGATAAGACTCCAAGGTCTTAAGATTTCCAACAAACTGGCAATGGTGTTTTGTAAGGAAAGCTGAGTAGAAAAAAAATGTTACAGAGACAGCTATGCACATTCCCAGGTACGATATGTCTTAGGCAGTTATAGGTATGAAATATGGGAAAACCTTCAAAACTTATTGTGCTCCAAGTGACTACACAATGAAGCACTATGACTAGCAAAGCTGCAGTCTGACTCTCAGAGGAAATACGCGAAGGAGAGGATCCACAGGAACTATCATTTCTTGCTCTCCAGCACTTGCAAGTGTGGACTGGGTCTACAGAGCTCCTGATATGCCTAAGGACAGGTGAGACATCCCTTGTCTGAAACGCTTAGGAGCAGAAGTGTTTCAGATTTGAGATTCTGGGATTTGGGGAATGTTTGCATAGACTTCCTCAGGTACTCAAAAAATTTTAGACTTCAGAGAATATTGGGTTTCCAGATTAGACATGCTGAAACTGTGTTACTATTTCTTGTAGCTACTGAAAAAAATTTGTTGAATCAAAGAATGAATGACTTACAGCACAAGCGTGTCCTACAAAAATGATAGTTATTTTAGAAAGACAAAATTTAAGATCGATGGTACTCATCACATCTAGTATAATGTAGTGTGAATAAAAGAAAAGTAACTTCGGGTCTTTACTCTCATGAGATTCATTTTGCACTAGGAACAGGAGGAAAGGCCTGGGTGGCTTCTAGGTTATCTTCTACTCTATGAAATCATAGTTCAGTAATTTAGTAAAGGTTGAAAAATGAGGAATGGCCAGCTGTCTTCTCTCTTACCTAGTAAACTTATTCATATGATGGCACTGTGCACATCTTAGAACCAGTACAGGTAAACATGTAGGTCTTCCAAGGAATGAAAGCTTCCCATTGCACTTAAAACAATGCTTGGTCAAAAAAGTATTAACACTGGAAAGGATTTCTTGATTGAGCATATAACTACATAGAAAAATCTTTTAATTGTGTAGTTAATAAAAAAATTCAAAATGGTAAAAAGAACTGAGATACTTTAACATTAGATAAGTTCCTTCACGTGTATATTATACCATAAATAGCTTTTAATAAGCATTTGGTGTTATGGATCTGTAAGAAACATTTGTGTTAATTTTGTGCAAATTCAGAGTTAATGCCATTAAAACTCTAAACGAGCAATACTGGGGTGCGAATGCCTGTTAAGATGAATACACAAACTCCTGATATCTCCCCACTGTCTCATTAACATGAGAACAAGCCCAAAGGAGTTTCAAATCCCTTAACACACAAAAGGCATATTTTCTCCCATTTTTGTTCGTATCACCATAAAAATGGAAATTAAACCACATAAAAAATCTTCCAAAAATATCAAGGGTGCAATCCAAATACATAAAATACTTTTTTTTTATATTAAACTACACAGGCTTTGTTGAAATGCTAGTAAGAAACTGACTCACATACAAAAAGAGAGGAATTTATGATTAGTTTATTTTTTATCACAAAGCTTCAACGTTTAGAGCTGTTGAAGAAACTGAGAAATACAGAATTATCTAGTATATGGAGCCATTTGTTGTCAGCAAAAACTAAGCACTGCGTAAGAGTTAAAGATGGACTTTCAAAGATCTAATTGTGCCTTTGCTTTCAAGGGTTTAAGTCAGAGCTATACATAGTGTGATTTCACTGGATCCTTTTGAGGTCTAATAAGGAAGAAAATAAAAACAAATTATCCTCTTTGTTATGGAGGATATGCCTTACAATATCACTGCACGGTGACAACTTCTTGTCCTCCTGTCACTGCCTGTCCTTTAGACCATACTGCAGAAAAGCAATTTTCTGCCTCAAAAGCACTCTATTTTTTTAAAGTTTTCTCTGGGCAATTTTCAGGTCTACTAGAGCTGCACAACTGTATACAGATGAGAAAGACCCAAAATAGGGCAATTTATTTGATTCCTCCTCTTCAAAACATTTAGCTGAGATTGCATATCCAACAGAGAAAGCCCAAAAAGAATATTCAATAGTGACCCACAGTGACATATATTCTTTTTATAAATTTGCATTAAACATAGTTTCCAAATAATGTAGACATCCTAGAGTTGCTTTTTGTTTAATGTAAGTCTTTCACACTAAATTTTCTTTAGGATAGTAGCAGCCCTTTTCTATTTTAAAAAGGGCAAATCCTTAGAAATAGGTAGTTAAACAAAGCATATGGAGTTTTCAGATGAAGAATTGCTTAATTTTGAGTGGTCTGCTCATTTGAATCAGCAGTTTGGTTTCTCTGGTTGAGGAGTAAAGGGCACCTTTGTTGGAAAAATCTACTCCACCAATGTTCAATTGCTGATAATCTCGCACTTATCAGTGCCTGGTGCCAGCATGACCGTAACAGCCTCCCCCTTGACCCCACCAGCACGGAATGCTCCCCAGTGGTCTTTTACCCTAGTAGGAAGCAAGTTTACCTCTAATAATGCCTGCATAGAGGAGTAATTTAAAAGTTGCTAATACATGCTGATACACGTTAGAGCTAATACATGTTGATACACTTTTGAAAGGATATAGTCTTTTTAAAAATCAAGAACCCTCTTAATGCTGAATCATTTTCCTCAATTCATCATTAGTTTTGGATGTATGTGGAAAGGCTTGCTTTTCTCACATGTGATCTTGTACAGTGCACATTATAAAGTGAGCATTAGGAATCATGTTCCTCAGGACAGAGCAAATTCACATGTGAAATTCAGGATGTTTAAAGTTGATAATATAGAAGCTATCAATACAAACATGGATTACAGAAAAGCAAATGAACTTGGCCTGTTATTCTTTCTTCCTGTTGTGTGTGTGCATGTGTGTGTGTGTGTGTGTGTGTGTGTCATTTACATTCATTTTCCTTCTATTCTTATTCTCTTCTTGCTCTTTCATTTCTCTCTTATTGTGTGTATGAGATACATTTTGAAAGTCATAGATTTAGTTGTTTATGAGCTCTTAGCCTAATGAGAAGCAGCCAAAAAAAAGTAAAATAAGTTCTATGCACATTATATACTTGGAACAAAAAAAAAAATCTCTGGTACAAGTGAAGTTATTCCAAGAGTGGTGACTTTTTTATGTTTATTTTTTGTAGCATACCCTAAAAAGCCTTGTTAAATTTTCAGAAGCACTGTGAAATTATCTGATGGGTCGAGGTTTGATCTTAATTCCTCATCACACAAGCGTTTTTCGACTATGTTTCCCTTGCCTGCCCTCAATTCTCGTAAGACTGCTTTCTGAGTTCATCTGGTCCAGCTTGTGCCCTTGTCGCTGGGGAGAAACTGACCTTCCGCGAGGTCTCTGACGACCTCATTACAACTGAGCCCAAGGGCCAGTCCAATTTTCAAACCTCATCTTTCCTCAACTCTTGGGAGCATTTGTCACATTCAACCATCTCCTGATTCTCAAAATGCTTTCTGATCTCAGTTCCTGGCTACTACTTAGTTGAGTCCAGTTTCCTTCATGTCCGCAGTCCGTTCAGTCATTCTTCATAGTAACTCAAGGTAAAGGCCTGCAGTTTTTGCCTCTGTCCTCTGTCGTCTCTCCTTTCTCTCCGTTTTCCCTATCTACATCCAAATATTCAAATCTGAAGTCAACTTTTTCGTCATCTTCATCGTCTGTGCTGTAATGGGCTCAGAGTTGCCATTTCTTACTACACAGCGATTGCCCACCTCCTCGGAGATGTCTGGATCAGGTCTTACCACTTTGGAAAGATTTCAGAGACATTTCTAAAATCTTTTTTGTTTCAAATGGGTCACAGCATTCTGGAATTTTAGGCAAGGACTGTGAGGTACCTATGTACATCTTCTGTCTGTTTTTAACATTATATTTTTTCCTAGGTAAATCAGTTTTCCATATGTTTTCATTTCCATATGATCTCCTCAGTACTTAAATGTGATATTTTTCCTCAAGGTTTGTTCAAGAGCAATCAGGATACTTCTTCTCAAGGCAATAATGAGCTAAATCTATGTGGAATGGGTAACTATGACACTTCAAATGTATATTACATGCAATATGTAAGACATGCCAGCCAGGCATGAAGGTGTTTTCCTCTGATCCAAGCACTCTGGGAAGCTGAGGCAGGAAGTTGAAAAGTTCAAGTTCAGTCTGAGCAATTTAGTGACATAGAGAGACCTTGCGCCCAAATAGAAAAGAACAAGGGGCTGCGGATATACCTCTGTGTGAAGGTCCTGTGTACAATTCCCGGTACTGTAAAGAAAGAAGAAAATTCACTTGCTATGTAAATTTCATCTTTATTTTTACAGAGTTTTGAAATCGTGTTATAAAATCGTGTCATTAAACTCTGAAGAGGCACACACTAACATATCCATTTATTATAACTGTGATGATTAATGCTGATCGACATCTTGATTGGCTTGAGAGACAACCCAGGAAGTTAGCACAGCACACTGTTGAGCGTGCCTGGGTGGTCATGGAGGCGTGACCTCTGAGAGTTTATCTGGTCCCTGGTCCCTTCCTCTTTGACTCTCCTCCTGCCTTCTGCTTCCGGCCACTAGGAGGCGAGTAACCTCCCTGCCTGCCTTGTCCCTTGTCGGCACATTTTCTCCCTTGTGCTAGCTAAACATGGCCCAAAAGGTCTGAAGCTGTGAGTCAAAATAAATCTTTCCCCCTTTGTCCTGGTGATGGTAAAAAACTACTACAATAATATTGAAGGAAACCTCTATATTTACTCAGAGAATTCACTTTCCTGTGTTCCATGATTATTATAACTGTGATGAGAGAAGGTCATGAATCATTTGAATCAACCTAGACTTAGGACCTAACATTAACTAGTGGTTTCCATTGCTTTCACCTACACAAGCCTGGAACAGACACTGAATTATTTTTTTCAATGACAAAATTCATCTGAGCATTTCTCTCATTTCCATTTCTGCCTATCCTTTATAATACAATCAAGTCAGCAAGTTAGAAGAATTAAAAGGAATAAAGGGTCACAAACAAATCGCAACTTGAGTAATTGAAAGTTACTTTTCTAATTAATATATATTCACAGTATTTGCACCCAAAAAATGAGGGAAAGAAAGTAGGAGGGCCCAATTTTCATTAGGATAGTCTCTTTAAATAGATAAGCATACCAAAGATAAAAATACCAAAGACAGTTCCAGAGAATGACACCGGAAATGATCTTTATTTCTGATTCTATTTCATAACACTAATTATGCAAGTTACTATGCAGCATATGGATCTTCTAAATGATAGAGAACCTCTCAGGCAGTGGCTTGTGCCATTAGTCAGGCCTCAGTGGTCAGAAAGCACTGGCAGGTAAAGACCCACCTGCGTGAGGCTGTGGGATTCATTCTGGTTTCTTTAAAAGTACTGCTGTAGTGGTGTCAATCAGACTTTATCAGGAGAAAACGGTAGAAAGTCACTGATGCATACATTCACCTAGTCAGAAATCCTTTCTTTTCAGAAAAAAAAAGTTGAGCATTGCCTACATTTGCATCGCATTGATAGTTTGCTTTTGTGGTACAATAAACATTTCATTTTAGTATGTGTATGTATAGGAAAGGGGTGAGAAAGAGCTGACTGAAATCAAAACTCCTCATACCCATGTGGGGATGGGAATGCAACTGCCTCACTTGCACATAAAAACAAGATTATAGGAGGTTTTTGCCAGTGTGCATAGCTGATGAATACATAGTTCAAATGAATTTTTCTGCAACTCTTTTAAATGATATTTAAATATTGTGATTTTTCTTGGGATACCAGGAGCTAACTCATTTAAAACTTTCTGTGGTTTACTTTCACAAAACTGGAGTGTTGTCTTATTTAAAACGTTTGTCTAGTAGAATGTATTTTTAAAAGTTTATAAAATTTCAAAGCAAAACAGTGGCTTCAGTAGATACTTCTAGAAGCCACATGACTTATCTCAGTTACGGACTGACTAATCCGTGACACCCTCAAATCAAATGCAATGATCTCAGTCCCTGAAGCTGCTACTGTTTTTGTTACTAGGACTTTTTGTTTATGTCAAAGCTTTCATCATTCTCCCAGTAATCAAGTTTGTGTCATAGCTGATATAACTTCTCACACACATTTTGCATCTGCATATTTTTTTTTTAATTTTCTGCACTATTGTTTTATTTTGCTTTTTTTTTTTTTTTTTTCCAGTACCGGGAATCGAACTCATGACCTTGCGCTTGCCAGGCGGGCTCTGTGCTGCTGAGCAAACCCCCAGCCCCTGTACTATTGTTGAATATACAGTTTGGGCTTTTTTTTTTTTTTTTTTTTTTTGGTTTTTCTCCGGTACCGGGAACCGAACTCACGACCTTGCGCTTGCCACGACCTTTGCCGCTGAGCTAAATTCCCAGCCCCAAAGTTTGGGCTTTAATTCTGTTACTGAACTAATCTTTCTTTTTTTTTTTTTTTTTTTTTGGTTTTTCTCCGGTACCGGGAACCGAACTCATAACCTTGCGCTTGCCAGGCAGGCGCTTTGCCGCTGAGCTAAATCCCCAGCCCCTGAACTAATCTTTCTAAAGCAGCATACATGTTCTTCCAAAATTCTATAACATAAAATCACATTTTTGTTATGATAGTTAAAGTTATCTACAACTGGACTGAGCATCATATCTCACAATTGCTTTACAAATAACTTTAACCCATATAATCTCTTTTTCAACTTTCTTTTCTCATTCCTGTCTCTGAAACCTGCTTCTACTCTCCCACCTGAAATACTCTTTTCCTTCCATCTGCCTACCGCAATTCTCCACATTATTCAAAGGTACACATAAAGCATAATTCATTGGTGTTTATGCTCTTTTACTTTGCAAGGCATGCCATAGACTCATAGTCCCATTTTGTGTTTTGATTGCCTTATTGTTAGGAGGTCCCCAAGTCACATGATGCACTGTTAAAAGATACCATTGAATTTTGCACCTCTGTCCATGAAGCCACAACCTATTGATTTGATTGATGCTTTAGTTATTGAAGAAAGAGAGAAAACACACAAGAAGAGCAGGTAGGTGGAAGGAAAAGGCAGCATGAACTGTCTCAGTTGGTTGGCATGTTGTGCAGCTTCCAAAAGAGACCAGTGGTGTCCCACATCCCTTGCTTCTCCTCCAACTTCAAGCTCTTTCTCAGTGGAGGATGGAGGCCAATGGGGTTGCTTTGCAAAGACAGAGAATATTCTTATTGGCCACTATTCCACCCATGACACAATATGGTATCACTCTTAAAGCTAATAAAAAATAAATGGCAAGGCTTTTCCCCAAAGAGATTGACTGTTCATCTTCATTCAGCCTTTAAAGTGCTTCACTTTCAAGGTGACAGTGCTAAGTATGGCCTATAAATCCATCCCTGGCTTGCCTTTAGACAGTTATAGTATATGTTAGATTTCTTTGCTCCAAGCAATACTCTAGACTAACCCTTGTTAAAAGTATTACTGTAGATATTTCAGTACCTCTTACAAAAGTGTCACCTTTGAAGTTATTTTCCTGAAAAATTCAAACTACATTAATCTTACTTTCATAGGTATTTGAAGTTTGGGTTTCCCCAAGTTGAAATCATTTCTCATGACACTAAAATAAAAATCAAGCTCTGTAACTTAAATGTCTTAGTAGCGGTAGGAAATAGACTAAAAATAGCCTTAAACATCACTTTCAAGTGAAAAAATGGCAATTGAAGAGGGAAAACCAAGGCACAATATCTACTTCTGTATCAGCCATGATGTAGGAATATCTAAGTAGAATTCATGAGAAAGTTTAATTGTCTTATATTTTCTTTAGATGTTGCTGAATTATCAGCTGATTTTATTTTGCAAGCGCTTTGTAAAAGTTCCTTTTAGTATAATGACTTACAAAATGTTTCATTGTGGAAAAATTTGCATAAAACTCATTTTAGATTTCCTCTGGTAATCAGACACAAGGACCCATCACAGTATTGTCTGGATGACAGAGGAATGAACTACTTCCTCTGATTTGAAAGGTTGAAGTCGAGGTGATTTTTTTCTCTATTTTGCTTGCAAGATGACCACATAGTTATCAAGCTTTATAATGACATTTTTTTTTTTTACACTTTCAGGTATTCTAAAAGCTACTTTTTCTTGAAAAAGCATTTTTGTAATTATTTATCAAAGATGAGGTACAGTAGAATTTCTATTCTGAATGCCATGAGAAATTGTAGGTAATCATGGGCATTCAAAATGCAAGCTGCTCTTCTCAGGACATCAGACAATGAAATGTCAGATAAAGAGAGTTCTGAAAATACCAGCGAATGGCTTTGATTTTTACAATGAAAATAGAAACAAAATAACCAATTTCATATGCGTGGGGGAAAACTAACTAGAAGCTCTATGCAGCAAGTCAAAAACAGCACAGTGGAATTCAGCATGTAGTAATGCCGCTTATATGCTTACCTGAGCTACTACCCACACAAAATAAAAAATAATTGAAATATAATTAAACCCAGGAAGAAAGTTGAAATAAAATATGAAGCAAATTTGAAATGTAAAGGAACATAAGATAAAAGGCAGAAAAATGTAAGTTAGTACACAAGTCATCAAACAGTCACTAAGATAATAAAAATATCTGAATTAACAAATATTTAGCAAGGGACAATGGAATATTAAGATATTTGTGTTTATAAACATAAAATTTCTCTCCTCAAACACTGCACAAAAAGTTTAAACTTGGAAATCTTCAATATATACATTTACTGAGTCCAATCTGGTAACTGTTCATTTATACTTTACCACCAGCTCTTTACCCATGGATATATGGATAAGATATGTATGCTTTTGAAGATTTACATGAAAGGAATGTCAGCCGGCCAGATGCTTGAACAAATGCTTAAGTGGCTAAAGGAAGTCCGGGTTGAGTCAATCCCTTTCTAGAGTCCAGGCTGCAGCTATAATTTCCCTGGGTACAGAGACCAAATGTCACATTGCCTCACTTTGCTCTTATAACATTATCCTGATGAGCATTCTCTTTTTCTTTCTTTACTCTTATTCAATTTTAATTCTTTATTAGTACATGTTAGTAGTGCATAATGATCATGTTCCTTGCAGGGAGTTCATACGTGTACATAACACATGTATGAACACATTTTTCTTTGTTCCCTTTTTCTTCTTTCCCACCCTGCTCCTTTTGGTTCTTACCCTCACCAGTGCATACATGTGTGTATGAACTATATTTCTACTTTTTCAGCAATAAGTAATTATTATAACCCAAAGTTAGGGAGCATCCAGCAGAAATTCTGACTTGAACTGGAAATGCTTGTGGAAGACTAATAATAGCTATCAAAGTACACAGTACCTATGTATTAAACTAAACACATTTCCTAAAAACAAATCTATGAGATTTGAATAGTGATCTCTGTTGTACAGTAGAAAAGACAAATTATCTGGGAAATTACAGGGTTCCCATTGAAATTCTAGTTTGTTGACTTCGAAGAGAAATACTGTTCTGGATAAGGTTTAGTACCTCTATTTCCACTATATTTGGTACACTTAGGGAATAATCTTAGACTGGAAATCCATTACTAATAATGTGTTCATTAAAAAATACAGCCTCCTAAACAAGTTAAAAATTATTTCATATTCACTTTTAAAGTTTGAAAACATTACCTAACTTACAGACTATGTAACATTAAAAGCCTTGCTTATAAGTTCATTTCTGGAATGTAACTTGGAGATAAATGTGATACTCTTTTCTACTTGTGTATATGTGTTCAATTCTGATTTTTTCTACTATATTTTTGGCCTGAAAAAAAGTTTTCATTTTCTGGTCTTTCCATTATAAATCAATGTTCCCACGTGAGATGGCAAATTTTAAAAACCCAGGGATTTCAATATTGGTCAGATTTGTGGTTCAGTCAACTAGTTAAGGAATTGTCTCTCTATTATGTGAAGCCTCATTCTTGACATTGCCAGTCTTTCTTTTTCCCTGGGGGCTGTTCATTTCCTGTACATTTGGCTAAAAAGAAAATGATGTGGAGAGGGTGGAAATAGAGAAATACAGTCATAATTTAGAGAACTGAGAAAATCAAAGAAAACATTTCGTAAAACATCATGAGCAATAGCACAAGGTATAAAAAGGAGCAGAATTAATAAATGATGAAAATGGGTAGCTAAGAATGGGTCAAATGTGGAGAAAACTTAGGATAACCATTCAATGACATATTTTTACTTCCTTTTATTCTACAAATATTTCCTGTCTTTCTCCTTTCTATAATCATTTTTCTTGTGGATTCAAAAATGAAATAAAACAAAACATTGATGAAATTGGTCCCTTTCATAAAGAACTTCACATAGAGAAAATATCTGTACAAGATTGTCATATTTGCAGTAATTCTGGGGGATTTTTCAGCATTTGAACTCTGTTATAGTCTGAATGTGTTCCCAAAATTCACCCATTGACACTTAATCACGAATGTATTAATGAGTCAACATGGGGCCAATAGGAGGTGATGAAGTCATAGGAGTTCCTTCAGATGCCTCTACTACCGGAATACCCAGTGTTCATCCCCTCTCTAGAACACAGCACGCAAGGAGCTATTTTGAAAGCGGAGATCAGGCTTCCATCAGATGCTGAAACAGTTTGGTCTTGAATTTCAAGCCTCCAGAACCGTGAGAAATAAATTCCTACTATGTGTACAATATCCAGTCTTAGGGATTTTGTTGTAGCACCATGCATAGATTAAGAGAAAGTCATAATTTTATTCTTCAAGTCTAGCATTATCTCATTGTACAATTTCACAATATTTATCCTGGAAACATGCAGTTTTGGAAATCTCAGGATATAGCACGTGAAACCCTTCCTAACCCCTGAAGTTTGAGGTTCCTTATTAGAAACTTACAGTGATATCTTTTGTGGGAAGATATAGGTAGAAGAAGATGTAAAATTTAAGTTATAAACTTCTCGTGTCATTTAACTTTCACCCTCTCTTCTACAGGGCTTAAAGCATGGAATATGGGAGCCTCATTTTTTCTACTTACCAGATATCACCTGCTTGTACTGTGAACAAATTTTTGATTCTACCTGAGGCAAACCTCTTCATTCTTTTCCTATAATTCTAAGGTTGTCTAGATCCCTACTTCTATCATATTTCTTTCTGCTTTCTTGGGATAGATTTTTGCTGGTCTTCCTTAGCTTTTTCAAAAAACATTTTTGTAACCCTTTTCCTGAGAATTTTAAAATTTATGAATTTATTCTCATTTTACATGTCTGCCTGCTACATGTTGTTTTGGTGAGCAGCACCACTGAGGTCCCTAATATTAGGAGAGATGTAAGAGTCTCAAAAGTTACGGAGAAGTAAGAGGTGTTTTGGGATTCTGCCAAGATTTCAGAAAGCCAAGCTGAGGTTTAATTACACCACTAGCCTCCAGAATTGTAGCTTTGGTCTTCAGATTCACCTTATCCAAAATGACTGCTTGAACAATATATTTGCATGATGATTCATAATACAAATGTAAAATATAACCTTTGTAAAGTAGACATCCATATGGTCCATTTGCAAAGAAACATAATAGTCAAAATGTGGTTCCAGAACTCTTTGTCTTTCTCAGCAAATGTAGTTAAGATGGATCAGACATGGCAATGTTTTGAAAGACCTCATTTCCCTCCCATTCCATGTGCTTCTGCAGGGTTCTCTTGAATACCTTAAGAAACCCACTTCCCAATTGCTTCTCAACTGCTTTCTCACTCATCTTTTCCCCCATTTCCTCTGGAATCTGTCAGCTGGAAGCTCCCCAAATGTGGCAAGTACTTCCTTAAAATGAGGAAGTAGAAGGAAATGAACAGAAGGAAAGATAGAATTCTCCTAAGCAACTGGGGAAACAGCCAAACTAGGCAAATATCTTCATTGACATACGAGTAAAGTATGCAAATCATTGTTAATTGTACTTGTGGTCAATAATGCAGAAATAAATAAAAACTGGATAGGTTCAAGATATATAATGGCCATATTTCATACCACTGCATTGAGTTCTCCATTTTACTGTATAAAATAAAATGTTTCTCCCCAAAATGCTGACTTTCACATAACTTAGGTAATTGCAAGTTGATTTTTCCCTGACACCAGTAGCTATTGATACAATCAGACATTCTTTATAATGATGGGTACTTTTAATTTATATATTATAGTATTTGATTTTACTCTTCTGATGTAGAGACTATTGAAAGTACTTGGGGGCTGGGGATTTAGCTCAGCGGCAAAAGTGCCTGCCTGGCAAGCGCAAGGTCGTGGGTTTGGTTCCCGGTACCGGAGAAAAAACCAAAAAAAAAACCAAAAAAAGAGAAAGTACTTAAGCATCTCACCTGTCCCAAAGTAATGTTTTAGGAATGTGTAGGTCATTCATTAGGGATATTAGTATGTTAAACTGAGAAACATCAAATAAAAACTCATCAAATTAGATGAATGAAGTTTAAAGTAAAATCTGTCCATCAAAATCTCTGCACTGGTTTCACTATTTGGGTCACCGTTGGACATTACTATAAACAGAAAAAGATGATATATTTTTAATATAATGACCTAGGAGTTTCTTGCCATATCTGACAAGAAGAATATCCTTTCTTCTGTGTGCATATAAGAAATCAAGAGAGTTTCACATAAATATCAATGGAGTTTAAAATTTTGGTATGAGATCTTTAAATTATTAGCATATTATTTATAACATTTAAAACTTTTAATTCAGTCATCTGTTACTCATAGGAATGATCTAATTGTCATCCTGCAATTTTAAAGAAATTCAAAAATAAGTGAACAAGTGACAGATCCTGGGAACTGAGTGTACCATATAAATATACATAGGTGTTATTTTCTTCTGAGGGAGAGCAACAGTGATAATTTGAGATAAGCAAAAATGAATTATTCTATCTGTTTATTGGACTACTATTTTGAATGGATCCAGGAAATTCTGAAGTAAGGTCAGGACAGTAAGCTAGTTTTAAACATCAGAGGTAATATTATGCTTTTAATATACCATTTTTGATTCCTTAGACTTCCATCATATACATGAATATTTTCTTATTCACCTTCTTCTTTTGGAAATTTACCTACAGACTATTTTAAAATGCATAAATCATAGTAGATCTCAGTAATTATTTTGTTGAAAAATATACAATATGAGATAAAAGGATAAATTGTAATTTGTAGTTTGAATTTAAGTTCATTTTAGAAAGGAATTATTCAGTTTGAAAGTATGGTTACATATATTCAAGTTTCCATTAGAAAGACATTCAAATAACTAAGTATTCTGCCCCAAAATGGTATAGGGGAGAAAAACAGAGCACGTATCAGTCTAAGGAGAAGACCTGGATTGCTTCACCATGGTGCTGTGAACCAAGGAGTGCGGGTGGAAACAGAAGGACTGGTAGGAAAAGAATGTTCCTGGGAGCTCCCAGCCCATGTCAAAATAGCATGATTTACTGTATTTAAAGCACTCATACATGTCCGTCCCTAAGCCCACTAACAAATGATTGCCTTGTGCTATGGGTAGTTTGATGCCATGTAGTTTTGCACTTCCCTTTATGCTCCTTATCTCCAAGCTTAATAGTGATCATGAACCAGCTGTAGAGTTTTAAATCCTGAGACAAAGCTGTGTTTGTGAGGTGCCTTGTGGTTTGCTTCTTATGCTGTGGAAGTTCAATTAATATTCATGAATGAATGGAATATTTGCTGATTCTCTTCTATGGATATGTTGTTAGTGGTTACTTGACATGGTGATTTCCTCTCACACTTTGGGTATTTAAATAGTGTCTACACTCTGGTTTATGTTTCTAAAGTGAGCTGTACTTAACTAGGCCCAAATAAAATGACTTACCGAGTTTTTTCCAAGTTTCTTTGCGTACATAATAGTGTTTCACTGATGCTGTTTAAAAAATTGCAGTTGTAAGCAATGTACTATCCTTAAGTCCTCATACTTAAAAAAATTCAAAAAGCTTCTTATTATATAGTGATTGCTTCTCTTGTAGTAACCCACTGATATTTGCAAAGCAAGGTCACTTTTAATGCCATAGAATATGGAAAAAAAATGAGAGGAACTGTTTTTTTTTTGTCTTCAACTGATTCTGTCTAACGGCTAGCATACACTGATGACACAGAAAATATTGCCATGGCCTCTTATTCTCAGCTCTGTCCAAGACACAGTGATAAAGACAGAAACATTTTTTTCCACCATCTATATAAAATATAATACAAAACATTAAAATATGTATATCCTTTAAGAGATCAACATGACTGTTAACATTTGCTTTGAAAACAGCTTTCTGAAACGTACTTAAAATACCAAGATTCAAAAAGACCCTTAGAAACTGAACATACTTCTGTAAAATTAATTAATCACTTTGAGGATTTAGCGGGAGGAAATGGCCATAAACATCTTATATTCTCAGCTGGTGGTAGAAGGTAGACTGAAATGACAATTTTGTTTGAAAATGGAAACCGAGGGGACGTAATTGAGATTTACAATAAAGATATATATGTTTGGGACAAGCAGAAAGAACATTTTATACCTACACGTGGCCTACAGAGAAGTAGAAGGAGGAAAAGGTGAAAGATTAATGAGGAGGATTTTTTTTTTTTGCATTTTCTATCATCTATGTGAATTATTACCTAGATGCCTGATATGTCCTAAAAGAAAAACTGTGATGAATAAATAAACAGCTCTCGAAATCTTCAATAGGGTGCTTTACCTTGCAGGGAATATTATCATTGGCTTTTGATACAATTTCTGCTGCAGGGAAAGACTTTCAAAGCTCAGAATGCTGAAGCATTGCCAGGCGCTCAAAGACCCCCTGCCAAGCGCGTCAAACTAAGAAATCTCTCTGAACTTGTCGAATTAAAAGTCATCTCCCTCTCTCTGCAACCCCTGCATGAGCTGGGAAGCTCTGTCCTCATTTTTAGGCCCCTCCATGATAAACAAATGGAGCCTAGAGCATCTTTACTCTTTACAGCCACGCAATTAAAATTCTTTTAATAAATGTAATTGAAGGCAATGAATTTCAAAAGGAACCTCTAGTTAACAATGAGACTAAGCAGTTGGAGTGGGCCACATTCAATTGCGTTTCAGAGGTAAAAGCAAAACAGCTTGTTAAGAGCCAGAGAAGTGTCCTTTTTTATTTTTATTATTTTGATTGTACATCAAGAGGTTGTTCTCAACTTAAACATCTCAGCAGGATTTATGGATGCTGGAATGTCATAAGACTTAATTACTCAGACTGCAAAGAGAGGAGTACACTATTAAAATATGAACAAAGCCATACGAGATCCCTAGTTACTGCAAATCATTATTTATCTATCCTCTACACAAATTAAAGAAGTTTAATTTGTGTTTGCATTTTTAGGCACCGCACTGCACATTCCCTTTTTTTCTCCAATTGTCGTGTGTTCCTAGCACCAAGGCCACTGTAATAATTTGATCATCCTCACAGTCTGAAGTTGATGGAGCTGTAATAAAACAGCAACAAACAGTTTGAAGTCCTTTGTTAATTAGCAAAAAAATAACCTCAAGAGAAGCATTTCAAATTCTCCAAAAAAACAGAATAGAAGTATCAGTTGCAAGTATCAGGGATGTCAAAGTGTTATTTTAAAAAGGCTAACAATGTTACACAAAGTCTTTGTGGAGGCGTTTCCAGTGATCATGCCTTCTTTTGTCAATCCTCTCTTCATAAGAGAGGGTTTGTGCTGGTGTTCTTAATTGTTCTCTAGTGTCTAAAATACAATGTTTGAATGAAGTGATCAAAAGGGAAGAAAATGTTGTACATTTTGTCTTGCCCATTGAATCAGGGTTGAAGATATATGTGTTTTCCTGTGTAAAGTATGCTTTATTTGTAAGAATGATCTTGCTTCTCAAATGAGGCTTGTTAGCCATGGTAAGATTTGAGTCCACGTTTTCAGCAGAATATTTCTTGGTATATTGTTAGCAAGAAAAAAAATAGCACATTGAAGTGAGTGAGTACATGTAGTAGCTCAATTTTATTTTAGTTACTCTGAATGCAATATGCTGTTTAAAGCAGGAAATATTCAGGGAGAATTGGAATGGGCATGACTACCTTATTTAAAAGGCAAACAAACCAGAGTATTGAATAATCAGTATGGGTTCCCTGCAGCCACGGCCATTTTTTGAAAAAGGGGCATCAATAGCATGAAACACTGAGAAGAAACTTCTGAGATGAGACTAAGAAAATTTTGTTTATTAGCAGCTTATTGCTTACAGAGGAAACATTTGATTGCACTTAAGGAAACTCTTTAAAAAATGGGGACAATGAGAGATTCACATTCATTTGAGGATATTGTTTAGTAGAGGAAAGAATGGCTTGGTTCATGGAGAGGACAACAGAGTTAAATGGAATGTTTTTAATTTTGCTTTTTCTTTTGTGGTGCTGGAAATGGAACCCAGACCCTTCTACATTCTAAGCAAGTACTCTATCACCTAGCTGCATTCATCATTCCTGTTTTTTGTTTTTAAAAATGTATTTAAAATAGGAAGAAGAAAGATTCAAAGATCCTCAAGGATGGTTTCAGGAAGAGAAAAACAGCTTTGTAAAGAAGAAATGATATCTTTTGGTTGATATGTTACTCTACTATGAAATTAATACATGAAGCCAAAGAGAAAATATTGACATACCTCAAGTAGTTTCTCAAGTAAATCATTACGTGTGTGTGTGTAATAAATAAAACCAATTTTAATCATATAGAAAATCTTTGTTATTTTAATTGAGCTTTATGTAAAAACAATTGGTGAATTGGGCCAGAGTAAAATTTAGATGCCTGCAAGGCAATTTCTTAACCTGAAGAAACATAAATATTGTCACATCCTTCAAGTTCAATTATTAACATCGGTTGGAATATTTTATTAACAAAAACATATTAGTATTAAAATTTATTTACATGGGTCTTCATGTTGTTCTTACCTCTCATTTTATTTCTGCTTTATATCTATGATATGGAAATAGACACTGAACGTATTCGGTTATCCTTTTGTTTAAAGAATTCAAATAGGTTAAAAACCACAACAAACTTAGTTTTCTGCTTGAAAAAAAAATCAAATAAAAAATATAATGTCTAGATACTCATTTGAAGTAACAGTATAATCTACTGAGAAGTTCTTGCTGATATATCAGACACTTTAACCCATTTCAGAAGACTTTCCCAGCACCTCTCCTTGAGATATGTGTATTCTTCAATCAGAACAAAGAAGGATCTCATTTTCTGATATTGCAATAAAATGTAAGTGCAGCCCTTTAGGTTAAATTATATGAAAATCTTTTCTTTGAAACAAGATCGGGAAGAAGCAAACGGAGTTGAAAGTGCCTTGCATCTCTGAGCTAGACCTGCAATACCCAGTGGATCATAGACAATTATCTCATTTGATTTTATTTACTTCCATTCCCAGCCCCATATTATTTTTAATGTCTATGTTTGGAATGTCTGACGAAACAGGTGTCTATTACATCAACCTTTGCCATGTAGCAAGAGTGAAGAATTAGCTACAATAATGATGATTGCAATATAATCTGTAACCTATTTTGCTTTAAAATTCTCAAATTTTTTGCTTCAATCATATTGACAACATGTAGAACAGCTTTTGATCTGAATGCACTTGTCAGTATCTGTGTTGAAGTTGGGGTTGGTAATTGTTTAAATAAGGAAAACAGTGTTTCCATAATAGAGCCATAAGAAATGACAGTTTTAAAAGGTTGAACCCTCTAAAATGAAGTAAGAATTACCATTATCTGCCTTTCATTTCAACAAAATATACAGTGTAACTACAATATACTAAGGGCTGTGCTAGCCATTGGAAGCTGCAAAAATGTTTTTGTGTGTTTTTTTTCAATATTTAACGATTTAATTTTATGCTAGTTTAACCTCTTTGTGCCTTATTTCAGTTTTATGTCTTGACTTGTGTGGTGGATATTTACCATTAATATTGGGCACCTGAGCTTTGAACCATTTTCCAAGTTTGAAAAATTATTACTTTGTGAGCTTTGGTGGAAAGCACTCTCCCTAAGAACTAGAACTATTGTATGTCCTTGGCTGAGAGGGAGGTGCAGCCTTTAGACCTCCATTCAAGAGAGATTCTTCAGCAAGGACAGTAGTTTTGTCAGCTGCAGTTGCTTCAGTCCTGGGATTCACTAAGCATTCATGGCCCTTGCCTGTCCACCCGGGGTCTATGGTGGGTGCTTCCAAGGGACATCACTTTCTCTGGGGCTCTCCATTAGCCTGGCTGGGACTGTCCCAGAGCTATTCTGCTCACTGAATCTCCTCTACCCAATACTTCTTCCTCCCCATTTCCTTTTTTTTTCAGAGGTGTCTGGCTTGCACAAAATCTCCTTGCCTATGCCTGCTATCTGCTCTATAGTCATGCCTTGGTACTGGACACATTTTGACACCAAAATGTCCTGATACTCCTCATTTGTTTGACACTGGTCATGCAAGGCAGAAGTTCTCAGTGCTGAGTGCCTCCTACTATCAAGTAACCTTGGGTAACAAACACTACTGTACTTATCTTTTAAACATGTTCTCCTCTATAAATTTTAGGTACCTATGAGTCCATCAGGACATCTGTCTTGCTTGGAAGACCAAAGTGATGCACTGCCAGTCCTCAGACTTATACATGATGCATAGGGTTCTTTCTCCTTCTGAGGGTCAGTGCGTTTCATTCTGGAGGACTTCCTCACTACGTACACAAACAGAAGTGGGATGCAGCATCATGCCTCTTTTGACAAGATATTGTGAAGTTTCAAAATCAATAAATCTGTTTCAAAAGCAAATAGTTGTTGGCATGCAGGCAAAACACGGAGAGCCAAAATTAAATGCCATCACGAGCTTTGGAAAGTTCTCTTGACTGAAATTGTGTCAGTCCTTTTTTGCAGAAATTCAATGGGGAGAATTGCTTAAAACAAAAACTAGGGCTGTAAATTAGGGAATAACAGGTTATAATTTGTAGAATGTTTGTTTGTCCTTTATGTTACATGTAATTGAATCTTTCTACCATGGCACTAACTTATTCTGAATGTACTGGACTCCTGTGAGGAATTTGTTCAGAATGAATGTTCCCCAAAATGCCAAAATATGAGCATTCCAATAGGCATCCCGATCTTTATTCCACATATGTGTTAATAAAGAACATATGAAAATACGTGGGTGAGAGTGCCAAATGCCCTCTCTCACTCTGCAGTAACACTCTTTTGGACAAAGTTCCCTCAAGACCTAAACTACTTCTTCAGGATGAGAAGGTATTGCCCTCAAAGGCCAACTTTCTGATAGTAAGGTTATTGATTTGGTCATGTGCTATCTTTTGGCAAAATGTTCTGGGTGCTAAGGTCCCAATGCGACTCTATTAATAGGTTCATCTTAAATGGGACCAAACACACACTAAATGTTAATGACATACGACTCGCCTATCCAGTGTATGTTGGTAGTTATATGTTTAACCAGAGACAATACTACAAGTTATATGTAATCAGTCAGAACTACTTGTTAAACTTACTGTTTCAATGTTGTAATTTAGATTTCAGGGCCTATATTTGCTCAAATACTTCCCTTTTTGCCTTATTGGTTTTGGAGTATCAATTCCATAATTGACATTTTAAAAATTTCCCTTTGTGACCAGCTTACATTGAAACTTAGATGAAAGATTTCTGGGTCATCTTTGACATCATGAGAACTTACTAGCAGGCCAACCAAAATAACAGACAAGAAGAAAATAGTGTTGACTCTTGTGACTAGTAACATGGTTCTTTTTATTCCAAACTACATCTTGGGAAAGTAGAAAATAAAAGTGCAGAAAGTCAGTGGTACCTTTGAGTGAGAAAATAAAAGTGCAGAAAGTCAGTGATACCTCTGAGTGAATAGGTACAATTTTGAGTGAAGAGTGATAGCAATTTTGGTGCAGAAAGTCAGTGGTATCTTTCATTTATGTAGCATCACACTCTGCAATGTAGGTACAGGGATGGTTTTCCGTATTTGACTCTGAAAGCCATAAACTCGGAAATCATCATTACTTTCTCCACTTCAATATGTAAGTGAACAACTCTACTTGTATATTTTGGTCTTTATTATGGAGGTTTAAAAAGGCTCTCTGTCATGTAAAACTTGTATTAAAGAATGTATGTGCATTTTTCCTGTTGATTTGTTTAACGTAAACTTAATTCTCAGAGCACACTTTTCCATTTCTAAGAAGGTAAAGTTTCACTTCTCCTAACATGAGTGATCTGCTAGAATACTATCAGATCTATGGAATCCATATATCCATATTTCATATAATTGCTGAAAGGATTAAATAACTTAATATAAGTAATGACTTAGAAAAATGGACTCCCCTACACAAGAGAAAAAAGAAAAGGGAGTAGAGGAAGAGGAAGAAGATAAGGAAGAAACAGAAGATGGAGAGGATAAGAAGAGGAGGGATAGGGAAGGGGGTAGGGGAGGGGGAGGAGGAGGAGCAGAAAGAGAGAGTTTTTTTCACTCAGTACTCATTAAATGTTAGTGGAAATTTGATAGCTATTTCCCCAAATTAGTATCAGGAGTCTTCATAGATATACCAGAGGATAGTATATCTACAGAATGGATGATAACAATTGTAAGTGAAGGGATTACTCAGGGATGATGATATCAATTCAGAGAAAAAGCTACTTATGATCTGAATCCCCTGCCACCAGGCTTTGGAGGAGGACTGTGAGATGAAAAACGGAAAGCATGAGTATGTTTCTGGCCTCCATCTGGTTGAAGGCCAAGAGCAGTAAGTTAACTGGATTGTTCTGGAGCCAGAGTAATTGAAAACATATTCCCTAAAGCCACTCATGGGTCAAATCTATTCACAAGATAAGGGCGAAACTGTAGGCATTTCAGACTAGCAGTGGTTTGTATACTCACATGATTCTGAATTACAGAAAAGACAGTGTGGTTTGAATAAAGGAAATATCCAGGGGCTGGTGTTCAGGGAAAGAACACGGTCTTCAAGGCACCAAAGTCTAGAAAGGACTTGCAGTTTTTCAGGACACCAACTAAAAGCAAACATTTATCTCTCCACTATTTTCTAAGGTAATTAGAACATGTGGTATCTCATAAGTAGCCTCCTCTAGTAAGCTTTGGTTCAAAGAAATAGTTAAATTTTCTTCTGGAGCTGACCCAGCTAATTGATTTAATATGTTCATTATGTATCAATAGAGTATGGACATTATACCATGTTTGATTTTAATTTCAAAATGCTGGTGGTTACAGAACCAAGGCAGGAAAAATTATAGAAGTACATGTACTAGAAGATATATTGTAGCAATAATATATATGGATTCAGATATATATATATATGTATATATATATATATATATATATATATATTTGAATTGCATTATTTACTTCCTGAATGAACTTAGATAAGTTTACAGGACTTCTATAGAGTCTCCCTGTCTGTGTTGCAGAGATAATGACATCTATTTAATGGCTCATTGAAAGATTAATTAGAAAAAGATATGTAAATTACTTATCACAGTATAGTAGTATAGCGATATTTCTTCTTAATGTAAGTTTTAGGAATAGACCCTCAAATTAAAGACTTCACTTTGAAATCTTGTTGGTCTTGTTGGTCTGAGTACAGTGTCCCACACATATAGTCAGCACTAGGAGGCTGATGCAGGAGGACTGTGCACTCAAGGCCATCCTGGGCTACACGGGTACTCAGTCTCTAAACAAGGAAACAGCTAAAATCTTGTGTGCCTTTCTGTACCATGTATAAATTTATCAGGTCTATAGTGGATCATAAAGACTACTGTTAAGCTATTCATACTAGAACAGGTGTAGTCAAATGATGGGCCATGAACTAAATCCCCATTGCAGACTGCTTTGTAAGTGAAGTTTTGTGTTTTTTTAACATTGTGGCACTCATTTGTTAGACATTGTCTGTGGCTGTTTTTCTACTACAACATCAGAGGGGAGTGATTCTGATAGAGACACTGTGGTTGGCAAGACCAAAACCATTTACTGTCTCGTCATGTGAAAAGATTGCTGACTCCTCTTAGACTGTCAGTCTTAGATCTAAAAGAAAAGCCAGGGCAGGGTATGGTGGCGCATGTCTGTAATCCCTTCAGTTGGGAGGCTGAGGCAGGAGGATCATTGTGAGTTTGAGGCCAGCTTGGGCTACAAAGTGAGCTCAAGGCCAGTTTGAACTGCATAGCAAGACCCTGTCTCAAGAAGACCAAAAAGCAAAACAAAACAAAACAAAACAAAAGCCACTGGGGTCTAAGTGATACAATTTAAACACAAAATAGCAACTATATGACATACATCCTCAAATTAATGTACATAATATTATAGTGAAAAGAGTAAAAATTCTATGAAAATATGTAATTTAGATGAATATAATACTGTTCAAATGTAGGCTCAGCCACCATATTACAGGGCTGGCAATTCATACTAATTCATTCAGATAATTCATACTTCACTAGAAAAGTATAAAATTAGAAAAGCATTATTTATAATAATTCAGAGGCAAAGAAATTCTACATTAAAAGGCTATGCTCTGTGGTACCTGTGAGTTAAATTTCAAAGCTTCTGTACAAGCAGTAGACACAACAGCATGGACAATGGTGTCAGTAGCACACACAGGAACGAGGACAGGCTAAACATCACTAATCCGTAGCAGTGTCAGAATGGTGGTGAGCATGGTGTCACCACCAGTGTCAGTGGAACGTGGGTGCGTGGGCTCTGACTCACACTCTCTTTATTTTCTAGCCTGGGATTGGGAGTAGCTGTTCACTGCAGTTTCTTATCTCTAGTTATTACCACTGCTCCTCTGTCCTCTTTAAGCTCTTCCAACACTTTTTCAAAAACTTCCTGTGGCAAATTCCTCTTGATGTGAACTACAATGGAATTGCTTTTCTGAGGGTTCATCACTGACATAGTATTTTGTTCCAGAAGTTGGGTCCACTTATTTTGCTTCAGTATGTGTCACCGTGAGAAACGCTGTTTGGAAACATACAATGATGTAACTGAAGGCATACAATGATGTAACTGAAGGCATATGTACACATATGGTGGTGCTGACAGAAGCATTAGTGCGAGGAAAGGCCATGGATGAAATCAGAGAGAAGGGATCTGTTGTAAAGAACCTATCACCATGAGACTGGCTGGTGTCTGAAAATATTACCCCAGCTTGGGAGTATGTGTACATTTCTGTTAATGGCAGCTTAAGAGCTAATCAGTAGCAGTTTCTCCGTTCAAATCGGTGATGGAGAGTTATCCTCCAATCACTTCTGTGTTTAAATTCTGCCCCATTTCTGGATGGGATAGTGTAGTCCAAAACTTGTGTCCATCTAGAACTCATGAATATGGCCTTATTTAGGAGTAAGGTTTTATAGATATGAGTACTTAAACATGAAGTAGTATTGGGGTGGGGTAGGAGGTTTTTTGTTTTTGTTCTAAGTGCTTGGGTTTGAGCTACATCCTCAACTCTTTATAATATTTATTTTTAAATTCTGAGACTGGGTATTGCTACACTTCCCATGCTGGCTCGAACTGTGATCCTCCTGCCTCCACTTCCTGGAGTACCAGGATTACAGGGAGCTACCACTATGTCTGGCTCTTTCTGTAGTTTTAAGCCATTCAGTTTGTTACAAAAACCACAGAAAACAATTTCCTCTCAGTTCTAGAGAAGCTTTGTCTTTTAAAATTAGATATTAAACAATACAGGATTTATTTTCTAGTCTATAACTCTGACAAGTCACAATAAGATCAAAGTAAAACTATATTCTTACCAGGCTAACATATATATACACTCAATCTTTTCCATATTTTCAGTTGTTTTTAATAAATATAGTGGTAAAGAAACTGATTTTTAGGTTCCCAGATTGCTAACTAAGTAACTTCTTTCTGTCTCTGTCTTTCCATCTGTGAAGTGGGGGTAATAACAGTATCTCCTTCATATACTTATGAGGAGCAATTAGGTTAGTAAGTGTAAAGCACTAGATGTCATCACTTGTGATTACCATAGTTTTGTGTAGGTATAAGCCATAGTATTGAATTTTTATGTGTTGTTTTTAAATTCTTTTATATATATATTCATATATAATGTATATAAAATATAAATTTAATAAAATTAGCAATGTAATAAGCATCTTCATGTATTTCTACATGTCTCTAAAATAAGTGGCTTAGCAAGAGTATAAGATAGAAACGACATATTCTAAAAAGATTATTTATAGAATATGAAAAATCAATGCCAGCGTTAAAACTCAACAAAGCATTGCTCTGTGTCATGCCTTCCACTAGAGTCCATCAGGTCTTCATTGAAAGCTATTAAGTTTTTAATGCGGTATGAATACTTCATAAACACCCTGCATTTTATCAATTCTGCTCACATTTGAACCAATCTGACGTGAGAAAAAACCATTTCTGATCCATTATCATAACTGCTATCATGTATTACCTTAAAAATTGCAATTATCTGCCAGAAATAGTTTGCCACTACAGTAAATCTAAGATGGACAAAACAATAATGATATTACCCATCTCATTTGGGTTAAATAATTAGTAACAACTTCTTGTCTTTATTCATATTAATCTTTCATAATGTTGAGGTAAATTAAAAGAAACCTAAAATGAAAAGGCCAAACCGATGGGCTCAAAGGCCCAGATGAGAGGGGAGGAATGAATGGATGCCTGAAGCCTCAGGTCCCCATGGAAGGTCTGCACAAACCAGTAGTTCAGTGATCACTTTGACAGAACTGAATAAACTGCCTGGAATCCTTTGTCATCCATGACCGAGAAAGGCAAGGTTTCTCTCTCATTTTTCCCCTGACTGACTTCACACTGTTGTTCCTAAGGTTAGAGTTCAACCCCACCAAACAGAAGGTAAATGCCTCTGTTTTCATAAAGATCAGAAATGTGTTCTACATGAAGTTTTCTGTTTTGATGAGTTGATGGAGAGCATATATGAAAACAGCAATGACTTCCTTGCTGAGTGCAATGGACGCGCTGCTCAGCCTTTAGAAAACATCGCTGTGTTCACTTGTCATTAGCATTGCAACAGGGACACTGTAGATGTCAGTGGCCACCAAGGAGGAGCTTGCTTAGAACAGCTGAAACCAGATCTTTGTGCGTGAAGGCTAATAAAAAACTGTGTGCCCAGGTGCCTCCTGTTCTGACCTGGCACTTCATGGGTAAACCAGTCAGAGCTGCTAAAGCCATTTGAATCACAACATTCAAAATTACTGATGCTGCATTCCCCCACTTCAGTTCTAGTAAGCAGACAGAATTCTATTATCATATACCTTACTTTTTTATAAGTAAACACTCTCTTTTTGCTAAAAGCTCTGATTTTCTCTTGGCATTGATGCCACTGTTGTATAAAGTGTTACTTTAGGGAATAATGACCCTGAGATTGCATGGAAGGTTAGAAATGGTATTGAACTTAGGTGCAATATCTCGATGTTTCCGAGTAGCACTCCTATGGCCAGTCTCTTAAAAATCACTTCATCCCTCCAAATTTTGGTTTAGATAAATATGAGAAATCCAGATCATGTGGTTTCAAATGTTCTTCCCACTAAGGCTGTTTTATGAATTTGATTTGGTATAGAATGCCTTTAATTATTTTATATAGCATCCCACCATTTTATTAATTTGCTTCACTTGTAAGTTTGCCTCAATGGTCAAATATGATTGAAAGAGGAATTAATAGGATAGATAATACAGTGAACATGTACTTTATTTAAAGTAAGTTGCAACATTACTTAAAGGCAGCTAAACTCAAGATGATCTAAGAAGATCTTGACTGGGCTTGAAAAAGAAGAGAGATGTTCCTGAGAATGTTATTTTAAATGTAAGTGAAATGAAAAGTTTTGTATTATTTTTATTCTACACCCCTTTAGTGCAAAGGCCAAGCAAACACTGAGCACGTTGCTTGTTACTGGTCTCAACACTGAATCTACCCATTCATAAAAAAATTTGTAGCTATTTCAAGGTACAGAAACATTTCATTATAGAATATGACAAAAAACTAGGTCTGCTACTGGAAATTGACTTGTAAATAATATTGTAAAAAAGGTAGAAATATCCGTGTTCTAGTATGAACTGCAAAGTCATTGGGTAGTCTTGGACAAATCATTGCAAATCTTCTGTCATTTATGAATAAAATCTGATTCATTTCTCAGTGTTGCTGTGACCATTCAATACTGATGTGCTGCTCTAGATTTAAGGATTGATTTTTCAGGATGTTTGAAAGCTGATAAGGAAGAGTTACAGTGAGGGGGAAGCACTGAAGACACAGGACTTAGGAACGAGGAGCAAAGCTTCCTGATGAGAAAAGAAGAAATGAGATTCAAGCTACGAGATGATGCTCTCAGTTCCTCTTGGATTCACTCCTGGAGGAGTGAACAAGCATAGAGATATTAATGGGTCTGGTGGCTGTGTTTTGCCTTCCTCAGATTACAAAGCTATTGGCTGTAAGGAGTACAGAGATAAGCACAGAAGGATTGGGGGGGTGTTAACTTATGTGGAATTCAAAATTAATACCAATAGGATGCATATTAAAGGGTGGGATATTTTACTGAATCACCCTTAAATTTTTTCCTGGAATCTATTATTGATATGTCCTTCAAATTCTACAACTTACACACACACACACACACACACACACACACACACACACACAGACTCCTCTTCCTTTCCAGTCCTAAAATGGGAATGATAACTGTTTTCTACTGATTAGGTAATGTAATGTTTGGGGAAAATGACTGAAAATCATTTTCTTGTAAGAGAAAGCAGTTCTAGAAATCTAAGCCTGCCAATACTATATAAATAATTCTTTAAAACTAGAACATTTTGTCAAGTTGGGAGTTGAATACCGGATTGAGAAAGGTTTCTGTGGAAGACCTCTTCCCTATGATGCACGCTCTGGTCACCAGCCCCGAGGTAGAATTTCTAGTGAACCATGTGGTGTGGAAGAAGGGTGAGTGAATAGGATTTTGCAGAGTAGAGAATGCTGTGCAGTAATAAAGAGGGTAAACACATAAGTGAGGAAAATGATGAATTTAAATTGTTCCCCCTCTGGAGAGAATAAGCAGAACTGTGCCAGCCATTTGAGGTCTGTTTGTGTTTCTTTTGTGTTCTTCCTTTTTGAGAAGCAATAAATGGTTCTGAATAGATTTCTTAACACAAGCCTTCTAAGGAATATTTACATCTGAGAAAGTTTTGCCTTGGTTATATTCAGGACTAATTCTCAGTTCTTTGAGAAGCCTGCTAAGGGTTCTACTTGCTTATAATGGAGCCCCAGGTAAAATGATGCGTAATGCAGATCTGCCTCCACTAACACTGTCTCACGTTGTGAACAGAGGGAAGTGAGGCTGATGGCATAGAGACGGGAGGAACATGGAACTGGGCAGAGACAGAGCTGGCAGTTTTTCACAGACCCCTAGTATAACTCATTGTGAAGAAGTATTGCATAATTCATAATCAAGATGCCCCAAACAGTGACAGGAAAAAGCACTGTAAACAGGTCTAGTACTTCAAAACACTGGAAGACAGACATGAACCTCATAACAACTGGGAAATGATTCCGAATCAGCCCCTTAAGGCAAACACGATGCACTTTCTATGGCTATGCACCTGCTTCTTCTCTGCAGTAACATTTGCATGGTCTGTACCTCAAAGCACTTTTATTCTTAATATAAAATAACACTTTTTATTTTAAAGCGGAAAGATAATAAAACAGAGTTTTGAAACAGGTGAGTAGGAGAGTTACACTAATTAATACATTGTATAGTTGTCATTGTAGTACTTATTCAGAGCACAAGATACAGGCATGATATAGCATACAAACAATAGTAGCACAAACTTTTCAGTAAACTGACAGAATCTAGCTGTATAACTGTCTTAACTATCTTGTGTGTACATGTATTTTTTTTTCTTTTTCCATTTCTTCCTTTTCCTTTCCTCCATCAGAGTTTGTCTTTTCTTTTTTTTTTTTTTTTTTTTTTTTTTTGGTTTTTCTCCGGAACCGGGAACCGAACTCACGACCTTGCGCTTGCCAGGCAGGCGCTTTTGTCTTTTCTTTTGAACAGTTTCTTCCTAATTCACAATATCTATTGTACAGTTTGGATCTTATTTACTTGTTCAGTTTTTTCAAGCTAATAAGAGAATATCATGTTTACACATATAGATTTGATTTGTTCCACTTATGAGTATGGTCATGCATTGTATCCTTTACCTATGAAAGTCTCGAGTGTATCCTTTTTTATGGCTGAGTACTACTCCATTACATAAAAAACTATATTTTTTTATCCATTCCTTGGTTGATGGGCATTTAGGTTGTTTCTAAGATTTAGTTGTTACAAATTGTGCTGCTATAACCATGAGTGAACATATATTGCTCTGGTGTGATGTTTTTAATTATTCTGGGAAGATGCCCAGAAAGGGAAGAACTGGGTGGAATGGGACCTCTAATCCTAGTTTTATGGGGGAACTCTACACTGATTTCCACAGTGGTTGCACCAGTCTATACTCTCACCACTCTCAGTGGAGAAGAGTTCCCTTTTCCCCACAGCCCCATCAGCATTTGTTATTGGTTGATTTTTTGATGATAGCCATTCTTTCTGGGGAGAGATGTAATCTCACTGTTGTTTTAATTTGCATCTCTTGAATGACCAATGAAACTATTTCCCATAACATCTAGTTTGGTTTGTGTTATCCTCTTAAAGATTGAATAAAGTAGCTAATGTGGAAATTAATTTTCCATGAATACATTTATTCTTCTAAAATTCTGAAGGCATGAATATTGACTATAATTAGAATTGTAACAATGCTAATGAATACCTATGGGCCCACTGGCCAAATGAATATAAATAAATAATTAAATTATCTCCAAAAGTTGTGTTCTGTCTCGGTGAAATAGGGTTTCAGGCTAAGCCTGATATCTTCCACAGGGCATATTGAAAAAGATGTCATAATTCTTCACCGCTCTTTCTAAACACAAATTTTTTAGAAAGTTTTTTTGAAAGGCAATTATTATCTGAAAATGATTGGGTAAAAGTGGTGACGGTAATCAGACCTTGTGCAACTAACACCCTGGTTGCTGTGATCCGTGGGTAACTTTTCTCTGAGGGGCAAGGCTTACCTTTCTCTTTCTCTTATGGCACCTCTAGTATCTTGAGGGGCCAATTAGTGAGGAAATATCTATGCACTTAGGGAAGGAGAATTAGTTGCCAGTAAATTACCTCTCCCACCTTTTAACTCAATCCAAATATCAAGTCCTGCTGAAGGACCAAATTCTTCAATGTACTATAAACATCATTTTTCTTCAGAGGCTGATAAAGGTTTAAATTAGGTTAAGAAAAGAGGTCATACATTCATAATAGTTATTCACGAATATCTTAAAGTTTCTATTTGACTTTTCTTTTACTAAAAATGTGTCAGAAACATGTTTACCGGATAGAATATGTAGCTTAACATTTATAGTGTCTACATTATTATTTAGTACACAACCAATACAATTTAAGTAGTTAGCTATAACATGGACAGAAATATAAACACTAAATAAAATATATTCCATAAACAATGTTAAATGCAACACCTATATAAGTAGTTTAAAAAGTCATAAAATTTTTCTGGAATTCTTACCCCAAAACATAATTTATACATATACTAATATAGATGTGTTTATAATATTGTGGCTAATAAACAACCTAGGTATTACTGACAAGATTACTGAAAAGATTATGGTTTTTTAGGGTATCTTGTTTCTTTCAAATGCTTTATTATTTACACAGAATCTCAAACTGTACTAAATTTTCTCTTATGTCTGCAGTGACTGGAAATTTTGATGTTCCAAGCAAGTTCATAAGGAACTTCAAATATATCCACTGTGTTCCTAATATATGCCAACTTTACACTGGGAGTTGGGTACACAAAGTGCCTGTTATCCCAGCATTTGGGAGGCTGAGGCAGGAAGATCAATGTGAGTTCAAGGCCAGTCTGAGCTACAAAGTGAGCTCAAGGCCAGCCTATACTGCACAGCCAGACCTTGTCTCAAAAAGACAAAAAAAAAAAAAAAAAAAAAAAAAAGATAGTGTTGCTATTCTCAGCACCAAGTATGGTAAGATATGGTAATAGAAAAATGGCATATTTTGTTAAGAGTTATAGGAAGGGAAAGTATAAAAGTATCACAAATGACTTCTCTCTTGAAATTAGAAGGGAAAAAGACACAGTAAAATTGAAAGAAGAGCTTAGGTTGTGACACTGTCAATCATTGCATGGCGCCAACAATGGAACCCGGAGCCTCGTGCATGTTAAGTATTTGCTCTGCAACTGAGGTAAACCCAGCCTATATATACATATATTTAAGTGGCATGAATACCTTTCACCTGAAGGAACTTCATGAATATTTATGAGATTCCTTATAACTTTATTTTGATTCAAGATGACTATCAAAATTTTCCAGTCACTGAAGACATAAGAGAATGTAATTATAATCTGAAAACACTGTGAAAATCACCCAGTATGTGGAAGAATGGAGCTCTTTTCTCATTTTTTCCTAAGAAGCATAATTCTTCTCTTTCTGTATTAACCGTAATGAACTTGTGGTCAACACTAGCTGAAGAGGACAGATGAAACTAAAGCTCTTTTTGCCTCAAATGAAAACACTTTTCCGAATGTGTGATGAGGCAGTTGAAGTAGGTGAATAGAGTCAAGTTCTATACAGCTGGCAAATATAGGTAAGATTTTCATTTTCCTTTTTCTTGACCAATTTTGCACACTTGAATTTGGTAATCAGAATGACTGATTTGAAAACAACAATATGCAGTATATGAACCATTTTTGAACTCCTACCATCTTGTATGGTGAAGCTCTGCATCATTTCCAATGTTTTTTTTTTATTACTTGTTTCTGTCCTCGATTATTTGATTAATTTTACATTCCTACATCTGGTAAACTGAGCAACTTCGTTGAAGATAACAGTATGTAATGTAGCAACCACTGTTAAGTCCTATCATTTTGTTTTAAGGCTATATATCGGTTTTGTTGTTTTTGTGTTGTTTTGATTTTATCTTCATTGTTGTTTTGTTAGTTTTTTTAATTTTTAAAATTAAAAAAACTGCAAAAAGAAAGAAAAGAGAAAACAGCAATCTGAAGTGGAAGGATTCCATTACTAAAGAGTTAGAACAATGCTCATCTATAGCAAAATATAGAAATTAGAAAAAAATGTTGTGAAACAGTAAAATTGAAGGTGAGCTTAGAGAAGGAGTTTCTTATTCTTTACACTCAACTGTCATCTTGAAAAATTCTTACATTGAATTCTAAACCATCAGTTAATATTAATACAAAAAAACAGAGGTGTAAATAAAATTAAAAAGAAAAATGCATTCAAGCCTCTTCAGTCACTTCTACCTTCCCTTAATATAGTGTTTTCCAGTCCTTGGTCATCTATAAAAACTAGCTGGATTCTATCAATAGAGTTACCTGCTGTTTAAGTTAGTTACTAGAGCTCTAGCTGTTTTTTTCTATATTCCAGGCAGCAAGAAAGATGATTGCAAGAAGGACAACAGGGAAAGTTTCAAAAAAGTCATCACCCTCTAAATACCTTCCCTGGAAAACTCTGAAGTAGTCACTGGCAAAGGTTTAATTTCACATCTACCTCTATCTATACATGGGATGATATAAGAGATTAGCTTTAAAGTGGTTTTGTTATACCCTATTAAAACTCAAATTATGTTCCTTAACATAATTTATTTTTTTCTTTGGTGCTGGAGATGGAACAAAGGGTTTTGTAGATGCTAGGTATCCACCCTACTGCTGAGCTACACTCTGAGTCCACTTACATAATTTTTGAATGATTACACAGAAACATAAATATAATATCTTTCTTTACCGATTAACAATATAATGAACACATATTAATCTTACATCTATTGTATACTCCTGAAAATGTTTTTCTAATCCATGGATTCATATACACACTGCAAGGGTTTCAAATATTTTTACAGCTGAATAATTTCTATGTAACTTTGCCAAAATTTACTTGGAATTTGCCTATTTATATCATAGGCAATATTTTATCACAAAAATTAAGCAATAAAACTGTGTATTCATTTTCCCTTTTGAATTCTTTCCTTATGATTCACTCCTAGAAAATAATTAGTCAGTTAAATATGTAAATATTTTAATAGCTACTGATAAGTATTTTTGGTTTTGTCTACAAACAATGCATGTTTGAACACCTCTCTCTCCCAACTGTTTATAAATTGCTTGAAACTAGGAGATCATGTCTCTTAGTGGTCCCAGTAGCTTGCACTTTGCTTGGCACCTGAGAAATGCTCACCAGTACTCACCAAACAATTGTGATTCACTGATAATTGCTGCAAACCACTCTCTCCCCTTTAAGAGACATAATTTGGATTTATATTCGAGTGTCATAAATACACAGTGAAGATAAACTCTCACAGGTTCCCATGAAAGCTATGTGTCATTAAAGGTAGATGTAAAGTTAAATCTTTACATATGAGACAGACCCACATATAGGGATAATAAAACAGTAACTAGGAGGAGCCTGAGTTTCAAATCATCACAAGGTTATGACATTCCCTAAATCCCTGCCTCAAGACCTTTCTTTTTATAAGAGAAGAATAAGCATCTACAGAACTCAAGCTCCTTTGATTTCTAGAGTTGCTGTTGAAACAACTGAACTCATAGCTAATCATAAAATATTGAATAAACTGATCAAAAATAATGTTGAAACAGTGGTCATTTGAGAGATGCAAATTAAAGAATGCTGAGATTCCATCTCACGCCTGAAAGAATGACTATCTGGAAATCAACCAATAACAAACGCTGGTGGGGTGTGGAGAGAAAGGGATGGATCCTTCCCCACCATTGGTGGGAGTATATTCTGGTGCAACCATTGTAGAAATCAGTGTAGAGATTCTTCAAGAAATGAAGATCCATTTGACCCAGCTATTTCCCTTCTGGGTATCTTTCCAGAAGAATTAAAAACATCACACCACATCTATGTATGTGCACCCATGATTATAGCAGCACTGTTTGTAACAACTAGATCTTGGAAACAGCCTAAATGCCCATCAACCAAGGAATGGACAAAAAAGATGTGGTATTTTTATAAAATGGAGTACTACTCACCCATAAAGAAAGATAAACTGGAGACTTTTATAGGTAAATGAATGCAACTTGAGAACATACTCATAAGTGAAATAAGTTAGATCATCCTATTGTTTCCCTAGTGTAAGAAACTGAAAGAGTAAATAAGATCCAAAATGTACAATAGATATTGTGGAAGGGGAAAACAATTGTTCAAAAGGAAAGAAAACTGGGATAAGGGAAAGGAGAAAAGAAGGAAGGGAAGAGAAAAATACATATATATATACTCAAGACAGCTAAAACAATTGTACTACTAACTTCTATTAGTTCATTGAAAAGAACAGTCAGTGCTTATATTGCTTGATCAATTTTGCATGCCTATACCTGGTAATCTGAGCAACTACTTTGAAGATAACAATATTCAATTTATTAACCACTGTTAACTTCCTACTATCTGGTTTTGAAATTCTGTATCATTTTTAGTTTTTCTCTCTTTAAAATAAAAAAATTCTGATCCTAAAATCTGATAATTCATTAATGGATTAAATTATTAAATATCTTTATAAACTCACCAGCTATATTTATAACCAGGTATAAGTAACATGAATTGGTTTCAATCACTTGCAGTAATTCTACATGGTATCAAACAATTTATTGAATTTTTTCTCATTGTCAATCACTTATTTTGAGAATGAAGTATGACTGAAATGTATTATTATTTGCAGTCAATTTATAGAAGGCATTTGATGTTATTTTTAACTGTTTACCTAATCTCCTCCTCTTTGGAGGTCATTTGCATCATTCTACATTTAACAAATATATGCTAAATTTATAGAGCATGCTCTTAAACCGAAGTCGTGTCATTTATATTTAATGTTTAACAATTTATACATGAGCAACATGCTATACATTTGTGAAAAACAGGAAAGTAATTACGTTTAGTAGTCACAAAGACATTGGACAGAGTGGCAGTCACCAATTAGACTGAAAATAGAAACTATTGAAATTTAACTCTTGAATGCGAAACTTGGGGCAGTCAGGAGAGGGACGGATCCATAAAGATGAAGATGATAAGAAAGAAAAGATCTTTGAAGAAAGGTCCAAAAAATTAAATAAATAAACAGCAAAATAAAAGGTAGATATTAGGAAACAGGGAAATAGAACTTTTGCAAAAGGGAAGGGTATCAAGACTTGGAGGAAGGAATAAGGGAAGGAAAAGGGAAGTAAAGTAAAAAACTAAGATGTATTATGTACATGTACCAACTTCTCATGATGCCTGTGATCATTTTGTACTGCAAACAGATGTTAGTAATAATTTTAAAATAAAACACTAAAATTACCATGTAGAAAGAAAATTGAGGTTTTACATAGATGAAAATAATAATTGACAGAAAATGGTGACTCCATATTTTTAAAACAAAATTGCTTATATTAAAAATTTTTAAATTATTCAATTCAATTAAATGCAGTAAGACTATTTCATTCCAGAATTATCTTAAGCTTGATAAACCTCATAGATATGAATCCACCTATATTGAATTTTATGAATTGTTTCTCTGAGTTGTTTTTAAATATTGAATTTAAAGATGTTGGTGTAATTTTTATGTGGTAAACAACAAGGTTTTGAATCTCGACAAATTTCTTAACTAATGAATTTCTTAATCATAATAATTTCTTTAACTTTAAAATTGAGAAATTTTTAAGTGATCTATACATATCATGCGTCCGCATGCTGCCTAGTCCAAACCATTTAATTCTGCCCAGTCCCTTCCCTAAAAAACTGAGCACTGTGGTATGTTCAGGAAAATAAATTTAAAATAATTTCTTGATGTTTGTTTAATCAGTTGTTTCTGAATTATTTCTAAAGTTTCAAAGAAGGCTGCCATTCTAGACTTATATCTTTAATTTGACCAATTTAGAGGTGCTTTCCATCTAATATTTTGGAAATCAAGTTATACAATCCTTAGTTTTGCATGGAGAGACAGGTTTCACTATTCTGGTACACGAATAGGAATGCCAGGTGTAACATTAATAACCTTTCTATTCCCTAGGTTTTTGCACCATTTTCCAAAATACTTGGAGTTGATTCATGCCTATTTCTGGGAAACTGGCAAGGTTTCTGGACTCTGGATTTAGTGGAAACATTTAAGTGAAGCAAGCTTTTGAGAGGCAAACATTCATTTTTCTTTGCATTTAGTTCCCAAATGGAGATGAATAGCTTAAAAGCAATATTAACCTCAATGTACTTGGGCTATTTATCTTCATAAGGAACAGTCTGAAAACAAGAAAACAAAGCCTATAAAAATGATTTTATTTAATCACAAAAGTATATCTCACCAAAAATCTTTAGTTATTTCCTTAGGGCTTAATTCTAACCTCAGTAACTCATGCACAAATTCTATGGATGTCAATGGGAGCTGTGCCTGTGGAACTCTGGGCCAAATTTGGTTGTCATGGGTGAATTAGTCAAAGCAGGCATTAGATCAATTTTTAAAACCTAAAGTATTCTCATTCTGTAATCTTTTCCATCTTTCCAAACTTATTGACCTAACCCAGTAATAATTATTGAAACTCTATAAGGCACAACAAACCACAATTTCATGCAAGAATCACAGAGTCACTGGCCTTAAAACATTTACCTTTCCACTTAAATGTTAATAATCTGTAGTAATATTTCACCACCACAAGAAGAGAGTATTGTGACATACATCAGGACAAGGTCAATTTCACTTAAGAAAAAATGCTAACATTTTAAAAGTCAGCCATTCAATTTGGGTTATTATTGCATTTTTGTAATCTTGTTACAGGACCCTAATCTGATTTAACTAGTGTCACAGTTATTTATGTAGGCTTAAAATATTTGTTCAAAATGAAGATATGTAGGGGAAAAAAATCTGTATCATCCCCTAGGTTCTAAAACATGTGCTCAAGAAAATCTGCCTTTAGAAGTGTTTACTTAGGTATTTTTAACATATCATTTTTTTCCTTGTAAGAGAAAAAATACCTTCAAATGGTTTGCAACTTGTTAAATAAACACTGCTTCCCTCAGGGCTTAATCCTAGGTCTCTCTTGCATTAGTGAGTAAATTGAATGTTGAATTTCTTGTATAACTTAAACTATGCATTGGTCTTGTTGAAAGTATCCACAGAGCCTACCTTACCTCACCTGAGGTAGACCCAAAGGGATTTGTTGACTTTGCTTGAATTTCATTTACTATTATTTTCTTCAAAAGAAGTGTAATGGGCACCTACAGACATCTTGGTAGATTCCATTATACTTAAATTGTAGGGAGCCATAAGAATCTTTTGATGAGCTGCCCACTACCATTTTGCTTTATGTGGTCTGGTATGGCTTCTGCAATTTAAGCCTTCCAGGTAGCTCTGGTGCTGGTCATTTTCAGGTCTCACTGACAAACAACACACTGACTCCAGAAAGTAAAAGCAGGTCTGGCAAGGAAGTATGTGGTATGAGTGGAGGGTCAGGAATGCAGTGTGTACACTGTTGTTTCCATTCATCTGACAAATATGGAGACAGCATAGTGTTATTGGGCCCTAAGAATGGCATCTGGTTTATTTAAGCATTCAACAATTCGGAAGTGATCAAATGCTATATCGATCAAACATTGCCACCCTGGCACTGTGTGTCACTGTGATGATTTGATCTGAAATGTCTCCTGTAAGGCTTAAGTGTTCTGAGGTGCAGCTTTTGGAAGGAGACCAGATCATAGGGGTCAGTGCATCGGAGGACTAACCAGTGATGAGATCATAGTGAATGTGCTATGAAGTAGATGTCAGGCCTCTTTGGAGGGAGCAGGTCACCAAACACATGACCTAGAAGGGTGTGTTCTTCTCACTCATTCTCTTGTTCTCTTGCTCTGGCTTCCTCTCTCTCTTGTTCTCTGTTTCCTTTAATATGCCTTGTGCCATGATGTTTCTGCCTTGGAGCCAGCTGATGATGGCTTGAAACCTCTGAATTGTGAGCTAGAGAAAACCTCTTCTTCTAGTTGCAGGTGCCAGCTATACGTTTCCAGCACCAAGAAAGTTGGCCTTCGTTCCAATGATACAGCACTGCTCCCTCTGACTCTCTGGGATGAGTGACCCACTCCCTACATCTTGCCCTAAGCCCCAGCACCTCAAAATGTAACCAGATTTGCCTGTTGGTTTTTTACAGAAATAATTAATTTAGAATAAAGTCAATTAGGGTTGGTCCTCTCCCACTATGATTCATTCTTTATAAATATTATAAACTTAATAAAATTTAAGTGGATTTTTGAGAGTGGAAAAGGAAGCTATTAGTAAACCAGAATTTATGATTGGATAACGGGTATAAATGAAGACTGTCTTGCCAAACTGAGAGCAACAGTCACCTGAACTTTAATGCTTATGAGCTTGATTGTTACGCTATAAGCAGCTTACATGTCGTGACATTTGGCCTCTCAAAAGAAAGCTCAGTTGAAGATAAAGAAAAATAGCTTTTCAGACTGCTTCACTTCAAAAACAGTGACTTGTAACTATTGAACTTTTGTGTGGATATACTTTTTGTTAATATAAAAATGCATTTGGAAGGCATCCAGTAATGACAGCAGAGTGAAGTGGTTATGCAAATATGTTCACAGATAACATGGTGATATTTGGATGAAAATGTTCCTACTATTTCATGCCCCCAGAAGCATGCAGAAGCTGATGTATTCTTGGAAATTACAACTGGAAGAGTAGGAATTGGGAGAATCTATTGTTTATTGTCTGTGCAAACTTCTCAATGCCCAGATTATTATGAGGAAAGCACACACAGGCTTGTTGTCTTCGCTTGACATGGTAACAAGGGTTCGTGGCCCTGGAAGAACAGCTGTGAAGTATCTAACAGGAGACAGAAGTCAGTGAACGGGGCATCTTTGAAAAATGTCTGTAGGAGGGGGAAATGTTAGAAGTTTCTAGTTTTCGTGGTGCACATATTTCCTAAAACTTATGGCCATAAGAACAGCAAAATGTGGCCTTCCCTCCTTGGGTAAAGACGGCACAGGGAATGCAGTGTTAGAAGAGACACTGGAAGTTTAAGGTGAAATTTCTAAAAGGGAGAGAAGATGAAGCACAGACATACTACCAAATCCGAGTATAAACTGAGGTCAAACCCAGGCAGACCTCTCGGTGGCACTGGGTGGGATTAGCAAGAAGAAGCCAGAGAGATTTCAGAGAGTTTCTTTCTGAAAGTCTTTGCTGCATGGAGAGAGCCTGTGTTAGCATTTCCTAAATCAGGTATCACAAGACAGAAGTATAAGGTGGAGGAGAAGACAGAACTTTAGGAGCATTTTCCAAGGCCAGGGATTCCATGGAGAGCCTGAAGCACACAGTTTAAATGGAAACTTTCCTAAATGCTTGCATCATCACCAAAGCACTGGGTAGATGCACAGCATGAGGAAACAGTCGGGGTTTAAAGCTTGAGTTTAGGCAAGTTAACTGCCTACTTAGAACTAAAAGTGAAACAAGAATCCTATGTTTCTATGAGAAATAGATGGCTAGGAGCGAAAAAGAATACAAAGCAACAGGGCCCATGAAGACATGGGCTGGAAGGTGGCAATTCGCCTCTCTTATTGTCACTCCAAAACCCATGGCCACTAGGAAGTGGCAGTTTGGAGTGTAATTGTCTGCTTCACTATCTATGAGATGGTTAAATTTTAGGAAACTGCTTAACGTCTCTGTCTGTTGTTTTCCTAACTTTAAGCGACAAAGTCAATAGTACTTTGCTTCAGTATTTTGTGGGTTACATGAGTTAATCTGGGCAAGGCATTTGTAAAAAGAAGAACAACATGTTATATGCTAGGACAATGACATTGCCATGTGGGTGACAGTAATGAAGTCCTCCTTCCAACACTTAGGCACAGTCCCAAGATGAGAAGAGAAGTCACAGGGAGAGATCTTGAGTTTATTGAAACCATATTGAATTGGTTTGAATAACTCTAAATTGCAAAGTAGCAGACAGAGGCAGAAAACAAGTCACAGTGATGAATATTGTGACTAAAATTGAATATTGAATTAGACTGGTGCCTACTGCTTGCCAAGGGTAGACGTGCTCATAGACATACTCGTACATGCTGTTGGTTCATCCGAGATATCCTGGACATCATGATTTCTTCAGTCTACTTTACAAGTAGCTTAATTGTAAATATGACTTCCTCTTTTACTAATATGAACATTTGGAAAGTTATTTTAAAATTGTCATCCTTGAAAAAGCTGTCTCTTTTTAAAAAATATCAAAAATTATTCCATTCAGGACAGGGAATATGGTCTCTAAAATTTATGGAAAATGTTTCACTTCCACTTATCATTATATGATTAAAATTTTCATCTCTTTTTAAAATGTTTTGCTTTCTCATGTACTCAAAACCTTTCACTTCCATGCATGTCTTTTCTGATAATTGTGGTGCTACAATGATGAGGAAAGTGTATTTTCTTTTCTTGAAGGTCTTACAAGCAATAGAGAAGCCAACAGACAGTTTCTTAAGTAACTAAAAATCTTAGCATCATTAGATGAAGGCAGAAAAGTATAGTAACAGCACTGAACACAGTGTTATCAATTCAAGGAGTAAAGGGAATAGTGTTTAACCAACATAAAAAAGAATGGGAAGTCAGTTTCTAAAAATATGATGGAGAAGGAAATTCTAGAAATAGTGAAGATATGTATGAAGTTACAACACTATCAAGCAATAAGGCAAATTCAGGGAATTGTGAATAATTCCAAGTGTTTAAGCATAGTGGGACATCGGCAATTAGAACATGAGACCTAATGGGAAGACAAGATTCAATTTGGATTTAAATTTAATTTGTATGTAGTGAGAACCTGCAATCAGGCCCCTAAGGGAAAATTGAGAAAGGAGAATAAATTTAGGTGTACCTACAGTACGACTGGCTGACTGGTATGCTATACCAGGGCTGACAATCTGATGTAGGTGTAGGTTTGAAGCCATAGAAAAGCTCAAGTACCCATAAGAACTAAAGATACCTGAAATTTCTACCTTAGATTTATAATAACTATATCAATAGTAATAAAATCTCTATGATAAAGGGCAGCTTGAAGTGGGGAAATCTAAGCCTACACCTTCATATTTGGCCCTCAAACTTCCTGTAGGATATCTACATAGTGCTCTCATTGGGATGTTGGGAACCATGAACTTGGGATTCAAAATAGAATTATGGGCTGAACACATATATTTGGAAAATTCCGAATATACTTATGCAGGGTGAGATAATCAGAGCTTGAAAGACAGAAATCTAAGAAGTAGCTGTTTAGAATTAAACAAAGAAGGGGAAATTGATCAGTGATACTGTTTAGTCAGGATTCACCAGAAAAACAGAATAAAGGGTGTGTGTGTGTGTGTGTGTCTGTGCGTGCATACACATGTATATGAGGTTTAAGGAATTGGTTCATATGATTTTGAATACTGGCCTGTGCAAAATGTTTAGGTCAGGCAAAAAGGCTGCAGACACAGAGAAGACTAGCTTTTGAAGTTCAAGAGCAGCCTCCCACTAGAATTTTTTCCCCTGGGGAAGGATCATTCCTTTTTCTGTTAAGGTATTCAAGTGTTTTGATGAGGCTCACCATCATATGAACAGGATCTGCACTACTCAAAGACAACTGAGTAAGATTTTCTTTTCATCAAAAATAACTCTGCTGGGGCTGGGGATATAGCTCAGTGGTACAAGTGCCTGCCTGTTAAGCACAAGGTCCTGAGTTCGATTCCCGGTACAAAAAAAAAAAAACAAAAAGAAAAGAAAACAACAAAACCCAAACAACTCTGCAGAAATATTTAGCATAATGCTTTCTCAAACGCTGGGCACCACACCCTAACCAAATTGGTACATAAAATTATAAGGATTCAATAATGCAAAGAGATGGAGAGGGAGAATGTGGGAGAGAGAAATAGAAAGATCTCATGAAACAAAGAAAGGAAAGAATTTCAAGAAAATAAGTGATCTAGAAGGATGTAAGTAAGATATGACCTGAAAATGTACTGCCACATAAAATGGTAGGAAGTCATTCTAGCAGAATAACTGTCCTTTACCAGAAGACACAAAGCAAAAAGTTGAGAAGTTAACAGGAAGTGAAAAATGTGGAGACGCTGTATCCTAATAGTGCTGCTAGAAGTTGAGCTGGCAGACAGAAGAAAGGCCACAGAGCTACGGCCAAGAGGAAGAGAGGTTGAAGGGGAAATGTTTGCAATGAGACTTGGAAAGAAACAGAATAAACTTGCTATGATTAACACCTTGGGTGTTGATAGTAAATGTGACTATATCTCAACACGTTAACACTCTCGGTGTAACTGCGATTTAATAGAGATCCTTAGAAACACAATGCATTCATCCCAAGAGTGATTCACTAGTAGCTGAATTTAAGATGCGTTCCAGGAAGAGGGGGTATTTCGAATGCCTATTGGTCTTACATCATTCAAACGAAATCACACTGAGTTGCATCTTCTGCAAGGTAGATGCGGTGAAAAGTGGCAGCTGTGGGAGTGCATAGAGCATTTATTAAACATCATTTCCCCAAATCATTTGTCATTATTAATAATTTAATGAAAGACATTTAATATTCAAAAACAAATGTTATTAATATTCTCATTCACTTTCCAGTTTCTCATATCTAACTTTTTCAGATCGACAGAAAGTGGAGGGATGGTGATAGGCATGAAGTCTTCAGTGACTCAATAAGCTTATTATTGGTAAGCTCAGAGAGTTGATATCCAGACCAGTGTTCTTTCTTTAAATCTATCACAGTCTAAAATAAAGAAAAAATATCTATCACAATATATACACAAGATGATCTTTCCTTACGGTGGCCAACTGCTATGAATTATGTCATAATTAAAATGATACTGCCTATCTATTATTTTGATTTCTTCCCCAAACTTACCACAAACAAAAGAAACTACAGTTTGAGCCCCACGATTTTATGCCATGAATATATGCAAAATTCAAAGCCTTCCCTCCTATGATGTCATAACCTATAGGACACACTTTTGTTTGTTGCCTCAAAACAAGTTTTGAAGTTTTGCAAAACCTCATCTAATTTGAAACAGAAGTAATCTCACTTGCTATACCTGACTTGGGCAACCAGTTGCTTTGCTTCATTTAAAGAATCTTCCTTCAATATATCAGGTTGTGGTCACTTCATCAAACATGTCTCACTATTTTGTGGGAATATAATCATTTCAAAGGACTGTTTTTAATTTAGACATGAAAAATTTCAACATATTAAGGAAACTAGTATCAATTTGCTCATGGTTTTTGATTAATATAAGATCAGGAGATTTTATTTTTCTGAAATATTTGAAACTGGAAGATTTAAAAACAAGGCCTGGAACTGAAAATTTTCCAGGGTTTTATCTAACTTAATGTTTTGATAGGGGAAGGTGGATTTAGCATTTTAAATCTCCTTGTCTTTTCCTTGGTCTGGGGTAAAGGAGAGCAGATTAGTTTTGTTCTGGTTTCTTTTAGGTCAGGGGCTGAAGGTCCAGGCACAGAGCTATATGAAAGACATTAACAATTGTGCATAAAGGACTTAGGATGTGTGACTTCATTGCCTGTAGACAACTTTCTCTTAAATTAGTGTGACTAAGTTGTCATATGAAATTATTGCTTTGTAGGTCAAAAGTGGAGAATATTAGCCATTTTATGTAGCTCAACCTAAAAGTATTCTCATTCTAATGAATAAATTGGCGCACACAGGCTTATTACTCAGACATGGCCAAATAGTTGTGTGTTGCATAGTATACAGTCATAATTTGATGCTCCACTGCTTTGAAAGTATCGAATTTGGTAGTGGATGCATTTTGGTAGGAAAATTGTGCTTCATACTTTATTATTTTCTTGTTATTTGCTGTGCAGTGTAGGACTTGCTGGTGTCGATGGCCTCGTGACTTGCTTCCCTTTGCAGCCGAAACACTGTGCTACTTGTTCGTTTTGGGATTTGCAGCATCTCTTGGAACCAATTAATATGTGTACCAAGGTACCATTATATATCCAACTCTGGTTTCTTTATGATACCATTCACTTTCTTAGGAAAATTAAATGCTATTAATCAGACTTTGAGAGAACTTGGGAGTTCCAAATGTCTCAAAGTTCACTGATAGGTATTATTTTTATTCTATGTTTAACAGTGTCCCAGTCAAGTGGAGCAAAAGAAAAAGGAGTCACCTAAAAGAGCTTCCAAAGCCCAAATCTAGAACCATTTGAGCAACAAAATAAACAAAGCAGCACTGAATTACAACTGTAAGTACACAATATAGGTCCATTGATCCATATAAATAAATGATGGAAGCTGGGGATATAGCTCAGCGGCACAGCGCCTGCCTGGCAAGTACATGGTGCTCAGTTTGATCGCCAGCACACCAAAAAGACAAAGCAAAATGAAACAAAACAAAACAAAACTATAGATAAATGGTGGATTAAATTAGTAGAGAGAAAAAAAATCTATGAAGAATTCAAAATTATTTATTTAGATATTTTACCCGCTGTTCTCTACTTTTAAGTGACGACTGAAAATTGTGATATGCTCTCAATGAGAAGAGTATAGAATGGAAGAAAATAACTTTACTGTCAAAAAAATCTGACAAACAGTACCACAAGTCCAATGACCAAGGTTAACCTCTGTGGTCATAAGTCATACTGATAGTATATCCTTTCAGTATGAAGTGATGAGCATGGTACTTATCTCTGTGATCTTCCTCACCAGAACTCATAACCCCTGTCTAATCATGAGGAAATCATCAGACAAATCCCACCAGAAGGACATTCTGCAAAATACCTGATGAATACTCCTCAAAACTGTGAAGGTCATCAAACACAAGGCAGCCTAAGAAACTGTCAGAGCAAAGCAGAGCCAAAGAAGACAGGACAAGGGCCTGTAAAGTGCTGAAGTGAAAGGAATAAAGCATTATACTAAAAAGCAGAGAAATCTGAATGAATTATAATGCGTGAAATAAAGTAGCTATATTAAGTATGACTTAAAACAGCATATTAATGAAAAATACTAATAACGGGGGAACTAGGTATGAAGTATAGTGAAATCTGTACTATCTTTGCAACTTTAAATATGTCCATGTCAAATAGTTTTTAAATATATTAAATGTTGAAAAAGCCAATCACTAGCACAGGTTTACTTTAATGTAAAATTAAAATATTAATTTTTTGGTAGAAAGACAGTGTACTTACATACTTTTAATAGTAATAGAATACAATTACTTTAAGGATTTAACCAAAATGAATAAAGGCTATTTTTAACATAACATATCTTAAGCATCATACACACATTATTTATTTATGTAAATTTGTTAGAAAACAGACTTCATAACTCACAATGATATGACTTACAAAAAAAATCACTCATAAATATTGCTGTTATGTCTAGGGACTTCAACTGAACATAAAGATTGACCAAGGCTTGAAACTAAATACGTGCTTTATTATATTAGAAAATAAACTACTGAAAATAAGAAAAATATATTCATGGCAGGAATTCTTCAGTGAGTTGTTCCTGATTGTGTACTTGTTCCCGTGATCTAACTGCAGGTTTTTCAAAGGAGATCAATATACAGTGCTGAGACTAAAAAGTAACTTGACAGCAATATTCTAAAGTGTTAAGCAGTTAAAGGAGTTAAAATTACTACAAAACATATAAATAATTATAATACATTCTGCTTAAATTCAAATGAGCCATTTCAAAAGTTGAAAACAATGTAAAAATAAAATAACACAGCATTGTTCTTGCTTCAAGCATTGATGTGGTTTTTCTTTTTTTTTTTTTTTTTTGTACCAGCAATCGAACTCACGACCTCATGCTTGCCAAGCAGGCGCTGTGCCACTGAGCTAAATCCCCAGTCTTTGCTTCAAGCATTGAGAAAGACCCAGATCCTTTGCTTTAGGTAATGATAGTCCATGTTTATTTGTTCAGCATAAGCAATTTCCTTGTCCTCCTAGTCCAGCATGAGGTGTTTAATCTCCTGGCTATTTTTTCAAGCTTTCTGTTTCACAGAAAATAAAGAAATGTAATACTTTCAACAACTGCACAAGGCACACTTGAGAACATGAGACTTTCAAAAACTTGTAAAATAATCAGAATGGCCAGTAAGACTTCCTGAAAATTCAGATAAAATTTGATTATATGTAAAATTCTTTAATGCAAAAAAGTTTAAAATTTATCAGATAATGTTGTGAAGGTGTGCCATGTTGTTACATTGCTAATACTTTTCTAGTGGAAAAATAAAATATCCTGGAGGGACTTATTTCAAATGCAACACATTCCCTTTTATATAACATCTTTAGAATGTAGTCATTTCATATCATCTATCACCTCTGTCACAATTTTCTTAAGATTTCTAACCTCTCAAACTTACTTCTCTTATTACGGACCACATGATTTATGGGTACTGATAGCTACAGAGACAGCTGTGAGATTAGCATTGTAACCTATCCGGGATCACCTCAGAAACAGTCTCTTCTGAAATGTACTGTCACATTGAAATGGAATTACAGCACATTTTGGGGGCAGTTCTGACATGTACTTTTAAACTTGCTTGCTCAATTGTAAAGAAAAAAAAGTAGAAATTGGAAAAAATTGAGCTATTTGCTTTGACCTGAAAAATAATGTGGGCTTTTAATCAAAGCTTCATCATAATAAGATTTCATTTGTCTAACATCTTACAAATTTTCTATATCTATAACATACAAGTCATTAAGAAAGGAAATAAATGACAGATTTTAATATTCCGTTGGAAATATATTAGAATTCATGCTGTTGTTAATGATTTTGTGCCACAAGACTGCTTTAAACCTCGAGGAAAAGAAAATTTAAAGCATAACAGTGCATTTTGATTCGATATTAAGTGTTAAGTACCAGAGGAAGAAAACAGGAGAATGTGTTGCCTAAAAGTAATTTATAGGGTGAAATTTAGGAAATAGAAAGGCAATAGATTTACAGAAATTTGTCACATCCTGCCCTAAGAATTCACCACAACAGACACCAGCCAAAGGTGTGCAAATTGCTTATTATAGTGAGCCTTTCTGGTGCAAACCCAAAATAGCACGGCTGGCTCCATCGGGGAGGGCTCTGATCTTTCCACAAGAGAGAGATACTGGAGTGCCGGTGAGCAGTTCTTTACTGAAAATGAAGCTTAATGCAACTGAATAGTTTTCCTACAAGCGCTGACAGCTCTCTAAACTTTTATCTGCTCCTGTGCTGCTCCAAGTGTGGTCCTCAGACCAGCAGTGTCAGCGGCACCTAAGGTTTCATTAAAAAAAAAAAAAACAAAAAAACAATCTCAGGCTCCATTCCAAATGGGTTCTGAATACTTCATTCTCACATTGAAATCAGAGAAAGACTGAGTTATTATTTTTGCCTATGTATTATATAGAATGAAATGGGGACATTTAAAAAGCATTAGTGGCCAGAGCTCACTGCAGGACAATTAAATCAGAATGTCTGGGTTTGTAACCAGACATCAATATGTTTTGAAGTGTAGTTATGAGTTTAAATTGCTGAGAACCAAGACCAGGTCAATTTAATCTATTTATTCTGTAATATCTGAAACACTTCTTTCCTTATAGGGGTGCCCAATGGCAGGTTTTTTTTTTATTTTGGAATTTGCACTGTGCTTCAAATGTATTTGGTTCAACTTTAATTCTGATTTTATTCTTTCTGCTTCTTCACCTAACTTCCCTAATTCTTATCTCAAATTCCTGATAGTTTATACACACACACACACACACACACACACACACACACACATTCACATGTAGATATACACGTCAGAATGTATGTGCTTTCATTCTTCATAGTTTTACATGAAATGATCTGAGTAAATTTCTGAACTAGTGAGAAGCTCCTGTATCTCTAGTAAATCCCAGTAAATTTGTTTTTCTCCTCTTAAGGAACTACCATGGAAACATTTCTATGTGTGAGTTATTTTGTGAAACACATATTTCTTTGTATTAGTTCATGTCTCTCTATTGCATAAATTACACACATACAAAGGGAGAGAGAGGGAGTGAAGGAAGGAGGAAGGAAAGGAGACACAGAGAGAGAGAGAGAGAGAGAAAGAGAGAGAGAGAGAATGCAGTAAGGACATTAATTTAGAATGGCAAAAGCACATTGGGAGCGATTCGCTGAAATACTAAGTAGTGACCAAATTATCTTTTGTTATTAAAAAGTCATTTGCCAAGACAGGGGACCAAATTTACTGTGGTAATGGATTGTGTGGGCTTCAGGTAAGCAGATGGATGGGAATCCCCAGGTCATGTGAAAATCAAAGAGCTGGTGCAACCGGTAGGAATTCCTGACCACCAATGCACTTATCCAGTGACACTCTGTGAGAGTTTAGAAACCCGGACAATAGCTGGAGGGACTGTGCTTCAGGCTTCTGGTCAAAAATCAGAAGAAAGGTTATTTTTAATACCTCTCCTTAGTCTTTACCTATACTTCTGTTTGTTTTGTTTTTGTTAATTGCACTAGGGTGAATTCCAGGTGAGAAGTAAGAACATATTAAAGGCATTTCATTTGTGTTTCTTTTTCTTCATCCCTCAATTCAAGTTTTGGGAGAAGAGAAGTTTGGAAAGTTTGAAGTAAGAATTTGGAAATTCAAAGACTAACATGAAAAGCATAGAAAAATCCCTTATTTAATAATGATAGTGTCGTTTAAGAATTACCCTCAGCAAGTCAGGTAATGATTATTAATTACAGTAATATTTTGGATCACAAATGCTTCTTTTTGCAAACAATTCGGTTCTCAAATTTTTGTTTGAAAAAATTTTGCTTCATTTCGGTCTCCACATTGAGAAACATAACTTCAGCCATCTTCCTCACACAAACACAAATATCGGCATCTTCCGTCAAATTGTACAACAAACTAAGCTTGTGAACTCAGTTGACACTGTGTATGGCATAATATTCCTCTTTTCCCAGAAAAATTAACTGAAGTATAATTTGAGTAATAGCTGAATAAAATTCCACTTCCTATAAATATGTATTTTTCAGATGTGTGCTATTTTAAAAGTAGATAAAATTTTAAAATAGTAAACTATTTCTTTTATTATTTTAATTTTCCTAAAACAGGAATGCCTTCTTCTCTAGGTGGGTGGCCTTCTGCACAGAATATTTTCTTGGCCCCTAACTCCTGCTTCTTATTTGTAATCAGTAAGGAGCACCAGCAGAAAGCTGAAAGGAAGCCCCTTCTTATTCTGTATCAAGAGCATCACAGGCAACTATTCCCTCATTTTCCTGACGTGTTCCCAGTTTCTGGGCTTCAAGAAGGCCCACATTCTCTCCTCATTCCTCGAGACTTAAATATGAAGCTACCTTTCTACCATTCCCTAATCTCTGCTTTGCCTCTGTGACCCTAGTTGACATTTAGCTCTTTTAACACCTGTGATCCAGTATCATATATGGAGTTGTGTGGTCTGGCCTTTTTTCTCGACTGTATCCATGTGACCTTACGGTATAGAAGGAATTAAAGACACAGGACTTGGGATCTGTCTTTGGTTTAAATTGGCTTTTACACACTGGAAAGTATATTACCCATTTTTTTCATAGGGCATTTTCTATTTATTATGCTTATGTTTGCATGGTTTTTCTTTTTCGATCTCCTCACAACACTTATGAAAGCTGATACTGTAGGTTTGTGGCTCTGTTTTCCCTACAATCATATAGGAGACATTAAACATCATAGCAGTTATGGAAAAGAGCTAATTTTGAGTCTTAAACATATATTTGGTTTTATGCTAAATGTTTTACCCGTCTTACTTCTCTATACTTCACAAGTAAATATAAGGTGGATACAGAATCATTCCTTCGTAATAGATATAAAAAATGGAGATTCAGAGAATCACACAGATAGTTTTATAACAATCCCAGAGCCCAGGCCTTAATAAAACTATTTCCCTAATTTGGTCTTGGGAAAGTCAGATTTCTCTAGGATCTCACAATTCTCGTCTTTGACAGCACGAAGGTTGGAGTTCAGCTACTCTCAAACTGTACCATTAATTTTCTAAGAGCTTTATCTTAATTGTATCTGATGCAAACTGGTTTGGTTTTTTTTTTTTGGTTTGGTTTTATTTTGTGTAATAGATGGGACTTTGAGCTATAAATGTCTGCATTACTATATTTAATGTTCCTGCGAAAATATAAAAAATAAAATGTGTTGTGCAGCAAAAGCCATGGAGATGAAATGTGGTAAAGCAGTGAAATGGCAATGAAATTGGTAACTGAGAAATCCACTGCCATGCTTCATTTTCTGTGTCAACTTGACTGAATGCTGGGATTGTGAAATTTTTGTGTGGAGGGGTCTGTAAGAGATTAGCATTTGAATTGGTAGGGCGGTTGGAACCATGTAATGCATTGAGGAGTTGAGTAGAACAAAAGTACTGAAGAAAGGCATTTCTTTTTTTTTTCTTCTTGAGCAGAGACACTCATCTCTCTTTCACTGGGATATCAGGGCTCCAGAGTCTTGGGACTTTAGACTCCTTGAGACTTTAGACTGAAACTTCAGACCAAATTGTACCCTTAGCATTTCTTATTCTCTGCCTAACAGTTGGCATACTGTGGGATTTCTCAGCTTCCACAATCATAAGTGTGAATTGTATACTCATAAGTATGAATAATCACAAGTATGAATTAGTAAGCTTCAATCTTTGCCTCATATATATATATATATATATGTGCATTTGTATATGTATTATGTATACATGTGTGGATATATATGTGTGTGATGTGTGTGTATATCCTAAAGTAACAAGCAAATTAACCAAGGTTTATTAATAAGATTCAATGCTGCTATTTTAGTATGTGGTTAATTATCTAGTATAAGCATCAAATGGTGCTAATTTATTTAACTTGACGTTGATGGTAGTAATGGGCTCCTAGCTCAACTCTAAAATCAACTCATTTCCATTGGGTTTTCATGCATAGGTTAAATGTCCACATACTTATTTCCAGATATGTGGTAATGCAGACATGTAGTTTTCATATATTGACATTTGTTTCAAACATATTGCATTCCATTGCTTTTTAAATGTGGTTTTCTTCTACAGTTCCAGGGGGAGCTTCACATAAATTGTAGTCTTTTACATCTTGAGTGACATAGGGGAGCGTGAACTATGTTAGCTCAATAGCTACTGACTATGTTGACTTCAGATATCCTCCATTGCTACCTCTCTCCTTGAAAGTGAATCTATTCAGAAAAACTAAAGCTGGCTGGATTAAAGATTAGACGCTGCCTTTTTCTTGCCACTCAGATTTGAACCAGCTGAGTGTCCCTTTGATATCATTGTAATCCATCTTATTTAAGACGCAGCATTTGATTTCTTCACCACCAAGCCTCCCTTCCACTTCAGGAATAATCCTCTTTCAATCTCCTACTCATTCAAATAAAAATACCATCTCATATTAATGACATCTTTCTGAAGAAGCTCAAATCATTTCTCAGGTATTTCTCTAATCCTCACAGCATTCCTATAAGGTAGGCAATGTCCACACAACAACTCTTCTCAACCAAGTCAGAATGATTATGCAAGGGTATTAGGTGCCTGTGGGTATTATTGAACTGACTTTCATTCCCTCTAAAAATATATTTGCTGGGAATTGAAGCAGTGCATTATTTGAAAAATATATATTTGGGTTTAAGGATAAAAATTTGACTTGGAATAATGACTGTGTGTTCCATAAGGTAGTATTTTGACATTGATAGAAGTACATCGCTTCTGGAAAGATGCAATATAACTCATTTGGATATTGCTGGCATAAATTTCTGAGTGGAAGGCATTATCAGGTTGAAAGTGTTAATGCAAAAATTTACAGATTACATGAAATAAATTTTTGATGTAATAATTATACTTAAAATATTTTATTGAAAAATACTAATACAATAAGGGAAAATAAATTTAAAAATTGATTGTTTCAAGACAAGATTGCTGTGGGTGGCCTACTAGTTTGATCTTTAGGAATAATATATACAAAGGCTAAACAATTGGTGGATTTAGTATTACAAAATATTTGTACTGGTAAAAGAAAAGCTTAAGTAGAATATTTTAAGCATGATAAAATATAATGTTAGGTAATAACAGAAATTAACCAAAATATAGCTTTTCTCCACCACTATACAGATAATTATAGGTGATACCATGATGTCCATGGGCAGCTGTCATTCTTAGTGTATTAACTCAATTATTTTCTCCAAACTATTATCCTCTTTCTAGGCAAGACAAGTCTTGTACATATTCTGCTTTATCCAAGGCGGTGGACTGAGATTTGAATCCATGATGTCTAGCTATCAATTCTTTTCTTCTGTTACACTTAAATAACTGACCTAAAAAGAGTATCTAGCTGTGAGGAATTTTCTTGGTAAATAAGAAGTGTGAAGAAATTGCTATAATGAGAAACAGTGCTAAAGTTCATTGTGGAATTGTTAGAAAAAGCAAGCTCAAGAAAGGCAGTGTGCATTGGGGTGAACATTGTGTGAACTTGGTGACACTTTCCTTAGGACTCACAGCTCAGGCCTCACAAATTTTCCACTGGTGGGCGACCCCTGACCTCCGCTGAGCCCTAGCTGGAGATATGACTGTGTTCTCAAAGGGAGGACAGGGGGTTTGGAGTGGGTGCATACATAGAATTGAAAACAAACATAAAGCCAAATTCTCTTCTGTGCCTCAATGCAGAAAATGAAAATTTCTATGAATGAAAATTGAAAATAGAAGTAGTAATATTCTACATGTTCCTATTTAAAAGAGTAGATCCATTAAAGTGTAGGAAAATTTAAAATACATTGATCAAATTTAAAATAAATCATAGAAATATGTGTTGACTCATGACTGAGATCTAATTTTCCTCAACAAAATTAAAATGATAAAGTATCTAACACTTTTTGAGTATTCACTGCATGCCATCTACTCTTTTGACTCCTCAGAGAAATGAAATGATTTAATTTAAAAATGCTTCCATAAAATAGGGATTATACAATAATACAATTATTATGCCCATATTTCAGATAAGGTAGCTCCAACCAAAAAGGATGGAATTAAGTACATCAAGTATGTGGAATAATACATGTACTGAGGCAGGTTTCAAAATCATTTTGACTCATTTGTAACTTTTTAACAATTAAAATATGCAAATGTTCATACCTTTCTGAAGTTAGTGAATATTCAGTGTTAAAATAATTTAAAATATCACTTCCAAATATAGACACTTATTTTATGATCACATTTATATTTGTTTCATAAAAAAATTTCTCCTGCAATCTACTTATTGATATAAGATTTCAACATTTAATTCAGGTATCACCCTCTATGAATGCTTCATTTAAATTCATATTGCAATCTCTCTCATTAATATAACTATCTTATATAATTCACAAACCATTATGACAATTTGAAGATTTTATATATATGTATATTGTTGTCTTTTCCAAAAAGACAGAAATATAGAAAAATATTAATATGTTACACACAAAATGTGTTAGTTATATTTCATATACATTAATTAAAGATGAAAAACCACATTTATGCAACCAATACAGAAAGTTTTTCAATAAGATTTAATATCACTTCATGATTAAATCTGGCTTAAAAACCTGACTTGGAAAAGTCCTTACTTAAACTGACAAAACATATCCACAAAACCCTATCACAAACACTGTATGTAATTGTAAAATGTTTAAATGCATTCCCATTAATGTCAGAGCTAAGACATTAGTTTGTATTGAATATCCAACTCAGATCAATAAATAAGTAAAACCTATATAAGGATTAGAAAGAAAAAAATAACATTGTTCTGCATATAGAAGAAATAATTTTAACTACCTTGACCCTCGCAAAAAAACCCTAAATACCTGCTGGGAAAAATATGAAAATGTACAAGCATTTAAAATAACATGGTTTAGTGTAAGAATAAATACTAATATGTAAATAAAGTTCATTTCTATAGACTAAATAAGCCAACATAGAATTCAGTTTATAAAAGGAAACATTTAAAATAGCTATAAAACCAAAATAGTATCTTGTTTAATGAACCTTTGTATCTTTTGTAATTGCTTTTATTACTTGTTATTGTCTTTAATTGTTTGATCAATCTCCCATTCTTATATCTGGTAATCTGAGCAACTTTGTTGAAGATAACAACATCCCATAGAACAACTGCAGTTAATTCCTATCATCTTACTTTGAATTCCTGTACCATATTTACTGTTTTTGCATTGCTTTGTTTTTGTCTTCATTGTTGTTTTTCTGTGTTTATTTTTTTGTCTTTAAATAAATTTCAAAAGGCTGTTTTGGAATGTTTAAACTAATGTTAGTATTTATACAGAAGTAAGGAGGAGAGAGAAATAGGGAAAGGTTGATCAAGTGGTGCTAAATTAAAGTTAGCAGAAATATGATCCGGTGTTCTATTATACAGTAGCATGCATCTCAAAAAACCTAAAATACAGGACTTTGAATGTTTTCACCACAAAGAACGAATAAGTAAAATAAAAGAAGTAATAATCTTGAGGAAGTAAATTTGTTCATCCTTATTTGAAAATTATACAATGTTACATGTATCAAAATACATGTATCAAATGGTACAGTATACATTCATATACATTTCTGTGTCAATTAAAATGCAAATTTAAAAATTAACAGGAAATAACCCCCAAAATTTATAAGGAACAGCGATGCCTAAAAATTGTAGACTCATTTTTTAGACAAAAGAAATTATCTAAGACATATAAAATACTGAAGTTGTAGTTCAGATTTGACACGGGTTCAAAAATAGATAATCTAGAACAGAATCAAAAGTCTGCAAACAAAATGACACATAGAGTTAGAGTACTACTAGCAGATCAGTGAGAGAAATTATGGACTATACCATGGAAAGACACTTGGGCATTTGTCTCCCTTTAAGAAAAAGTGAAATTGTGTCTTTGCCTCACACTACACCCCAAAGTCAGTTTCAGATGAACTCTGAGTGGCAAAACTTTTGAAAGGAAAACAAAAAAGGTAACCAGCAATGATACCTTTGTCACTTAAAGAGGGGCAAGAATTCTTCAATAAATACAAAATTCACAAATAAAACAGTGATCAATTGGATTACATAGAATTAACTCTATACACAAGAGATAACAGTGATGAAGTAAGAAAATATACTTTAATTCAGAATCATAAAGCATTTATATTGGAAATTTTTATGAAAAACTACAAACAACTTAACAAGGCAGAAAAAAAATGCAGAAAAGATGTGAAGAGGCACTTCTCAAAGGAGGAAACCCTAATGGCCTTAAACATAAGATGACTGGGACTGGAAATCAAGGGATGGGTGGTATAATCACAAAGGCATTCTGCATTCATCACACTGGGAAAAATATAAAATTCTACCAAACATCTGCTGCTGCAGCTAGGGCAGAATGGAAATTTGTAACCTGTTTATAGAAACATTAATTTTCTAAAAGTAAATTTAGAATGCATTGTGGTATTATTTCAGAGACTTTATATGCTCATACCTTATGACTCAGCAATACCATATTACTAATATACCTATATTATTGTGTTTCATTGGTAATTGTCATAATCCACAATAAAAATATACTCTACCTAGATGGCATACAGAAAACACATAAAGATTTTTTGAAAATAATACATACTATTACTATGTGTTACAAACTCTGCTATTTTTTCTCCTACTCAATGTCATTTTTTAAAGAATACTGATTTTGAACCAGCGAACTGATTTTATAGTATTCTATGGGATCACAGCTCATAGTTTCAAAAATACTCTCCTAGAGAAACTCTGGGACATAGATCCCAAAAGAAATATGTATACATATACAAAATTCCTCATCAGTGTACTGTTTTTAATAGCAAAAGATAGGAATAAATAACTGTTAAAGAAAACATAAATATGTTGTCTCATATTCAAAAAGTTAATCATTCCAACAGCAACACTTCAACAATAGTTTTTTTTTTTTAATAAATCTATTATAAGGCCTCAAACTCCATGAATGTTCCAAGCCAGAACCAACTGGTCTGCAATATTGGGATAAGGATTGGCAAGTAAAGGAAGTAGAACTATTGCACTGCATGCCTGGTACCTTAATTGCCACTTAAATTCTAGGAAATTGGTCAATTCTAAATTATTCTTAGAACAAATAGTTTTTAATAGACTCTGAGTAGATCTGCTTATGATCAGACTAAAAACAGTAGTCCTGAGCCTGATCAGTAGCTCAGAGCTTATAAGATTGTTCTGTTCACTCTACTAGTTTCTTCAAAGTAGTTGCTGATATTACAAAATATAGGAATGAAACATTGATCACACAGTACAGGCGTATATCTTTCCTTTCCATGGGCTAATAACAATAGCAGTGTAACTATCTTGACTATTCTATGTGTGTGTATAAATTTTTAATCGATTTTTCCTTTTCCCTTCCTTCTTTTCCCTTTACCCCATTCCAGTATGCAAGGTACTAACCATTGTTACTCTCCTACAATCTTGCTTTGAAATGTTTACTATTTATTTTCTTTAAAATAAAAATAAAAAAGAATATTGAATGAATAAAATCTATACAGAAGTGTACTGAAAAACCCCATAAATTAGTTTCTTTTTCAGGGCAGTTCATATACTTCTAGGAGGGAGTTCTGGCAAAACACACGGATCCTAGCACAGGAGTATTTGCCCTGGTATGTTCTACTGCATGTTGATGGTTATCAACATGAAATTATCTAATTCATCCTAGTTATCTTCAGGTTTTTGTTCTCTTAGAAAATCAATACTTTTCTACTTTGTAACAGGTTATTAATATTATTTTAAAATAAATAAATAAGATATAATGTTTATACCTTTACCAATATAAAGTGTATTATACCTTACAATTATACAATCTATAGATAAAATGGTGGTGAGATCGTTCTTATCAGAAAAAGTCTGTTGTGCTCACCTGGACTAATAGCCCTTCCTGTCTAAAAGGTGAAGGTGAAAATCACTTTATCAATATAGAGAAGGAGGTAAAATGCTAACTGCCTGTGCTGTTATTACCAGACAAAATTTAAGAAAGTTTGGGGATGAGTATATGAGAGGTTAAAAATAAAATAGAGGGAATAATGGAGTAGTTACAAACAATGAAAATATTCACAAACTTAGCAACAAAAAGACAAAATAGAGCATGTCCATTAAAGTTTCAATTCCTATCTCTCAGTATGTGTTTACTGAGCATGAACGGTCAAGGCTGGTCACCTCGGAACCTTAAACACTCACTGAAAGGCGTTGAATGTGTTTGTGTGAGTAACTAAAAAGAATGGAGCCTGTGTGACTATGTCTGAGATTTCAGTAGGAGAAAGCAGGAAGTTTATAGCTCATTTATTCAACACTCATTACTGGGAGTGGTATGGGAAAGATAAAATCCTAGGCTTCAGGGACACAAAGACAAACCCTGTGCTCATGAGAACTGTAGCAATGAAAAGAAGCTCTCAAACCATAGCTATTACATGACGAACTAGAGGGGTGGGAAGGGTTTACGATGGAAGAATACTCAGAATGCAGAGGGGGAAGCAGAAGCAGCTGTAGGAGAGATGGCAGAGGCTTGGGCTGAGTTTTCAAAGAGAACAACTTTCTTTTGGAAGACTCAGGCCAATCTTGGAAGAAGACTGCAAATGTAGACAGGTAAACAACGGACATGTGTGGTTTGAATGGCGAGTTGACCACTTGTCACCCTCTGTCTCTGGCTTCCAGAGTTCTAGAACTGTGCGTCCTATGATTTTTACCTCCAGTGCTCTTGTCGTCTACGCAGCTTGTGCTAAGTCACCCGAAATGGAAATTTGGAGAGATATTCTGAATTTACATACACTTTTTTAGAGTTTTTCTGATGTGTTTTTAACATTAATTGATTTTTCTATAATCTTGAGCTAGGCTGGCCTAGCAAGTTTAATATGGTGTCTGGGTTGAGGTAGTCAAGCGTAGTCACTGGAATGGTAAAAACAGAAAGGGGTGATGTGAGCAAGTAGATTCTCACACCATTTGTCTGGCAGACTGCCTGTGGAAGTGATATAGAACACACCTGGTCCATGCGATTGGAACTTTGCTTGGGAGGACGTCATGTTCCCTCCTTCTCTAAGTGATGTCTCAAAGATATTAGTAACGCCATGAATGCCACCATAGTAGACAACCCTGAATCTTACTTTTGGAACATGTTCCAATCCTAATAGGCACTTGTGGCTGATAGGGATGTTCTAGTAATAAATCATACATAGTTACTGAGCTTCTATTAGCAAAGATAGACTTATTTGACCTCCATCATTAGCTTGCAGACATTTACTAATATGGCGAACTGCTGCTTAAGTAGCCTTGGTTATTGATATTTCTCGAAATGCATTTACGATTTCTTTTCTAAGGGCCAGCAGTGTAGTTGGTTTTCTGTGATATATGACATCCTCTACGATCTCCCAAACAAGGGTAACACCATCTGTTGAAAAATACATCATATTACTTTTTTTTTCCTGAATGTGAATACATTTTTTGGCATTATCTCTCTCTGACTTTTTCTCTGTGTCTGTCTGTCTGTCTCTCTCTATATATATATGTTATATATATAATACCTTTAGATTCTAAGGTGAATTTATAATTGAAAATTCTGCTCTTTACTCTTAGAAAAATAAAATACAGTGTTCACTTTAATGACAAAATAATTTGGCATTTACTCTATATTTGAAACTGGATACTACAAACGTGTTATGTAGCACATATTGAATTTCGAAGCTAAACATTACCACTTAAGCTTATTTTATGGAACAAAATATATGTAATATATTTTATTTTCATTGTAAAGTCTTTTTGTTTTAATAGATTAAGTTATTGTGTGTTTTCTAATGTGATGTTCGATATTGAGGGATATGCATTATTTATTTATGTATAAAAATTGCCACTATTTTAAAATACAAATTCACTATACAAAATTTGTTTTAACAAGTACTTTCTAAACTTCTTCAGAATAATGGAAAACATCATTCATAGTGAGTAAAAAGTGGAGTTGAAAGTACATAGAAAAATGTCAAATATTTTAGATTATGCTGTTCTGACACCTTTTGTTCCAACCATGAAACAGTTAACATCCTAAATAACAGATGCCCGGGCTGCTGACATACTTAAATAATATCGACCTAACATATTTGTCATGATAAATAAGGAAAGGTGAAGTATGTCAAACAGCCCTAGTTGCTTTGTACTGTGTGGGTAACAGAGGCACCGGAGGGCTCATTTGGAAATGCTTAGTCTATCAGAAGCATCCTTAGGTTACTCTCCCTGGCAGCATGCAGAATGAACTAACTAATGCACACCCAGACTGCAGGTGTTGATTAGACATTTGTGCTCCAAATGAGAATTGCCAAACACTACTACAGCTAAATTGGTCCGTTTTTACTCTGGGTATGAAGTTAATGAATTCTGTAGGGACTAAAATGTTCACAAAATTCAAATTTAAATTAAAAAAATATAATTAGAACAAGGTAAAAAATTAACTGAAAATGCCCCCCAAATTCAGGCCCTAGATATTCATTTTTAGACAAACTATGCTTAGCTTTAAACCAAAAGGTTAATATACTCAGTTAAAACTCACTACTCTTATTAATCACTAACATAACAATGCCATAGCAAGATTTTCCCCTTTATTAATAATTTACATTATGAAATTTGCATCAACTCACCTAGAATTATGATGCATAATAGATTTCCATCATGGAATATTTGTAAACTATTTTCCCCAAATTATTTTTCAGTAACACATATCTTACCTTTCAACTTTTCATAAAGAAAACATTGCTAAATGGGATTTTCATCACAATGAAAGAAAACGTACAATAGCTGATGAATGCATATCTTTGCATCCCTGCCTATGGGTGACACATGACAGAATACTTGTTGGGCATTGTGGTTGAGCCCTTCCATGGGCGAATTCCCATGGGGGAGGGGTGAAATGAGATGGACGAGTCCTTTCTTCTCTGAATGTTTTACATGTCCCATGCTGAAAACTTTAGGAGACATTACTGTAAATTTTATATGTAGAACAGAATAAATGGGAAAAACTACATGCTGGAATCATTGTTTAGTAATCCCTGATATGGCTTTTTATTTTCTCTAGCTGTTACTCATACAATGTCTTTGCCAAGGCTAAACATACCTGCTCACACTTGGCAGTTACTAAAGGCTCTTGACAGGTAGGTAATTCTCCCAAATCATTATGAAGTAAACCAAAGAAGAGTGTTTGCCTGTCTTTTTTGTACACTGATGCAAAGTCATCACTCTTCTTCCTCCTAAGCCTCAGTGTTCCTTTTTTGTTTTGTTTTGTTTTTTCCAGTACCAGGAATCAAACTCACGACCTTGCGCTTGCCAGGCAAGGGCTGTGCCACTGAGCTAAATCCCCAGCCACAGCCTCAGTGTTCCTGACTCCTCTCCATGTGAATTGATTCCTCTCTGCATTGGCTTTTGGGTCTCCTCAAGGCTAAATTCAGTCAAACTCCCCAGTTTTGGGATCAGATATGATTTTGTGGAATTATGCACCTCTTGTTCATTTTAAGGACCTTGAGCCCAACATAACTGGCACCCTGGTTTGCAGAACTTTTAGAGAAATGTTAGCTATTTCATCATCTTTATTGTGAGCTCTCTGTTTTTGCTTGGATCAACTCATTCATTTTGCCTAGAGTGAAAAGCAGAACCAGGCTGAAGTTCAGCAACCCAAAAATTAATACACAGTGATGGGATATATTTAAACCAAAGGAAAAGAAAACCATCCAGATGGAGGTAATAAAAAGGGGAGGGAGAAAGAGACAGAGAGAGAGACAGAGACAGAGAGAGGTGGGGAGTGAGAGGAAGAGACAGAGGGAGACAGAGACAGAGACAGAAAATTAGATTGACATAAACATGAGCCAGATACAAAAATTGTTACTTGTGATTCTTTTTAGATCAACGAAAAGTGGGGAGTCTATATTTTTTCTTGGTATTTGTGTATTTCCTATGAAACAAATGTGATTCTTTGGCAGACAGGTTAAGTAGTGTGGGTGAATGTTGTTTTAATAGGGAATAGATAGTCGAAGATGTAATAGATGCTGTGGAGAAGATATTCCAGAGAAATAATTCCCATATCAATATAAATATCTATATATCAGTGTGTATATATATATGTATATGTATCAATCAATCAGTCTATCATCTATTTATCATGTATCTCCAGAAGCAAACCTCAAGAATTAAATAAGAAACAAGTTTAAAAGGCAGTGTAGTTTTTGACTGTTGTCCTTTCCTTTTAATTTATTTTGGAAATTTGTCCATGTATACATTGAAAATCTTAAAATATAGGTCCAATTTTAATGTGATATGTGCATATCTGGCTGCCTGTAATAATACTACACATATGCTAACCTCATGGGCGTAGAGAAAAGTCAGTTGCATGCTCTCCTACAGCATTTCCGCACTTGTAGAAAAGTGTAGGTAAACAAGACATTATCATTATAATTATGTACTATAATTGCCAAAGCAACCAACCACTGTGAATAAAGAAGAATAGTGTCTTCTGATAAAATTGGGTTTAAACTCAAACTTTTCTTCTTAATGCCTGTTTTGAAGAAAAATTTTATCACATTTATTCAACCTGTTTTTAATCATAAAATGAATATAGGGGTAGGATTAAGTGGCAGATATGTATGGAAAAGTGCTTGCCTTCCAGGCTTTCAAAATGGACAGTTTTCTTTTTACTATTGACATTAATTATGCTACATAGGAAAGATCTGTGAATAATCAAAATCTTTTTCTCTTTCAAACTGGTATTTTTGTAGAATAGTTGATGGATAACAGACTTTGTGTACCATACAAAATAGTGCATTCTGAAATTACACTAGCAATGCAGCTGTCTGAAGACATAATTTTTCCTACTTTTGTCTGTTTGACATTTTACTATTCTTCAGGGAGGAAACACTTCACCAGGGATTCCATTGTTCCCGGAATGCAGTTTCTAGTGGTATTTTTTAGTAACTCAAAGATCAGGCATGTGTAGAAAAATCCACCATCAATAACCATGCTGGCCTTACTCTGGACATCTTTGAAAAAAGATTTACAGTTGCCAGTTCCTGGTGTTTCTAATCATGTGGCTTATTTTATACCTTATATTCAACCCATCTTAATAAGCATATAAAATAAAAACATGAAATAAAATTAGTATTTCTCTACTACTGATTAAGTACCATTACCCACTTAAAGGACATGCCAAAATCTCTGGATGAGGAATATGCTCATTCAGCTGCACGTACCCAGCAGATTTCAGGTACCACCTGGTGTACTGGTATTGCAAGTTACTGATGTCCCATGGTAACAGGCAGTGCACACAATGAACTGATCAAGTAGGAGTTTGCATATTTCCTCACATACTTTGTTATATGTAACATTTATGTGTAGTTCTGAACTATAAAGTTGAAATAACAATAACTACTTCATAGAAAATTAGAAACACAATTTATGTAAAGCACTTACCATATGTCTAGATCCTAACAGATATTTTATAGACCTTTGTTTCATTTCTTCCCAGTTATAATCTCTCTAATACCCTAGCATTTAGTTATTAAGGCCCAGAGAATTTCAAAAGATCTCACTGTAGATAATAGATTTCTCAACAAAGACAAATATAATTTTTCATAGATTCTAATTATTCTTTGAAATTCTTAACATTTCATCTAGCTTGCTCATCTTTTGGACTATTTTATTTAACATATAGATATGTTGTCTGCTAATTCCAGTAACTCACCGGTATGTGGGTTTGCTTTTAAAAAAAATCTTGATTGGTCCAAATGATGCTGGATATTTTCCCACCTACAAGAGGTTATCCTTTTTTAAAAAAAAAAATCAGATATACAGAATTTAGACACATCAGTCCCAAGGTCTGGGCTGGCTTTGACTGATTCGAAGATCTAGATAAATGTAGTCCATCTGCGATTTGCTCCCATTTCCCAGATGTGGCTTTTGATTCACTGATCTCTTCAAGTCTACTAGAGATTATGTTCTGCCTTGAGAGGTTTGGGTTTAGCCCTCTAGCCTACTGCCCCACAAAGCTTCGCATTTTCTCAGTCCTCACAGAGAGAGTGCTATGTGTTTATGGCAGGTCACCTCCAGGGGGATCCTGTTTTCTAATCACTGCAAAAGTGATGAAGAACCCCCCCCATCCACTCATTCTACCCAAGAACATAGCAAATATTTCTAGAAAAGCCTAGCTTTGTGTTTGCAAGTCTTTTAGATTCCTATATGTCACACTAGGCTACCAAAACCCTTTGTCCTTGGTCTGTGTTTGTTTAGGCCCGACTCCATCTTTGCTTTTATATCTTAAATCTGCAATACCCTTAAGAAGGAAAATAAACCTCAGCTACACAGTAAGGGCTGTTCCCTTTTGTAACTTTATTTCATCCAGTCCTTGTTACTTCCAAAGATTTCCACCATCTTTAAAAATTTGATTTTACTATACTGCATCCATTTCATTATAACAGTATAGCCTACTTTTCAAAAAAAAAAAAAAAAACCCTCAAAGTCATAGTCACAGTGCATAGCATGGTAAAAGTTTTCCCAACTAGCAGCACTTTGTAGGGATACTCTATAAAACCTGTTACATTCTTCTTGGAAAATAAAAGTGACCTAAGGGAGTAAATGTATAACTGGACTGTTTGGAAAGTGTTATTGACTGAATGTAGGACTGCTTCCAGAGGAATCTGCCTGTCAGGATGAGTATTTTATGAGTGACCAGGAAGAAAGGTAGACTTTCCAGATACCAGGTCAGGGTGCAGAAAAAATTCAGTAGTTACAATCGTCAATAATGATCTACAAGTAGTGCTCCAATGGGATTACACTTAAATATATTCCAAGTCTTATTTTACTATTCATGGACACATAGCCAAATATGTGGGCATCCATTCCCATTGAGGAAAGATATTCATGCCCAATTTTTCTGATGGTAGTTAATCTCATGAATAACAGTTAGAAATAAAACATCTTACTATAGTATCACTATCTATATTGCATGATTTATTGTGCAGAGTCAATCAGAGTTTGAGAAGCATGCTACATATTAATTTTACTGATGTTCATAGTTCTAAGAAAATGGTAATTAAAAAGAACAGAGAAAGACACCATGGGTCTTAAGGCTAAATTATAATGTAAAATAATAGTTCAATGTAAATAAAAATGAAAGTTCTCCTCTACTTTATATATTTATATAAAAAAATAAGAAGACATGAAGTTTTAATGTTGGTCACTATGAATTAAAAGTACATCAGATTAAATGAGTTGAAGTCCTAGACATGAGTTTATGTCAAACATGAGTTATGCCTAAAATCACAATTCGTATTTCCATTGTTCTCATTAAAAGTCATTTTGATAAAGGAAATTTTAAATGTGTATTATTTCTTTCTTTTCCATTAAGGGTAATAGCATCTATTAAATGATTTTAAATGTTTCAAAAATGTAAGTCTTTTAAAATAGGCTCTCCTTTTTATACAGAACTTTTAAAATTATACCTAAAAGAAAAACATCTCAACAAAGGTCTAAAATGTAAATTTTTTTAAAAATGTATTTGATGATTTCAGAAAAGAGGAACATATATTAAAAGACTCAAGAGACAGCTACATATTGAACAACTCATGTATGCAAATGTTCTCTTACCTACAAAAAGTCATATTCTTGTGTGTAGCAAGGAGTTAAACTCAACAACTGGTGGAGGATCAAAAACGAAAACTTCTTTCCCAGTATGTCAGAAAAAAGAAGTTATTATCTAAATTTTCACTGCATTTCAAAAATTGTGGTGAGAGACAGGTACATCATAGAAATTCAAAAGAGATCAAATCTGTTTTGTACAGGCAAAATATCCATACACAGTTGCATATAAGCATTCTTGGTAATATCCTTTCCACTCATGGAACATTTCAGCTTTCCTTGTGATTACCTCTTTCATAAAAAAAGAAAATCACTCATAGCCAGCTGTCTTCATAGAATTAATTCTGGTGATGAAACAAGGATAAATGAAACCCAGAGTTAGTACCAAAGCTTTATGTTAAACAAGGTCTGTGTTCTGTAACTGTCCAAAAAAGAGAAAGCTGAAAGAAGTGGATTCCTCTTGCTTTCTGTAGCACTTTCATTTACATTTCAGGATTAAAGAAATTGGGGTGATGAGTTGAAGCTTGACTTTCAAACACAATAATCTTATGGGTAATATTTTCACAGGTCTAAATTTAGTACTCATGCAAAAGAAACTATACACTCAGCAGAGAAAACACATATTTGAGCCTCAATAAGCCACACCAACAGATAATTAGATATGATTTTGAAAATTACTGGGTCAGAATCCCATCTTTTATAAGTAGGTCACCCAAGATGAAAATCTGACTTCATTCTTGTTCACTGTAACAGTAACCTTTCCCTCCCCTAGATCCCAGAAGGCAACAAAATGATTCAACCTCACTGAAATTGCACCTCCAGTAATCCATTATATCTTAACTTACACATTAAGATTTTAAAACCTCCATCTGGTGGACATAACTTGACCTCTTTTGATTTATAGGCAACCTGTTTTCACAGGTAAGCAAAATTATTTTTCCTCTGACCACCTGGCGAAGGTGGGAACTGCTGAGGCAAGTCTGCTCTCTAGTGAGCTATCACTGCACTACCAACAGGCCATTACCGGGGAGGAATCACGGTGATTTAATGCCTAGGAAATTAGAGCTTAACATACTCCTGGAAACTGGAGGCTCACTAAATGCCTCCTTATCCCTAATCAATTGTGGGATCTGAAACAATAGCTCCGCCAGCAGATTCATTCTCCTTGCTGGGGTTGGAGAAATTGGTGGTGCCTTGATTGTTAAGTGAGAAGTCTATTAAGTGAGAACCTCCGAAGGTTTCAATAGATGATATTGGAGGCCAGGGTTCCTCAGAGCGTGGCTTGCTAATGATTTCCGTCAGCGTCATCTATTGTTACGGTAAGAGGACATCTGCTGCATAAGACAGCTTTGTGCATCCCACTCTATTTTCCTGGTCACTAAAAATTATGAAAGTTATTTTATAAACATCTTCTGTTTTATAAATAGCTCCTTTTTATTTTATAAACATCTTTGGGCAGGGTATGTATCTTAGTGACACAGCACCTGCCTGGCCAGCACACATGGGGTCCTGAGTTCGAGTCCCAGTACAAAAAAAAAAAAAGCATTCTAAACATCTCCTTCTATTCCAGTTTTCCTATAAGAACAAATATACCAATTACACAAGACCATATAATCGAAACAATAGGGATAATTAGGAAATCGATATTTCTTTACTTTTTATCTGTGCATGTTATTTTAATATAGCATGAGAGTATATAATATTGTTAAATGGATAGTGGCATTTTCCCATATTAGCCAAACCCGGTAGTCCTGGAAAGATATAGTCCCATCCTTTTCTTTTCCTCTAAAATATTCCAATCCTTCCATATTTCCAGAAATGCCTAACAGCCAGGGAGCAATTGGACCGCTATAGTCTCATCTCCATTGTTCCTGAGGAGCTCAGACTCATCTCCACCCCCGGCATCACTCCCTTGGAACTTGCTCATAACTCCCTTGGCTACTTGCTCCTGTACAATCCCAGACCCCTTCTCACATACTTCTCTCCCTCAATTATATTTATTTCTGGAGATTTCCTACTAATGAATGTTCTCCCTATCACAATAATATAATTGAAACGACTTAATTCTCCAGTGCATTCCATCTTTCACAGTAGCATGCATGTTGATGATAGTGCTTACAAGTCATGAGAGTCAGAACTACACGCTTTTGCATGTGTTACTTTGTTATGCTTTTAACTGTGGAGGAGATAGACTTGTGTTTTTCAAAAGGCCACCTTGGCAGCAGTATGAATGATGGTTTGAAGAGACGAGGCAATAAATGAGAAATCAAATACAAAGCTGCTTAAATTTATATACATAGACAATGATGGTGCCATGAAAGAGGAGAGAGCCTTCAGAGGGACTTAAGGGCTAGAAACCTCAGGATTTTATGAACCACTGCATATGGGAATGAGAAAACAGTAAGGGCAAGAAAGATTAAGGATCATATCTGCACAGTCACTGAAGTACAGAGTGCATGAGGAATACCAAGTTTAGAGAAATTGATTTATTTTTAAATGTGTCTACACCCAAATTTTTGAAAATGATTCAATGTGGCTGCTAAATATAATGTATAATAGACTAACAATTACAATGAAACCAAGAAAGCAATTCAGAATAATAAAGACCTTAGAACATGATAAAAAGTGGAAGTAAAGTTGATAAACAAAAATGCATACTTTAGATGGTACAGTATTCACCTGCCTCATCTTTAGTTCTGAGACTTCCGTCAGCCAATGCAAAGAAGAGAAAAACATAGTTTCTGAGAACAATTTATCTTCTCAAGAGAATGGAAACCAGCCAGGAAAGTAAGGATTGAATGACTGAGCAGTTGAAGCTTTGAACAAATTTACACAGAATACTAGTTTAAAAACATAAAGATTTTTAGTTTCAATTTAATAGTGTAACATGCTGACAACTTAAAATTGCCATGAGGATTGGTTAGGTGGAAGCCAGAATTCTTGTGTTATGACAGAAAGAAGACGCTAGAAAGGAATATTTCTGAGAGTTGTGCTTATTTTTAAATTTGACTTTACCAATTTCAGTTGAAGAAGACAATTTTTGACGCTTAAAAAAATCTGTTTTTATGTGATTATATATATACATATATATAACTACCTGGCACATTTTATAATAGGAAAATACTGCTATTTTCTAATATGGCAATTTAGAGGAGGCTTAGGCCCCAGGAAACTGCTTACTAAACATTTCGAATGTAACCTACTCAGATAAAAAGAGAACCAGAGCTTCACATTTTCTTTTAAATTATTTTATGATTCCTTTTACCTTCAAGGGTTACAAAAATGTAAAATGTGGATTTAATAAAATTTTGGCTAGGAGTATGGGCAGAGGGCCATTTCAACAGGTAGATTAATTATTTTAAAACTCAAGAGTTTTATGAACCTCATTGTAGCATATTATGCTAAAAGGATTAAATGCATGTGTCATTAGGGGGAATGAAAACCTTGGCTTTATTGACAAGATATAGTTGAATTTAAAAATTGACAGGGTGCAGGTAAATCACTTTAACTTTTCGCGACACATTGTTGTATAGATCACATTTTCTTCCATGAAACCAGATTCTTTGAAAGAAAATCTGAATCTTTAATTACTTTAAAAAATTAATGGGAGTAGAAAGAGGGAGAAAGAAAGAAAAATGAATATTGCTCTGTGCCAGACAGGATGCAGGGAACTACATAACTGTTCGGGCTCTAAATGAGGGTGTCTAAGGTTTTATATTTTCTGGCATGCGCAGATGAGGATCCCAAGTGCAGCAAGCTTCAGTTTCCCTAGATTCAACTTTAGCACGTTAAGAGTCGGGACTAAATCTCAGCTTTCTGATTTTCAAACCAGTGTTAAAAGAAAAACAACCTCTCTTACAAGATTTTTTTCATCCCCGAATAGCAAAAATGATGGCTGTATAAGAAAGAAAAAAACTTATCAATGCACAAGCCTACCAAAAATTTTCACCAGCATAAAAGTGTAATCTGATTTTAAAATTCTTAAGATGATAAGACAAATTAAAAATAAAACTAAGGATATATATGCTAATGGAGGCATTGATTTGCCATAGATTTACTGAGTGCAAATCACCCTTTTCAGGCCAAAAGAAGATAGCCTGAAACTCATGACAACAACCCTGAAGTCAGTTTGGAGTTCCAAGTCAAATTTATTCTAGGTTTACAAGGATGGATGCAATGTATAATTTTCCAAGTTATGTAAGTCTCAACTTCCAGATATAAAATGAGTACACAATCTTTTATGAAGGATTAACCTTTCATAAAATGCTTTTAACCTGAGAAGTGACAGTCATATGCCGATTTAGAGCTTGGAGTTTGCAGTGGGCTGTATGCTATTTTACATCCTAGTTCTATGTATCCTACTTACTTTAAACAAACCTGTAGAATGGGAGAAAGACAAATGCCTGCACCTTACTGCAGTTATCAACCTCAAATAAGATGGACTAGTACAATGGGTAGTAAGGTGCCAAGCCCTCATTAATTGATTTCTCAAAAGTGCTGTAGTGTTAGTAGTACTGCTAGAAGCATTAACAACAGTTTGTGAGAGCCAAATGAAAATGTTAAAAAATAGCTCTCATTTGAGCCTAGAATAAAAGTCACTGTGTTGTATTGACAATTACACTTCCTATGCTTTCTTTGTTCTCTCCAATCCCTTTCTTCTCTGCCTCTTTGCCTACTCTTTCATATTTTCTCCAACATGAATAAATATATACATAACATACAATATAATTTTTATATATAATCATGAATACATGAATGTAAGCTACATATAATATTTTCTTGAATTCATATTGAAATCTTGCATTGCCACATAGTGCTAATTTACTTTGTCTTGCTTTTTGATTAGTTGATAAGCTCTTAGATGACAGATACAGAAATCATCATACTTTTCTGGAGAACTTTATAGCTGTACTTGTTACCTCACTTACTTGAACAGAAAATTAATTTCTCCCCTTTGGACTAAAGATAAATTGAAACTTACTTAAAAAACTATAGCATGATCTAAAAAGACTGCCATTTATTTATCTTGCACCTTTTTCCTCCCATCTTTCTACTCTATTTCATCTTTTTTTTTTCTGTCTTTTTGAGACATGGATTCACTATGCAGTTCAGGCTGGCCTTAAACTCACTTTGTAGTCCGCAAAGGCCTTGAACTTGCAGGGATCTTCCTGCCTCAGCCTGCAGAAGGCTGGGGTTACATGTGCACATTACCATGGACAGCGCTTACTCTATTTCATGTTGCTTAACAACTTCTGCCCATTTCAAGGATCACACATCTAGACTCCTTTTACTTATGTGTGTGAGGTTTTTTAGCTTTTCAGAAAAAGTTGCTTTATCTGGAACCCAAAGTACAATGGTTATATGGGAAAAGCTCAGAAAAAAAGGTATAAAAAGGCTCAGAAGTTAAGTAAGCAGTCATTCAGGTATCAAGAAATTGAGTTCCAAAGAAACACTTTAATAGATAAGAATGATTTCACACTTACATATTATTTTCCTCTTGGCTATTTTTAAAAACACAAATGATGTGCACTGAAGATTCCCTCTGCGTTTTGAAAGATTTTGGGTGATTTAGATTATGCTGTGATCTGCCTATGCTTTCTCCACACTCAGGGAGTGAGTCAGGTAGAAAGCTGAATGCTCCATTTGGGGATCTGAGCTGTTGATTTCTGATGGAGATGAGATCAAAGACCAAATGTAAACAAGCTCGAATTCAATTAAACCAACAGAGAAAACTGACAGCTCTTGGCATGGCACTGACACTGTAGTTGTAACTGCTTGAAACATTTTTTAAAAATATGTTGTAAGTGTCTTAGGCCGGGATGAATTAACTTCATAACCCAATGTTAAAATAAATGGAAATAGAAAGAAACATGTAAAAACAAAAATAATTTTCATGCCTTATTTTTAACTTTCTACAATACATTTGCAGTATGAAATGTTTGCTGCTGCTATACTAAATCCAGGAGAAAACTTCCAAAATCTCTGCACAATAAATGACATTCAAAATCAGATGCACCACAGGTTCAGTTTATGCAGGGCACTGTAAAGATTACTAGAATCTTCCTGTTTTAAATTATTTCTAACCTATACTGAGAAATACATTGACCTGAACAAAACTAAGACATTTTAAAAGTTCAAAAGTATATATGATACTTGATTGAGTTAACAGATAAATCTCCATTGTTTAATGCTAACTGCATATTAACTTAAAAACATGTCTAACTTCTAAAAGTAATGTAACTTTTTTATGTGTACAATTCTGGAAACAAAGAAAAGAAAACAGTCTAGGATTATATCACCCCAAATTAGGAGTTATTATCATGGTCATATTGTGTTAATTTCCTTTTGTTTGATAGTGGAGACCATAGAACATACTTAAAATTTATATTTGACATAGGTGTCTTTATTTAGTTTTAATTCTACTTTTTCATTTTTAAGAAGTATATTTCCTTATTCCTACCTAGTCTTCATAAGCATCAGTGGCTGATTATAGCATAAATATAATTCATGTGCTATGATATCATTTTAGGATTAACTCTCATAATTATACTCAGGACACAAACTGGTGAAATGAATGTCAACTCCTGCTTCCCAAGGAAAATCTCTGCACCTAGTACCATTGCTAATATCCACTGTCAGATTAAGATATCTGGCAACCTCTCCCCAGGTAACATCGAATTACTTGCACCCCTTCCTTCAAAAATTCCACTGCACACTCTTGTTCTCCTTCTTCTGAGAAACACTATTGCAGGTGGCTTTCTATTTTATTGGACTAAAGCAAAGCATTCAAGACTTCCCTGAATTATGCAGCTGAAGACCTAATCTGTTCCCGCCAGAACCCTCCAGGAGGAAAGCTCTCGCATTAATTCTCTCCCCTACAGTGTGACCACCATAAGAACTTCCTGTGGCTCCTCTCCATGAGAAACAGTGTACTGGAATTTATGAATGGGGAAGGGGATGAACAGAGGATACAGTTTTGATACATTGAACTCCAATTGCTAGTGTGAAAGTGTACTGTTTATATATAGGTTTGTCTCTGTAAGAAAGATTATTCTTAATAGGATAAAAAATCCTTTAAAACACTTTCTTTACACACAATGACTTGGAATGCAGTGACTAAAAAATGTGGAATACAAATGAAATAAATACACAGTTTATCCCAGATATTATGAGTCTTCAGGCTTCTTGGGGGGTAGCTCCTGAATCTGGGACGAGAAGGTTGTGTCTAATCAAAATTCTATAGCATATTCCACTTTGCAGGGTGCTATGTGCGAGGCCAGCTTTAGGCTACATCAGTTCTTGGGTGAGAGTTGTCAGGGAAGCAGCTCTATTCTCGGAGATTTTCTCTCCCCAATCAGGCACTAGTGCCCTCCTTTCCTCTTTTGAAATCCCCAGGTCAAAGCTGAAATGCGAATGGCTGATGACAGTTTAAAGTGTTACACCTCCCAGGGGAAGAGAATTTGAATAGGCATGAGCTTTAAGCTACTGGGTAGAGTTCTGATGGAGAAATTCCAAGCATCAATTGAGCTCTTTTTATACCACAAGTAGGTACAGGAAGACGTGGGGAGGATTAAGACCTTCCCAGAATGTGAGACACACAGTCCTCTCTGCGGTCCAGCGTGTAGGTTGGTGACATTTCTGTGCTAGGTCTACAGAGGTAGATCCAGTGTATTTTCTTTGTCCTTTTTCCCCACCTCAGACTGCTGCATGGGATTGACATAATAAATGTTACTACTTTTAGGAGGCAGATCTCTCTATGAATTGTATTTATTATCAAAATTTTGGACAAGTAAGTTAGATTTTCTTTCTTTTTTTTTTTTTTGTACCAAGAATCATCAAACTCAGGATCTTGTGCTTGCCAGGCAGGTAGTGTGCCACTGAGCTATATCCCCAGCCCTAGTCAGTTAGATTTTTGAGCCTCAGTTTTGTTTCGGTTTTTCTCCGGTACCGGGAACCGAACTCACGACCTTGCGCTTGCCAGGCAGGCGCTTTTGCTGCTGAGCTAAATCCCCAGCCCCTTTGTTTCGTATTATAATTTGGTTTTCCTTGGTTCATTTTTGTTTGTTTGTTTTAGTAAAATATAAATAATTCCCATCTTTGATGTACATAAAATTTCCTTGCATATTGCTTGGTACTAAACAGGCACTCAAAAAATGGTCTGCTTTTTTTCTTGGTTATATACTTTTAAGGAGCTTCTGATTTTTAAATCAAGGAAATTTAAAAGTAATGTCTATTAATATTTTTAGTTCCTGTACCTATATGTGTATATTTTAGTATCAAGATTCATTTAACGATGACAACATTCTAGAAATCTGAACACAAAAATCCTTTAAATGATTACTGCACTGTTTTCTTCATTAACTCACATCTCTGTGTCCATTTGAGTAATTTAAAGTGTCCGTGTCCGCATTAATGATTATAACACTCCCTCGGTGTTTGGGAGAGATAATAAGAGTCTGTAGTAGCTAGCATTTATACAAAGGATAGAATCAAGATTTGTCTGAGCAGATTTTATCTTAAATATTTAAAGACTATGCCATAACCATTAATTTTAGTGTGAATCAAGAGACTGCAGTTTAGCATGCAACTTCAAAAATTATCACTAAGTAATGTATGACTCTGAAGAGAAAACAATATTCTAAAAATCATGATTTTTTTTTCCATTTCAAGGAACTAGTCCAGAAAGTATTGCATAAGTGACACTTTTCAATGATTTTCTGTATTGTGTCTTCTCTTAATTCTTCTCTTTCTCCAAGTAGAGTTTTAACATCAACATAACCTTAGAATTAGACCGAAAGGTGGTACTACCTCATATTAACTTGCATAATAATTCCAGTCTCAACAGTGCATCATAATCATGTGATTGGAGAGCCATTTAAATGTACACCAGTCCAGACCATAAATTATAATCTGTAAAGTGGGAAACTTTTGTCTTTATTAGACAAGCAGAAACTTCACAGGTAATTTTTAATGGTGAAATTTGGAAACTTTGGTGTAGAATAGGTTTGGTTGTATTAAGCCTAAGCAAATGAGCAGCTCCCTGATCACTTTTGTGCGGATAAACAAGAGGACCAGAAAAGGAAAAGGGCATCCATATTTGTACAACATGTACTATGAGTCATTCAAAAATTGCTAAGCATTTTTCTCATTTAAATATTATTATAAATCATACAATTGTATCTATTTTATAGGTGGAAAATCTGGTTTAATGAAGATTAAATGACTTTATTATGCATTATGACATTTATGAATTTCATCAATAGTTAGACTTAGAGATGACCACAGGTCTATCACAAAGTTTTTCTACTGGATCACTGGATTTTTTCTACTGGATCACTTTTCCAAATGTAAGTGAATTGAGTTCTGGGGTTAGATCTTGTTCAAACAATTTTTCAGCCTCTTTTTTGTTAATTGCTTTTTCTCTTCGTGCAAAATGTAAAGCCTGAAAACAATAATCACTGTTACTATTCTAACATGAAAACTGTATGCTATGAAGAAGGTACTGAGCAAAATGGCAGAGAGTGATAAGGAAGAGAAAGAAGAAAAAGCACTGTCTTTCAGTTTCCTATAATCTGATTGGGATTATAACAAATCTGTTAGGGAGGAAAAAATAATATACCCCCTAAAATAAAAAAGGAGAAATACTACATCCGATACCAAGGAACTCTTATATCTCACCTAACTTACAATTAATTGGATTTATTATTATTAAGAATTCATATTCTTTTATGTGCCATTAAGCAAGAAAAAAATAAATTTAGCAGCCTACCATTATGTTAGTCTTGCAAAAGCAAGAGGAGGTCCTTCCAATTCCCTGTTGCTTTGAAATTTCTTTTACTGATTCTCAGGGATTCATTTGGCTGTGCTCCAGCCAGCTGTCGGCTGAGTGTGCAGCATGTGAGAACAACCCTCCTGCAAACACCTCAATAATAGAACGAGTCAGCTTCATCAGATATTCGTGGGTATTTTCCTTCCTTGGGTCCCACAATGTACTTTCTGCTTTGAAATATTTGCTCCACTAATGTGAAGTTCGTGGCCCTCTGCTCTTTTTGTGTCTTCTACACGCACAATAGCTTGTGTTTCTGTGAAGGAGCACAAGGTATTTAAATGCAATCAAACTTAACTCATTCAATGTTAACTGGGCACACCACTCAGCTGAAAGGGAAGAGGCAGCAGTCATGGACGTGTTCACACGTGTCGAGGTGCGACCATGGCCTTGTAGCTGCTGCTGGTGGTCAGCAGATGCAAAAAATCCATTCACTGGGAGGCACGTCGGGATTTTAAAATTATTAGAAGGTAAAAAATTATCCATCAAAAATCAATTTAAAACGGTCATTAAGCACACTAAGGACTATTGAATGTGATGGTAGGGGAAAGCAGCATGGGACGGGGAGTTAATTTTGAGTTCTGTAGGGTACGTGAAAGAGGAAGAGAAAGAATTCCAGGAGGAAGGGATCGCCAGCGTTAAAGGTGCGCGGAGAGGAAAACGAAGCGCCATTTGGCTGGCAATCCACAGACTCGAGCAGGCATGGCGTTTAAAACCTTCCTGTATATTAGTATCTAGATGCCTTCACCGCTTTGCAGTCATTTGACACTTTGTACTGCCTGCATGATAAAGGACAAAGTCTTTAGAATGGAATCGAACATCGTCCATAGATTGCCTCAACCTACTATTTCCGTTTTCTCCCCTGCTTAGCCAGTGCCGTGTGCGACGATGTCACGTTTTTCCCTTGAGGCACTGCTTGGAGTGTCTTTTGCTCTGACTATGGGCGCTTTTATTTGAATGCACCGACCTCCTTCAGTGCGCAATTACGGCATGAATGGGCATTTCATGACCAGCAATCCCTTCTCTAAGACATCTACACAAAAATCACCTGGTGGTTTATGCTTCTCCGAGCCATTTGCAAAAGCAGGTGGCATTTAGCTGTTTTGTGACTGCCCATTAGATTCGTGGTCAGCCTTAAGGAGAGCCACCCTATAACTGATTGCTTCATGCAAAAGGAGGGAGCAGAGCCATTAAAGGCCACCAGTGTGACACAGGTGTTGAATTACTTTTCTCAGTGTGTTTTATTCCGTGCTTTTCCACTGCAGGGAAAGACAACTAGGTGGTTAGCTCGAGCGTGTACTGCGCATGTTTATGCGCTGTTATTCATGAGCTTAAACACAATCTCGGCCAAGTCATGGTTTGTCTCACTTTCGTGAAGCATTTCTTTGAAAAATTTCAGGAAATGTAATTGCATTTTAAAGATACATAATAAATTGCTATTAGGCTTTGGTTAGGAAGTTTGCTGAGGTGTGAACTGACCATTTTGTTCCTTTTTCTTTTATCAAGAGGTTGTGCTTCAAGCCCCTGTCTTCAGAGGACAAAAAGATACGCCTGAATATCAAAGACTGTAGGTTTATTACTATACATTATGAATAATTTAATGCAGTAACAAAATAACACACTGATAAAAGCTAACAAGTAATATTCTATTCATAGCTGACTGGATAATCAAAGCCATTGTAGGTGCTTTTTCTAATACTAATTTAAAATTTGCATTATGGCTTTTTGCCTTCCCACAAGATAACCACCTACCTGATGAGATATACTGCACACCCTTTGGAGCCCTTTACAATTGGGTTCAAAAGTACATTCTCACTATATGCAACAGGAAGAAAATAATTCATGGATAAAGAGGAGTTTTGTCTGCACTGTTTCACCTTTTCCATATTCTGTTTTCTGGTATCTGAAATTTTATTGTTCATCATTTTTCTGTAAAGTTCCACAGTGATTGTATTGATGGGGGAGGGGTGTATTATGTCATGGGGTTGTAAAAAAGGTTTAATTAGAATATTGACATTTTCCAATCTCAAAATATATATTTATCATAAAACTATTTAGTAACACATGGTAGACTGAAAATGCCTTGATTATAATTTTCACTGATGTATGGGTGAAATCCCACTTTCTATCTTTTTGCATGAAGTTTCTTATTATGAGAATTAGATAGATGTCCAGTTGTTCTTAGATGTTTTGATTTGACTTTACAAACAGAGAAATACCATATTGACAACCTTTTACAACAGAACAGAATCCTGTGGAGAAAATGGGCCAGTCTCTTTGTGATGGTTGAATGGGTTCTTTGAATCCCTGGTTCCCACTTTTTTTTTTAATGTATGAGAATCCTGTCCTGTAGCAAAAGAGAAGGGAAAAATCCAAGGTCACTTTCCATTTGTTAGTGGCTTAGCTGCTCAGGAGGACATATTCCATTTTTGTTAAAGACTTGGATAACATTTAGCACATTAATTATAAGGAATTAATTTACGAATTAGGCGAGGAAGGGGCATTCTATATTCTCTTTCTCAGTCAGAGCATGTGCTTCATCAAGAACAAAAATCACTGAGCTCCAATCACCAATCACAAAGCAAGTGTGAGAAAGGCTAAGAGAAGTTTTCTGAGGGAAACTCTGTAGGCCCTATGAGTGGAGATTAGAGGTAACATTTTTCCTAAGTTTGGGGTATGGGTGCAAATTGCTCCTATCCTATCTTTGCAGGTTCTGCAATCCTTACCTCCAGTGGAAAAATTACTAGTAGGTTTTAGTAGAGCTCAGACCTTTCTTCTGACAGACATACATTCTTATCTGAAGCTCTAAATCTGTATGTCAGTCAGTGACAGCATCATAGAACTATGCCATTTTTTAAGCAATCAAAGCAGAGGATCTCTGAAATCAGGTGATAAAATGTACAGGAATGAGATTGATTTCATTCTGTTTCTCTTAGAGCAGCAGAACCATACAAGGTTACAATAAATGAAAACCCAAACCTTTTCTGAAATGGCTTGAGTTGGGAGGTATGCATTTTCATTTAAATGCAGGATATTAGTACAAAATATTTGATGATAGTTAATAGAAAATACATTTGCCTTTGCCTATAGAAGAACACATTTGGGTTGTATTCAATGTGAGGTCTAACAGACCAGCAAAAAATGTAATTACAATTGCTATTTTCCATTTTTCTGAAGAAAAGCCTCACAAATTTTAGACTTGAATATAAGTATTTAAACTCTTTGGATCAGTTCTCATTGACAATGAAATTTGAAGCTTATTTATAAATCATTAAATGTCAAATACAACAGAGGGTAAAATACTTTTATCTCTATTTAATTTTTTGAAGAAAGAAATTACAAATAGTTTATTCAGTGAGTAGTTATTGGCCAACTGCTTTGTACAAATCCTCAGCTTAGTCCCAGAGGATAGAATTAAAAGCAAGAGGACAATATTCTCAAGCTTAGGAATGTATGATCTAATAAAACTCTTAATGTCTTTGTGCTATTTTCATTTTATTTTGTATTTCTTTTAAAAATACCCATTAAAATAGCAGACGTTACATTCAGCAAATTATGTATAACTGAAAGTGTCGTCTGCTGACTGTGGAAATGAAAGAGAAGTGACATTTATTTAACACCTACTGCATGTCAGTCACTATGTCAAATACTTTACAAGCATAGTCTCATTTTTAGAAAGAGTTTCTTTAAAAATAATTTCACGTTTGTGGAAAAATTGAAAACACAATGCAAGAACACTAAGAAGACTCAGATGAATTGTCTTTGCTTTGTTACTCCTGAGTAAAAAGTTCAAATCTAGGACTCTAATCTGAAACAATGTTTTAATCCTTTCCCTGACTTTGACGACTTTCACATTTTTGAAAGTTACAGACCAGACATTTTGTCGAATGCCCGTCAATTTGGCTTCTCCAGTGTTTTCTCATAATTAGATTTAAATTACACACCGTAGGCTGAAACTACACAACAGTAATGTGATACACTCTGACTGCATTCCCATGGCGGGGCACCACGTCCATTTGTAACATTGCCAGTAATCGCATTTTCAATAAACTTTGCTAATTGTCCAATGACAACTGGTATCTAACTTCTTTCTTTTTTTTTTTTTTTTTCTTTCTCCTGTACAGGGAACCGAACTCACGACCTTGCGCTTGCCAGGCAGGCACTTTGCTGCTGAGCTAAATCCCCAGCCCCTTAACTTCTTTCTTTTTTTGTACTGGGAATCGAACTCAGAACCTCTCACTTGGTGGGCAGGCGCTGTGCCATTGAGCTATATCACCTGCCCTGGAATCTAACTTCTTTGTCAAAACTCAAATATTAAAAATATTATTGATATGCAAGATAAAATTATAACTTTCCTAAACCACAAACTGTTCTAATAGCATAAACCATTCTATTTTCTGTTTGCATATTTTAATGAGCTGCTTTTTATATATACTACTATACCACTGTATCTTTTTTGATTCTCTTTTTATTTTGAACCTGATTTTCCTAATGACATTTGTTCAATGTCACATAGGGAACTAGAAAATGAAAAGCAGTCTTTTTGACACCAAATCCCATATTTCATTATACAATATGTTGAGTTCTAAGGTACACAGTATATAAAAATATTTAAGTCAGATAGTTAAACCAATCATCTTTAATATTATGAATGAAGCAAAATTTGTTAGATTACCTGATAAAATTGAATAGGGATTTAAAACCATAAAAATAATAGTAATTTTGCGAGGAAAGCCCTCACTTGATCTTTATCATACTAATAACTGCTTTTTAAATATAAGAATATTTGCTGATCCATCTGGATGGATTTATTTTCTCACTTCCAGCTTTATATTATTTGTAGTCAGATAATTAAAATTTTATAAGCAGTACTAGTATGGAAACCTATCCTGCGTAAATACTAAAAAAAATCCCTGAATTTTATTTTGAATCTGTCATAAGTGTGAATGCTGAGGCAATTTTATTGATTTCTTTTTGCCTCAGTTTTCTTTCTGCAGTCAAGAGATTTCTTTTTGCCTCAGTTTTCTTTCTGCAGTCAATCAATTTCCTTGATTTTACACGTTATTATGAAAATCGGTACAGTGGACACATCAATATATGAACATAGGGGAAGTATTTATAATTCCTTTTTCCTGTCTCTTCTTTTTTCTCTTCCTCTTCTTCACCGTGTACCTCAGGGTCCCATGAAAACCTGTGCCATTGCACTTAGCATATGAGGCTCTTTACCTACCAGATGGAAAGGTAACCCAGCTTTTTCTCTGAAGCTTCCATAAATCCATATTAATGGCCCCTGAAACTTCAATTCCAAATTCTTTAATTCATGTCTTCCTCTTTTTCATGAAATGACATCTTTTTTGGTAGTGCTGGAGAAAGAACCCGGGGCTGTTCTACGCTACATAAGTATACCACCGATGTACAACCCTACTCCCATAAAATGGCTCTTAACCTCTCTTTGGAATGTTAGGGCATGAAATACAGGGAGCTGCTGGGATGTCTGAAAAAGATAGTAGCTTTCATTCCTGCCAGAAGGGCTTAGAGTAGTCAACTACAAGCTTAGTATAAGTTACAACTTTGATCAGCATAATTTACCACATGTAATTCACTTGATCCTCTTCATTTTTCAACCAATCTCTGTCACTTCCTCCTGCTGCTTCCCTCCCGTTCTTTCCCCTAGAATGAGTTGTATGTTTTGGAAAGACTCTGCTGCCATTCCCCCTGAACCACCTGTATTTATATTTCCTTTAGCAGGAGATAGAAATGAATTATAAAATGTCTTGGGACAACACAAAGTTGCAAGAATTTTTCACCAAGGCTTATTAAGATGCTGGCTATGTGTTCTGAGAGTGGATTTATGAAAAGACGGGGTTCATGTGCATGCTGTGAGTGAGCATAGAGGGCACCTCTTGGTGAAGGAAGCCTTTCCTTAGAGGTGGTCTTGATCATAGATGCATCTATTAGCGTGTCACTCACTGAAACACACAGAAATCTCTTCTCTTTTCTCTCTTCTTCTCTCCTCCCATCTCCTTGCCTCTCCTCCCTGGTCTCCCCTTTCCCTTCCCTTGCCTCCCCTATTCTCTGTCTGTCTGTCTCTCTTTCTCTCTCTTCATTAATTTATTGAATTATCCATCCAATACCATGCACTATAATTAAAGACCCTGTGGCAGGAATTGATAAAGGAAATACAGACATCAGTTACGCAGTCCCTGCTTTGAAGACAACTACACAGTGTAGTAGGGGGAACAGTTTACATGGCGACCTAAGTTTTTTTTCTTCAAAAAGTGTTTTAACCTATTTTCTTCCACATGGACAAAATTGAGTCATAAAATTTATATTTATTCTGAAAAAAGTATCTTGATATTTAAATGAATAAAACAATTGCCTTTGAAATGTTACAGAGTATACCTACACTGTTATTTGCTATCCTTAGTACCTGAAAAAATAATGAAAAGTTTCATTACCTGACTACAGGATAATCTAAGGAAGTAAAATATCTCATTTTGTTTTGCTACTCTGAATTTTTCTTTAAACACTCACTTCTTTTATTGAGTCCATTATGGTATAACAGATACCACTGCCTAAAAAGAATACATATTTTTTCTTGTTATAATTACCATTCTTTGCGTTAGAAAAAAAGTACTATTCAGACTTTTAGTTTAAATTTAAAATAACTATTCTTTATCAGTTTCTACCAGGTTCAAATCCATGAATGTTTCTTTTTATGTAGAGAAATACTGCTTACTTGAAGTAGCTTGGTATAATGAATAGTTAAGTTGGTGGAATCTGGTGTCCGAAGACATACAAAAATGCAAGATCTTACTTTCAGTGCTTCTGCAAATGTAGGCAGATTCTATCTGTACTCTTAGTACTACTGTGATGATATCAAATGACTGGTGTATGTAAATGAATTAGTCAATCCTAAAGTTGAGGCAGAGATAAATTAATACATGTTACATATTATTAGAACTAAAGTTTTGTTTTGTTTTAAATGTGCATTTGAAGGGTCCTTTGAGAATCTTTGGATTATTGGAGCACCTATTGGAGAGTCCATTTGGGATTTGAGACAATACTTTAATAATTAAAATGTATAATCTATTAGTTTTAAAATCTATTTAGAGAGAAAAGAGAAGCTCTGAATTGAGAGAGAAATCCTTCCCATCCAGGGTCTATCCATCTCATTTGAATCATGGTCTTATTCACTGGCTGTGAGATTGTAATATGGCATACATTTTGGTCTTGGTTTTGATTTCAAGTGTCTGCTTCAAATTTCAGTTAATTTCCAATGTTCTTAACTGCACTGAAATAAGTATCTTTCATAATAGCACCACTGTATATCCTGCTTGAAATGGAGCTCTCATAGTAGTTCTGGGCAAAACCAAGTGGGGATGCCTAAATTTTCCTTTATTTTCTCATTGTAGGGTTTTATGGAATGTTCCAGAGACATTTTCTGCCAGAGTTTTACAAATCTCTTTGACCACTGAACATCTCATACACTGCACTCACTGTCAAAAGACAGATTCTAATTCATGAGAGGGCCCTGGGGGTGCAAAACTAAAATTGGCCTCTTCAGGAAGTTTCCAGGGAATTTGTAAGTCTTCCTTACGTCATATTTAGGCATAAAGCAGAGGTCATAAATTAGAGGATTATAGCCAGATCTAGCTTGCAGATGTTTTCTGTAGGAATCATGTTGGTTATAATATAATTTTAATTATTTGCTCACATTTTAAAACAAAGAAATTATAAAAATATAGGATTCTGTCTTTCTTAAAAAATCAGAAATAACAACACTGGCTCGATATCCTCATGCCTGAGGAGCAAGTAGAGGCTATCTGTACAGTGGCTGAGAATGTGGGTGATGAATTATTTCTGTGTCCCATTCCTTTCTGACTGTGCTCCTTATGCAAGTTCCTTAGCTTCCCTATGCCTTGGTTTCCTTGATGTTAAAATGAGGGTGGCAATTGTATTTCCTTATTCAGGCTGTGATGGGGAAGAATTAATGTCTGTCAACTGCATAAAAGGATACTTGACCTGTAAGGATTAGTACATCTAATCCTCGTTGGATGCTTTAGTTGAACTATACACTTCCTACTTTGCCTCAGAACACATCTACCTCACTTCCTTAAGTATTTTATAACTTGCCTGCCACTTACTAATGTTTGAATTTTTAGCTATGAATCATCATTTTTCCCTAAGTAAAAAGGTAGACATAGACTGCCCATACTCCATAAATGACAATAATTAAATAATTCAAAAGTTAATAAAAAATGGGAAAAGGTAACAGTCTACAGATTGTTAAAGCAAGTAAACTGACATTTTTTGAGTCAGATACAATATTTTATAAGCCAAAGACAACCAGATTAAAGAGACTATAACTTCATGTATAAAAGGAGCTTATAAGTGAAAACGCTACCTTTTCTTTATTTTTACCATTTTGCTCTTTTAAAATTTAGTTGTGAGGCTAAGAGCAAAATAAATATATTTATCAATTTCTAAAGAAAATTGGAACATAGTGGAAAGCGATGTAAATTGATATTCTGATAAGATTTCAATCACCTGAATTAAAAACCATTACAAGTGATTAAGATAAATAACCGTGACACATTTACTTTTAAGCATCTTACTTTCACAAGCATCAGTGAAATAAACAGAACTAGGGCAGGAGTCTGCAGTCCTGGGTTCAAGTTCTCACAATGCTACTATTTTTCTGAGCATGCTCCTGAACTTCTAGATTCCACTGACTCCCCTTTAAAGTAAAAATTTCTGGATTATGTTATACAAGAGTGGTGAAAGCATCAATTAAATGAATTAAGGGAAAAATGTTTGCATGTCTTAATGAAATACACAGAGATAGTGCTTATGTATGTGGATATACATGATTTTATATACATATATATAATATAAGAATATGTATATGTATATTTCAATAAAATCAAGTAGCTAAACTGATAGTGTAAAGAATTTTACTACATTGGATCTTAGCCAAAAACCAAGAAGCAATAGGAGTTTTAAATTTTTCAGTTTTTAAAATTTCTTCACGTTTACTGACATCTTCTTAGTTCTCTGAAATACGTAGCATATCAGTTTAAGTCTATTGCATCTCAAAGAAGCAGTCTGCTAACTAAACTAGAAAGAAATGTCATAAGCCTCCCTTCCCAACAGCCACACCTGTGCATTTTATCTACGGACACAGAAAGCAAATAGAAACTGATGCTAGATTTCAATGTGTTTCCCAAACTAATGTTCTCAGTGAAAAGCTGTGCTTTCTAGTGGTTAGATGCAAAAGAAAAAAGAAAATCCCCCCACTCATTATTCTGGACAGATCAGAAATCTCTTCTGGGAAGCCTATAAAAATCTACTGCAAAGAGTAAAGCTATAATATTCTGTCAGCAACAATTTGCCTTGGCAGGGGATGGACAGTATGATCTAACAGTCCCCTTTATTTCTAATTTCTATGATTCCATTTTTTCCCCATTCCTTATATACTTCTCTTAACCCAATTCTGGTACATACTGAGCCAGAGTCTCCCAGTGTTTGAGCTGCTCTCCAGGGTTATCAAGCACATTGGAAAATGCATGATCACTTGACTCAGGATGTTAACTCTTTTGTGACTTATATGTTCTAAACCAAATCTATCTACATGTACAGTATAACATGAAGTATTACAGTTCCTCCTGCATACACAGAGTCAAAATCAGCAAAGAGTTTAAATTATGGCTCAATTGCCTTTCATGTTTTTAGCTCTTAATAGATGTGAATCTCAGGCATTCTTTTATCCTGAATCCTGCAACTGGAGAATCTCCCGTATGTTGATCCTGCTCAAAAACCCTTCACATCTTTCAATATCTACAAGGCAAAGTTTAAACTAAATTAAGATGATTTTCTCACTACCTGCTTACATACTTTGAAATATATTGTTATATTCTGAGCATTACTTGCCACAGGCACAATTCTATGCACAGACGATAAGAGGGGGAAAGATGCACTAGTTACTATGCATTCTTTCCTGTGGTTTACTTCTTACTGGGGACTGAAGCAATCAACATGATAACTGCATAAAATGCAGAATAACTCCATAATGATGAGTACTAAGGAGAAAATTAAAGAATAAAAATAGGGCAGGAAATGTACTGAATAAATTCAACTTTAGCTAGGGTAACCAAGGAAATTTGCTGGTAACTACCCTGTTTATCACATTGCATTATTTCCTTTTCCTGTGTGTTAGATAGCAGTCCTTCTCTGAATATCTTGAAGTAAGGTAATAGTTAATAATCATTAGTTAATGAACTGTTATGGCATTATCTATTCAATTTATGTTTCGCAGGCTCAAACATTTTTCCAAGGAAAGATGAAATTGAAGGCCCTTAGTCATGGATGTTGGATTCCTAGGGAAAAAATCAACCCCCCAAAATACAAGTTGTATGAAGGCAGAGCTATCATCTCTTGCTTACAACAAAATTCTAAGGTCATGGAAATAAGTCATATTAGGGGTGCCATAATTCTTTGAATGTGTCAATGAAGTATCAAAGAAAATCATGTATTGGCAAAAGATGAGACGAAACTTCCCCTTCCTAAGCATGTACTATGCTGCTACTTCACAGAATCTGAGTGGTTCATAGAATCTGCTACTTCACAGAATCTGAAAAAATGTATTATTTTAATTTTTTGCACCTGATGAGGTAGAAAATTATTTTATCACTGAGAATGAGGCAATCATGACTATAAAAACCTATCATGTGTATAACATATGCTTCCTTTCAGAAGTGCTAGGAGATGATTGATTTTCTCAGTTTAAATTAAAAAATAAACAACAGAATTCACAGGCACTTATTGACAATTAAAGCAGCATTCCTCTACCTAATTACTTGGAATGCAAAACTCCCAGTGGAAGGAGAGGGGTCCGAAATTAATACTTTTAGTGGTCACTTTTGCTCTTTTAAAAATTAGTATCATTGAATTTCAGATGGTTTCCTCTACTGCAATTTCCATGTGATGATGGTAGGAGGAAAATGGGAAGGAGAAAAAAGTACTAGGACACAGAGGAGGGTGGTGGGAAAACATTTGTGTATATTGCAGTTTTGTCTAGTGATTTTATTCAAGTTAATCTACTGGCAAAAATCTATCATGTAATAGAAACAGCCACCGGCAACTTATGCAGAGATTTCTGAATTCTGTTCTTAAAAACATCAGGAAATGAAGTCTAGAAAAATAATGCTTGGTAAGCCCTTTGATTAAAAGAAGAATTTTAATGCAGAAGGCCTGGGATCAAGAGTCTTTTCCACCCTTTTGTAGCTCTCCATTCCTGGGCCCATCAACAATCTCCTTGAAAAATATTTATATTACTTATTCAAAATCAAGAAGGTGAAAAGTTATATTGAACAGAACAGTGGGAAACTACTTACACACATACTGATTATGGGCCAAACGCCAAAACATCTTTCTCATGTGCTGGCTATGCAGGCAGTAAAAATGAAGGACATTAAATTACAATATGCTTGTTCGTTGCCTATATAGGTGTCTTAGAATATCCTCATTTTATAATAATTTTAAAAGTATGCACACTTCAGGCTTCATAACAGGCTGTTTTCTCTTCTCTGCTTATCTGTTTTTCCCAAAATTCAAAGGTTGGAATCCTAACTCTCAGTAGAATGGTAAGTACTAGGAGTTGAGGACTTGGGACATGATTAGGTCATCTTATGAATGAAGTTGGTACCCTTATTACAGGTTCCCTTTCCCCTTTACCAAATATGGATGCATGAGGACATTTGTCTGTGAAACAGGAAGCCATTCCTCACCAAAAAACCAACTGATAACACCTTCATCAAAGATTATTCAGCATCCATTTCTGTGAGAAAGCCACCCAGTCTGTGCTGTTTTGTTATAGCATTTTGAACAGACTAAGACAGCTTCTGGTAGTGTAGTGTCTCTAGTCTCCTGGCACTTTCTAGAATTGGATTTTGTTTCTTTAATGTAGTTCTGAGCTACTGGATACATTTTCAAAAGTTTTTGATTATACAGATGATAATTTTTAAAAGAATACAATACAATAAAAAATACTTGGCTAACATATTCAAATATTTATGGTTGTTTTAATTCTTAAAAACTATATTTTTGCATATAACAGCTTGCAATACAAAGAAATATATATGTATTATGGGTATGTTAATTGACTAGTGTTGAAGTTTCTATTTTCAAATTGTAACAAAATCATATACTCTCCATTGCTTATTGTGTCAGTTAACATATCTTTGTTATTTTAGGAAAGTTTCATCTAAAAGCAGAAAACTACAAATGATTTTACTTTTATTTCAGGAATTTCCTGAAACTAGAGAACTGGTTATACTGGATGGTTCATCAAATCTACATGACGGACTTTCATTGCTTTGTCTTGGTGGGTACCAAACTTAAAGCATTAGGTCACAAATTTGGCCAATCTTAATCAAATTCATGTTCAAAACCTTCCAAAATTTCATGAATATTCTGCCTTTCCCTACCTTGTCTAAGGTGCTGCTAAAATTCTGTTGGTGAAGTAATTACCTTTTTCAATAAGCAGTCAACACAGATTTGCTTTATCAACAGGTGCTTTTATGACCTATTCAAAGAGCTGGCATTTGACAAAATAAAAGATTTGAAGAGTAGTAGTATTTTTTTACTTTGAGAAATTATAATAAATTCAAATATCTTTTAAGCTGAATTATGAGGACTAGACATTAAATTATTATCTGCCTGAGATGGGGCTTTTAATGTGTGTCTCATCCTCTCCCTCAAAGCGTGGAATCAATGTTCATCTTCTTATAGAAAATAAGTAGTTGACAGACTCAGCCTTTGTACAGCAAAATTAAGTAATCGTTTGTGCAACCACTTGATTTTGAGTAGTATTTGCTGAGTTGCACTGTGTCTGAAATGCAATTGGTATGCATTTTGCATGCTACATGCATTATTTGAGAGATGTTTTTTTCCTTTATGAGAATTGAAACCTAACAAAATTTGACCAAAACATCAGTGTTTTTCTATTTTTTTTGTACAAGTTTAACTCCTCTCACCTGAAATCAATGTTACACATATGATAGTGAACAGACTTTTATTATCTATCTATCAATCATTCACATTTAAAAAGAATCCTTGTGTGTATTTGAAAGTGATGTACTAAAAAAATGGAAATTATGCTTTCAGATAAAAGCAGTTCTAAAAATATATTAAATGTGAGATTAAATTTAGATAATGTAGCAGTCTATTTCACTTAACAGGGAGAGGATTTGAAGGTGAAGGACAGCAAAAGAAGGTTTACAGACATACCAAGTTTATGTTTGATGAGTTGTAAGACACATTCTATCTACACACTGAGGTACTAAGTACCAAATTGGAAAATACGATATCCAGACTATGACCATATGACACATCTATCTTAGAAGGCATTGTCAGACATCTGATATTGGGTATGACTGGTGTCTAAGAAATTATATAAACTGATTTTAAGCTATTATGAACTATTTCTTATTTCTGAAGCATAGGGAGTAACATCTACTAGCAAAATCTCTCATCTTCCCTCTACCCTCCAGCAAAGTCTAAGGATAGATCATTTTAACCATAGATCCAGAATTCCTGGCACTTTGAATTCTCATCTAATCTTTATTTGACAGTTGGTCAGAGTTAAGAGTACAAAGAGTCTAAAGGAGAGAAAGTTACCTGGGAGTCCACCTAAGTATTTTAAACACAACCAAGAAAACTCCTAAGTACCTTTTGGCAGAAAAAATAGCTTGAAGTCAATAAGCAGTTGGCCACTGATTTTAAAGCTAATAGCAGGTTTACCCCAAAAGTAGACCACAGTTGCTTTTGGTAGATATTTTCAACTTGGCAGCCAGAGGAAAAGCTCTAGTTCCTAATAGTTCCACAAAAGCAAAGATATAAAAAAGTTATTTCAGTCATCTAAATAGTGTGTCAAGCCAAAATGTTTGTCTGGACCCCCAAATCACCAACTTCATTAGCTGCCTGATAGAGGTCAAAAAGAAAATCAAAATAATTATTGAAATAAAAGAAAAAAGCTTAATTTATTGTTCTCATCTCTCCCCAGTGCTTTAAATCATTACTGTGGGGCTAAATTATAAATTCTATGAAGATTAAATATTTGAAGCCATTAAATGCTATTTAATGCTGCAAAGACATACATATTTTAAGTTATCACTTGCTACAGAACTGTCATTGCCACATAAAAGACTGTGTGCCCACCATGTATGTTCAGGTTGCCATGCCAACTATGATATCAACTGCTAAACGGAGTGTTCATGGGAGTCTCAAGTGGATCTATGCGTATATATGACTGCAAAGACTGAAAAGATGTTCTTTCCATGAGTGATGCCTGGGTAGACTGCCATTGGGTTGACAGTTTAAGTGCCCTTTTGGAAGACCGTAGCACAACTCTAACACTGGAACTCGTGGAGAACTTAGCAAGATTGTTACTTGCCAGAATGTGACCATAAATATGGTCACATGCCAAATTATTTTAAAACTGGAAATATTTTTATTTACTTAATGTTTAGAGAGGTTAAATATTTAAAAGTGTGTATCTATACATATGTTTTATTAGTTTCCTCATTCTGGAAGAATTAATTTTAAATGTCAAATTCTCATGGGATTCCCATTGTTGTACTTTTTCTGCTTATTGAATAAAGCAAAAATATTGACTAAATATAGTGCACTTCAGACATGTTTTAGGTAGATTTGTATTTTATTTATTGTATCACTTATATACAATAAATGGCACTGCATGAAGACAAACTATTTATCACTCAGAATATGCTTGTTGGGAGGGTTCCATATGTGTACTAAATCGGATAATCATTTAAATATCTGCAGGTCACAGGTTGGAAACAAGAGACTTACAAAACAGTAATGAATGCTGAAATTCAGACACACCCGGGCTTCAAACCTCACTAGTGTGAGATATGCACATGTACAAAAGTATGTATCACCTTGGGCAAGTCTCTTAACTTTCAAGTTTAGCTTGCTAAGTTCTGGTACTCTTGAGGAATAATTAAGCAGCATAAATGAAACAAAGAATTAACACACTATTTGGCATATTGTAGACACTCCACATTTCCCCATGATCCTGTCTTTCAAATGTTTGAAATTGTGATATTCCCATATATGCATGAAAGCCTGAATTGGCTCAAAATATAAATTAGAGAATAAAATTTACTCTGCAGAAAGATTTACAGCAGGGTTATTTTGCCCAGAAAACTGCTAGTGTATTTATAAGTATAATGGCCATTCTGAAAAGTTCTCACATCTGCTGAAAGACCTGTCTTTTGAGTAGGTGTATCTCCAGATAACCAAGGCAAAAGATGCTTTGGATTTGGAGAGTGTTCCTCACCGAAAGCAGGATTTAAAACATAATGATGGTGATTCGAGTTCTGAATAGTGAATGGTTTTGTGAACAAAGAGATCAATACTATAATAATAGGTTGTAATCACTGCAACACAACTGTTTTTTTTAGTGTACAATGTGAATATCTATTGAAAATATCCAAATGTGTAGTTGTACATAACTGTCCTGCTAGAGCTAATTACTGCTTCCTCTCTCTACTTCTCAGCGTGGTGGAAGATATTTTTCAAGCAGCAGCATGTGGCTCAGGGACAGACACCAGAGGTGCTGATGCTGGAGTTTTGCACCTTTCTTGGTTAGGATGCTGCTGCTGCTGCTGCTGCTGCTGCTACTGCTACTGCTGCTGCTGGGCTTGTCGAAGCAACTGTAACTGCTAAGAGTATTTTATTTTTCCTTGTACAGGGATTTGAAAGCCAAGCCTTCACACTGAGATACATGTGAAGTCCTATTTAATTTTTTTTTTAAATTTTGTGAAGGGACTAGGGCCAGCTTTCAGTTCTTCTGCCTCAGCCTCCCAAGAATGCTTGGATTATAGGAATGTCCCAAGATCAGCTGTCAATACATAGATTTCTCTCTTCTAGTCTTCTTAAACATTTCATTTCAGGAAAACTCGGTCTGTCTGTCTGTCTGTCTCTCTCTCTTCCTCTTCCCCCAAACACTATGGTTTTGTCTACCATAAGAGTTGTAAAATTTCTCAAATGAACAGTTCACCACTTTGGTCCTATTAATGTGCTTCTAATGCTTTAACCTTTATGATAGTTCAAAAATAAAAAGAATCCAGAGAACAGTTCCTAAAGAAGTTTTGTACTTTTTCCCAATAGGACAGTAAATATCAACATAGGTGACTAAGAAAGACATAATTTTATCACATTTTAATTTGATTCATCATATAGCTTTGTGTATGACTTATTTGGGAACTGTGTTTGTTCCTCTGCCAGTTCTTGCAGAATTTCATACTTAGTCTAGAAGAGCTGTCACTTATTGAACACTTTTTGGGGACAGACAGTGTGCTGAGCTCTGTTTATACATTTAATTTTACAGAAACTACTACTTGAATTCCCATTTTATGTGTGAGGAGCTGGGTCCACTCAGCAAGGTGCATGTCAATATTCAAACCCAGAATTGTCTGTATTTTTTGAATTTAAATGCTTTAGAAGTTTTTGAATGTTTTGGGATGATATGATGAAACTTAATTTCTATAGTATTTGTCTGAGAGCAATAAAAAAAAAAAACAACAACTGAATCTTGCTTTGCATGATGGCACATGTTTGTAACCCTAGCACTCAGGAGATTGAGGTGTAGGATTGCCAGCCTGGGAAACATAGTGAGTTCAAGGCCACCCTGGACTACACAGGAGACCCTGTATCTAAAAAACCAAAGAAAAAAACTGAATCCTTTCTTAATAAATAAAAATATGTTGCATTAAGTTCGTCAGTATATGTTCCTTTAATTTTTTCAGCTCAGTAATAACAAAATTGTACTTCTTCAAGTAGAAAGCTAAGTTCTAGAAACAGGTAAGACAAAATATTCTATGTATCCTTACATAAAAGTTGAATTTCAGGGGGGATGTAGTAGATGGTATTTGAGCAATAAGCATTTAAATAAGAAATAGTTCAAGGTTTTTCTGAAGTAAAAAATAATATTTTCCACCTGAATAAAAACTTACTACTTTAATTGGTTAATTTATTAATATAAGGAATAAGCTGCCCATGTCTTTGATCTTTTATGCTATATTCCATCCCAGAAAGTAATGGAAATGCCAACACCGTCCTCACAATCATGGCACCAGCAGGAGTCCATGCAGTATAAACGAACCTTCTTTCTGCTTTTTTTCTTCTTCTAAATTGAACCCAGGAGAGCAGAGCTGGGTCTTTGATTCTAGGGAACTGCTGTTTGCAGAAAAATTAGGCGAGATTTTCAATTTGACAATTTCTAGATTGACAATTTCATTCCATGGCTCCTTCTGTGTTTCTGGACTCTGGTTTTAATTATCACTTAGAGTAAATATACTGGATATATACTTATCAACTCCTCATTTCCCCTGTGGACCACACTGTGGGTTACAAAATACAATTTCCATTTTGTCTGCTGATGGCCTAAATAAGGTACACACAAAACAACAATGAAGGGCTTCTTAATTTAGCAGGGTGAGATGTTCATATAGCAGTGGCCCTGGGGGTTAGATTAGAAAAGAAAGAGAAGTAGATTCTTTACCTCAGTGGAGTTGAATAATTTCTAAAAGATTTAGCACAAAAAAACTGGGCCATCACACACTATGAACATTTAGAAAAATCTAACAATAATGTAACTTTTTTCATATTCTATAATACTGGGATTCATGGCATACATGCAATTATAACTTACAAGATATTTTAGGCACAACTATCATAGGAGCAAAATTGCTAAAAGAATATTAAAGATATGACTCTCACGGTTAAGTTGTATTAATGTATTTTGAAGTATAAAATATGTGACATATACATTGCATGTCATTTTATTTAATTCCTAATATTGGCCTCAAACTGTGCTAAGTAAACTCTATGCTCTGATAAAATATCCTGATTCATAAATGTATAATAACTTGAATAATTGATTTCTATTTTTGAAAATTAATTTTCTCTTGTGAACTATGTCTACATCTCACTTCTGGAATGCATGAGCCTTTCGAAGAACATGCAATATTAGATGAAAGTTGTAATTCTTACCATCATCACCACTGTTTATATCAGCAAAATGTAATGAATGATTATTACCAGCTATGTCTTAGGGATCCAGACAGTTATGCACAATGATAAAATTTCATCAAATTAATAGGACAGTAAGTCCCATATCTATTAAAAAAATAAAACTGTCACTCACAACAATGGCAGAGCATGATGGTTTGGGAATATTACAAGGGTTCATGGGACAGATGTAACTTGAGGCGGATGTTGAAGAGTTAGGAAGTGGGGCTGGGGATTTAGCTCAGCGGCAAAAGTGCTTGCCTGGCAAGCGCAAGGTCGTGAGTTCGGTTCCTGGTACCGGAGAAAAACCGAAAAACCAAAAAAAAAAAAAAAAAAAAAAAAAAAAAAAGAAGAGTTAGGAAGTGTGTAAGAACCAGGAATGAGAAAAATGCTTCACTCATATGCCTTATGCATGTAGCCAGAACAAAGACATAATTTACTTAACATTTTTGCCTTTAAACAGCTTTTATGCAATGGGAGAAGAAAATGCCAGGATAAAATATTTTATGAAGGAATGACTACTGACCTAAGCAAGGTATTTTATGTTTCAAGCAATGAAGGAGCATTGAAGGCTTTAAGATGGAAGGAAAGCTGTGTGCATTTTATATTTGGAGAATCCACTCATTAGTGTTCTAACAGAGAGGAATCTGTAAAGGATTCCTAGGATGAAGACGACTATCTTAAATGGAACATTTTGGTTGCATATACTTGGTATTTTCTTATTCAGATGTGTCGTATTTTCATTTTATACAGATATGTCATATTCTTGTTTCTACATTTGTGATCATGTCAAACATTTGTCTGTGCTGCTGGAAACCAAGATAAACAACAATTTAACATGGCACTGGCGGAGATATTCCAAAGACACCACATGTCATACCATCTAAGAGGAGACTTAGTGAGGATATAGTTTAGAGTCAGAGGAGATTAGAGTACACTGGGGAATAAACAGAAGGGAGAAGTTTGAGACCCATAAAGGTGTTTATGTTCTTTGTTCTCTATTATGCAGGTTAAAAGAAGTAGTGAACAATTTAAGTAGCTTAAATTTAACTTAAGGTTTTTGTTGTTTATTTATCTTCCCAATGAGACACAATCAATTTGTACTCTCTGAAGAGAGCCTGCTAGTGTGGCCAGTACCATTGCCAGGTGGGAAAAACCAGTTTTTCTATAATGTATTGTTGATAATTCAACTCAGTACCTGCAATGACTACAAAAGAAATGCCTTTTAATCTCAATTTTAAGTGAAATGTTTTCTATGTATCAAAGAAAACATTTACATACTTGGTACATATCTACGTACCAAAGCAAAATTATTTTATACGTGTTACACCGCAACCATTATAGAATGATTTACTATAAATGTACTCACTGAATGTTAATTAAATTTGATAATATATTGAGAACAAGGCAAAAACATAATTTGTCATGTATGTAATATCAGCATAACGTCCAACCTGATCAAAAATTAGTAATTGAGGTTTATGGTAATAAGTACAATTTTGCAAATTAAAGGAAGTTGGAATGTTGCATAATTTTTACTCTTTTCTGTACTTAAAATTATGTGTTTAAATTGTATTCTATCTGCAACCAATGAAAAAGAACCTTAATTAATGAAATAATTGTCCTATATGAATTTATTTATACAGCTGAATTCTTTTGGCCTTTTAAAAATCTAACTCGGTTACTGAAGAACGTTTTATTTTCCAAAAAATAAATATTGAGCATTCATCTAATATGTGCTAATCACCTGGTTGAACCATAAGATTTATTGTTTCTTGCAAAATGTATATTTTAATGATGTAAACTATATAATAAATAAATATATAGGATATATATGTGTATATAGATATATATATTCATTATATATAAGGTAATATGTAAGATTCCAACTAGTAATAAAAAGATATAGAAAAACAAAACAAGATATAGGCAGTGGGAAGTTCTGACATGGCCAGAGTCACTTGTTAAAGCATTGTTTGTTCTCTTTAGAGACTAGGTAGGAAGACCTTAATAATAAAGTCCCATCTGAGTATAGAAGATACTAAAGGAAGTGCTAATTCACACAGGAATGAAACTTCATTACCCTTGACTTTATGTTGAAATTTTTCCTCATATAAAAAAATATTCCTTAACTCAAAGGGAACACAATATCCATTTGTGACTAAAATTTCTAAAGTGGCTCTTTGTCAGTTAAAATGTCCTCTTGGTATGTGGTCTGCAAAGATATTTAAGGGATCACAACATTTTGCTTTAATGACTATTTACTAAGTGCTTACTTTGTATAAGATTCTTTTAGACACCTGCCATTTTGTTTGCCCAACAAATTAAACTCTCTTATAAGCATTTTATTTTTCCTTTGGGAGTTGATCGTTCCTATGTGACCAAGACCTGGTCAGTCACCATGGCCCATTTTCCCTGGCTGTAGAAACTGACTTGGAAAATGCTTATAATACAAAACAGGTCCATCAGAATCACTGTCAGCCCAAATGTGGCTGGTGAAACCACTGAAAATGGGCATTCTATTGACTTTCTTTTTTACAGGATAGAAGTCTAGGATGAAGGGTTGAAGTTTTGAATGTTCTACTTGTCAATATATGAAAGGAAAGGGTCTGAAAAATGCTAGGCATGAAGAAAACAGATCCGAGAAAAAGACAGAAGTCCTCTGGCAATGTTCTTGCAGTAGCTGGATGCAGTTATGCCTGAAGCCCTTACTTATGAACTTCTCTTTATGAGATGTAACAAATTACTATATTTGCTAAGGTATTAGGATTACTTTTCTAATATTTGCAACTAAGAGACCCATGACTATCACAAAAAAACCCTATTGGCTCAGCTCTATTTATTCTGCTGAGTTGTTCTTTTTTTTTTTTTTTTTTGTCCTGGGAATCAAACTCAGGACCTTGTCAGCTAAGTTTTTAAAAAGAAAGATTTATGACAACAAAAATGACCCTTTCATTGCCATATGATCAGTGAACTCTTAAGCATTCTTTTCATGCTAATTATCATCTGGTAATCTTCTCATAGCTTAAAACACCTATGATTTTAGCTCAATAAATTTCTTACATGCAGTTAATTATATAATAAACTGACCTAGTACCTGGAATATGTAAAGATGAAACAAGTCCATTTTTTTATTCTGAATACAACACCCTTCAATTTTATGGGCTTATAAGTGTCTGAAATATACAGTTAAAATAAGGAAAATACTCTATAAGGAGTGCTGCGACTATAGGTAGCACTAACATGTACAGCTTCTCTACTAGATATTAAATATATGAGAATCATAAGTCATATCCTATTTTCCAAGCTTCACCTTTAACACTTGTCTTTAGAAGTCTGATATTTATTAAAAATAGTATTTATGCATTTCCGGGTCTCACTAATCTGCACGTATCAGTCTTGAGCAATTATTGAAATGTGGATAATTTCTACCATTATTACTATCATTCAATGAATAACTTTCCTCACAGGCTGGGGAAATAGCTCCGCGGCACAGTGCCTGCCTGGAGGTCCTTCCTGAGCTTGCTTCGTGGTACCAATAAATAAATAAATAAATAAATAAATAAAACAAAAAAATAAAACTTTATTCATTATCTCATGAGTTTTCAATTATATCTGGAAGAATTTGAAATTGCCCTAAGCAATATGTTGATAATTTTTCAGTAAGGTTACCCCTAAAAAGGTTTTTGCCATAAAGATAAATTAAACTGTCTGTAAGCGATATACTGAATGAGAATATGTATTTGTATGTTCTCTTCCTCCCCACCACTCATTCTCTCTATAATAAAATGCTGTCAGCACACACAGTCTCCTCTAGTCACAGCAAGATTGCAAGACCTACTCAACTTTCCTACTGCACAGCTATTTCCAGCCACCCTGACCTGGAAGTGTTTGCATGTCCTTAAAGCACCTTCTGGAACTCCCAGCCACGCTCCCTTCCCTGCACTGAAAACTAGATCTAATCCAATAATAGGGCTAAAAGCAAGAAATACAACAATGTGAAGAAATGCAAAAATACATCTTTCCTTCTATTAAATGACAGCTACTGCTGAAATAAATTAAGCCTCAGCACTTGGACTCAGGTATAGAAAGTAAAATCGTCTATTTTTCATGAAGCAGCTGTATGAGCGAACTGTCCCACGCTACTCTTGTGATTGCTTCTGCATTTTTTATTCTCATTAAAATGTTTTCCAATTGCATGTCATTATCTTTTTCTCATCCAGACCTAGTGTAGAGACGCACAAATACCAGGCAGGTGAAATCTGTCTCCCCTCCCATTCTTGCGTACCCAGCCCGGCTGCACGACGCAGGCCTAGGCGAGGGCTCAGGACAGAGCGGTGCCAGGCGCTGAGGTCGGTGTCAGCCCAGCTGCGGAGCAGTTTTCCAGGGCTGAGCGCGGAGCTGCCTGTGCTTCTGCAGGGGAACAATGAGCTTGTGCATCTGTGGGAACTCTCGTGCCCGCTGGGCGCTCAGCTCGGAGTCCCAGAATATCAGACACAATTATATTCAAATGTAAGTACAAAAAGTCATTTTGACTCGAATATAAATTATTCTAGCTGCCATGTTGGATTACCCTCGCTATCACTCCTCTTCATTTGCGGTGATAATTGAGCAGTGACTCTGTACGTGCTTAAATAATAGTATGATTAATGGTCTATTTACCTATCTTGCTTGTGAGCTCCCTACACAAAAGAGAATGTTTTTCTTTCTGTTTCATTATCTTCAGCATCTTCAAACAGAAGCTATTTGAGCCACTGTGTTTGTAAAACTTGAACACTGAAACTAAATCTCTCCCCGAATCTGCTCCTTCACTACTGTTGTCTTCTGGGTATTTTGTAAGCCTTCATTAATAAGAAGCCAGAATTATTGCTACTGAGTGAGAGAGAAAAGTGCAAATTGCTGCTTTTCCCTTTCATGAATAGCATGTCATTTGTATTCTTCTCTTAATGTTAGTCCATAGGTTCACTTCATCTGGACATGAGCTGTAAAGTGTAGATTTTTCTAAATTATTTGAAAATACCATTATCCAAATGATGAGCCAAGATAATCAGCCAAAGAATGGGGGAAATTAGAAAAATATCATTGCCTTAAGAATCCTTCCTGAGTATGTTGAACAGTGCAGTTCTACAAAGAACATCCCCAGCATCTAGTCTATATTGCATTAAAGTCACCCAAAAGTTAAAAAATGAATAATTACTGATGTGACCCTATGAACAGCACACTGACACCTTCACTAACTTAGATCCATAACTTATAAGTGAAAGCAAACAGAATAAATTACAGGTATAGTTACTGTATGAAACCATGTAAAAGAAAAACATACAAAAACTGAAATGCGACGTTTTCTTTCCTCTCATATTTTGTATTTTGAGAATTTAAAAAAAATTGTTAGCTACAGTAACACTTCGAAAAAGGCATGCCTGGTGGGACACCTTTTTTATGTTTATTAAAAGAAAAAGAGCCTTTGTTAATGTGCTTTCCTTATTACTTTAATTTTCTGTTGGCAGATTCCCACTTTCAGACCCCTGTAGACTTACTGGTCCTGGAAAATCGCTTTCTTCTTTGGTCCCCTGAGTAGAGTAGTGACAACTGAAAATATGCAGGTAAAACTAACACAGAATGGTCGTTTCGGAGCCAATTTTCTATAGCAGCAACGATGTGCGGGCAAGTTCATTTGTGCTGCTTGCTCTGAGGATTCTTTCTCTGACAAAGCCCCTCAAAACCCTCTCTTTCCCAAAGTGGTAGGTTGTTAGGCTATCCTTTTGGAGAATTATTTCATTTTGATTTTGTTTCATTTCTCTTTAATCTTCTGAAAGTAGTGTTTACATCCTCTCTGCTTATATTTTTAAAGAGAAAACAAAACTTAAGTAATTTAGAAAGTCAGTGAATTCTTACTGCTTTGGCACAACCAATCACTGCTTTCCTCTATTCAACTCAGACCCAAACTGGAAGCACTCAAAAGTTCTTAATAAAAAACAAAGCAGTGGATATTTACAAGATCACTGCATGGAAATGAGCCCTGGTAAGGAAAGTATGCTCTGCAACACAGCTGTCCAAAAACATGGCTCAGCTGTCCTAAAGTACGACAATGATATGAAAGATTCATTCCATCATTCAGTCTTTATCAAACCTCCCTGTGAGGTCAAGGACCCACCCATTTTATGGTTAAAATACCCAAGGCTCTGAGATGATAAATAGTGTAGTCAAGTTACATAGCTGGTAAGAGAAAGGGCCAGAATCCAAGTGATACCTGAGTTTTAAGTCCAGTTTTTTTCATATTATCTATGTGGTATATATTTTGTTAAACTAGCATTATAAACATTTTGTATCTAACTAGAGTACTTCTAGCCATGAGAAACTAGGAGAAAACCCAAACCTACAATGTACAAAAATTCACATTTATATCTACAATTTAAGGAAAAATGTGGTCTCTGCATTAGGAAAAAAATTCACTTTTTTTCTTCTCAATAATTTCATTTTAACTACTAGTTATCAGCCATCGTCATTTGCCTAATTTCAACTAAAATAAAAAAATTCAAGAATTATGAAAAAACGTGAAGCTTCAGATAAGAGTTACAAGCTACACATCACCATTTATAACGTGAACAAAATCACAAAAGATTGTGATGAAATCACCACATCAAACGGTAGAAATAGTTGCTCGATTATGCTTTTAATCGTCTCCCAAATGCTTCCTATACATATTCAGCAGCACAAGTAAGTCCTCTTCTAGTTTTAATGAAAAGACTGGTAATACTTTGTATCCTTGAATAGTACTGCCACCTATGAGGACGTTTATGAGTGCCCACCAGAAATAAACCTGTTCTTTTATTATTATTTTAAAGAGAGAAAAAAATAAAATACTGTTTGATCAGTTTTGCATGCCTGTATCTTATAATCTGAGCAACTATTTTGAAGATGACAATGTGCAATATAACAACCATTGTTAATTTTCTATCATCTTGTTTTGAAAACAGGCCTGTTTCTATTATTTCCAGTCACATGCACAAACCAGATAGAGTATTTATGAAATCTTATTGAGTATTTATGAAACCAGTGCATAAAGGTAAACATTGGAAGAAGTGGTACACGTGATGGATAAGCCAAACTTTCCCTCTTATTTATAGTTGGATCTCCATCAAATATTCTCTGTGAAACTGACTGGTAAATTTAGTTCACTATAATACCAATCTCACACACCTGAAGGGCCATGAAGGTATCACAGAAGTGAAAACTCACAGAACATCCTATAATTTAAAAAATAATAAAATACAAATATTATAGTCATGGCTGTTACTTATTGCTGAAGGTCTTGCTATGATATTGTTGCAGAAAGAGGATGGGTTAGCTGAAAGAATACCCCTCACCCCCAACTCATCCGTCCAGAACAGTTTTCCTCCATATGAGGTAGGTTTTTATAACTGGATGATTGTACGGCATGGCTGACACTAACAATATTACTGCATTTTGTGAAATGAGCCACAGGTAGATTTCTTATATAGGATGTGTGCAAGACGAAGGCAAACTTCAAGTGAATAATTGATACAGCAATATCTTTAGTTCTCATAAAGGTAAAAAATTAGATAGAGAAAAGACATTTAAGTAAATATATTTTACAGTTAATGAACAGAAAATCTAAAACAGCACTATTTTAATAATTGTAACAATTATGTGAATATCCTCTCATCCAATTTTGGAATGAGCTGGCTTTCTTTGAAAACAATGCCAGCAGCCATACTTGCTGTTATTTTTCTCTCTTTCTTAGAAGTAGTATGTTTCTCCTATTGAAGAGAGGTCCAAGATATGAGTTTTGTGTCAGAAAACCTCTTTTGAATCTCCTGTATAAGCATAGAATATTAAAGTGCTTTAGGAAGAAACTTGTGTTTAATCTACATATTCATATTTTTGAATCAGTTTCCTACCTTCCATTGCTATCCAGCAATGGTTATTTTCTAAGCTGCTGAAAAAGACTTCGAAATTTTAAATCTTTTTAAAAAAATCTTCTCCTTGAGAATTGAGACTGAGCCATAGCTCCATCTGCTGGAAGTGCATCTCACCAGCAACAGCTAGAGAGAAGCACGCCACACAACTCATCCTCAAACTGTGTGCAACAGACTTTCAGTGTCTTACTCACTAAGAGAGACTGCTCGCTCAGTCAGAAGGAGAACAGCAGATGTAGTAAACTTTCAGCTTCTGGGAGAAATGGTTTAGTTTGATCACAGTGGAAGGGAAGCCCTTCTCACAAGTCCAGACACCTCGCACTCAGACTAGTCTATGGGCAGATAAGAAAGCACTTATTGACACAAATGACAAATTATTGTATTATGCTTATACTTTGGAAAAAAATCAGAATTTGTTTAGTGCAATTTTCCATTATAAATGCAAAATTACCACTTGCCTGAATTCAGGTTTATTGTTTTTCATACTGTAATTTATTATGGAGCATCAGGCTTTCTGTCTTTGTGTTAGAAAAATAATGTATGGTTATGTAAACCTCATTTTCAATTCGGCATAATTTATGTATTTTTGTCAAGTTTTAATTTTTCTGCTTGCTTGTATATTTTAGTTTACCTTTACATATTATTCCATTTGCTTAGTTATTAATTACTATGGAAACAAGTACATTCTTGCTATAAATAACCAGAAGTTAATTCATAAATGTTTTGATTATTTTTCATATTTTTATTGATAATCATATACTTCATTGTAAAATTTGAAAACAGTTTCTATTCACATTGTTTATTCATATTTAAATCACAACAAAATTTAATTGCTTGCTTTACCTATTGCCACTTTTCGCTCGTTTTAAGATAACATGAAGCTGTGGATAGTTTAAGGGTGTCAGTTCATGTCCAGATATATCATAGAGTCTCCTACCCTTCTCAGTTATATCTTACAGACCATAGACTTGCCCTGGTATGCCTGGAACTTGGAAGAATGCAAACCATGCTAATTGATATAGATCAGCTCTTTGTTTACACTTTACTACAAAGATTCAAGTAATCAAGGTGGGTGAATAATTGATTCTTTTTCCTCACTTAATATGCTTTTCTACTTCTCCACACGAAGTACTAAGCTCTTTATAGAAGCTACACATTTCACCTACGGTCTGCACTATGTTTTTAAGATTGTGCAGAATAGAGAGTGAGATGAGCTTACTGCACAATCATGACTTATTTGGAAGCAGAAATAATACATATGTAACTACTAATAGAAGGTGAACTGAAGCCAGCATACTGATATTAATAAAATAGATACAATGCGTAATAAAGCACAAAGCTGAATTTGTTTAATATGGCTTAGAATGTGGCTTTCTGGAAAGATGAATATTGTCAGAAAATTAAAAATCCCCATATGCTATTTAATTTTCAAGGAATTAAATATGTATAGACTATACTTAACATGAAAATTGGGATGATCATGATATGATATCACTTTGATCTTCAGAAGGAATACTTAGGCCCTTAGGATCATTATGATGAACACCAAGTGTCAGTGTCAAATACCAAAGAACAAGAAGGTGGAAGAGATTACACTGATTCTTTCCTAAAATCAGGATATATTCCTTTAAAAATATTTCTTGATATTGCTCTCTGTAATTATTATGTGTTTCTCATTCATAAAATCTAAATGGAAAAATAGGTATGTAAATGTTATTTCTTTGGATATACATGGATTCTGTATAAAATGGAAATTTGCTTCATAGTGCAAGTTTGTACCTGATGTCTCCCTTTCACGTACGTGGCTTTGCTTGATTAACATGCCTCATTCAGTGGCCGTAAAGAAGCACACATTTTAGATTACAGTTTTCTGTGGGGTTTTTGATGATTGGCTTGCAGCCAAAGCACTTATCCTGCTATTCGGGATATATTATAGAAAACCCTATAACTGCACCTAAGAGTCTTTAATTGCTAATTGCTCCTAATAACTGTTTAGTATATAATGCAAACAATAATGCATGATGTCAGTTTGAATTTCAAGGTTATTATTCAATCTCAAGTTTCTGCTGTGTTATGTTCTCTTCCTGTGGTTAATGATGTCTGAAGAACCCTCAGTGGAGTAACAATCCTGGCTTGGCTAAGGGGCAAGGCATGTATTAAAAGAATAACAATGAAAAATAGAAAACAGAGGTCTGAGTAATTGCCTGCTGTAAGTTGGAGTGCAATATCAGGTACTGTACAGAATGAAATGAATGGCCACTCTTCTGCGTCCAACTACAAAATGCATCTCAATGACCATTCAGAGATTAACTGCTCTGTGGATTATATCAGTAGAATTTGGAACCCTTTTCTTCATTGTCACCAGCATCTAAGGAGTTCCGTTGTGCTCTGGGAATCACTTTCTCTAGTTCTTATTCTTAAAGGACTGAGACAAGCTTTCATTAGTTCTGAGGAACTCTCTCACAGATGCTCATTGATCTCCCTTCTCACACTGGCTCAAGCAGGAGCATAGAAGCCTTCTTATAATAGGCAATGGAAAAAGTGCGATGGGGCCAAGCTCTGGCTAGCTAATAATCCTTCAAGCACTTCTTTCTCTGTTCTGTCTGCAATTTCAGTAAGATTTCCAGCACTCGGGGTTTAAATGTCCTCTAGCCCTTTAGAAGCTGGCATCTAATTGCTTCTTCTTGCTGCCAAATGACTGAGTGTTTTCTTCATTGACTTGGTTTCTGCCAGATTCTGGAATAGACAGTAAGCAGGATAAGAGAGACTGGGGAAGGATAAAACTCACTCAGAGAAGGAATAGAGCGGGTCTGGGAGCCAGGGAGTAAATATGGGGAGAGGGAAGAAAAGCCAAGAAAAAAATTGAAGAAAGTGTAACTTGTGGAGAAAGAGAGAGAGAGAGAGAGAGAGAGAGAGAGAGAGAGAGAGAGAGAGGAAAAGGGAGAAAAAGGGCAAAAGAAAGAGAGAGGGAGAGAGAGAGTACTGGAGTGGAGTGGAGTAGCAGTAAGGATAAAATTTCTACTCTTTCTGAGAAGTATTCAGTGAGAGCATCGTGAATGTGCAGAGTTTGATACACCTCCTCTAGTCACAAAAAACATAGTACAGTATTTGGTACATCTCATCCATTCAACATAATTCCTTATCATCTAATTTTGGTAAATCCCCAAATGACTAAAAGCATTCACTTTTTCTGTGTGCATGCCTTTTGCTCTGTGATTTAGAATCTCTTCCCATTAATGGTATGTTTGATTTTCCTTTGAGTGTGAGCTGCTTTGGGACTGGCTTTGGCCCATAGGGCATGGGGCAAGTGATGTTATGCCTTTCTTTCATGCCTCTGCCGGCTTTGATGGGATCCTGCCCAGCTGCCTTATGAACAAGCCCACAAAATGAGAGACCACACGGAACAGAGAAGAGCTTTCTGAGCCCAGATGATCCTAGAGTAGCCAGCTACCAAGTGACCTAGCTGTTCACTGAAGGTACTGGAATGAATCCATTCAAAACCAGAACTTCTAATATGAGCCCAGCCCAAATTTCTGACTGACATACTGAAGACTTAATGAAACATGCAGTAAGACACTAAGTTTTGGAGTGATTTCTTATTAATCTCAGTCTAACTGTAGCAATAACCAATGTATTGTATATCTTTAGTAGCTCTATAGTTTTGAACTTTACATTGCCTCATCATCTTCCTATGAAAATCTCTTGAGAAAATTCAAACACCTGGATATGTCAAGATCTCTTTTTTTGTTTAAGATACAAGATCATTTCAAGGGTAAAAATATGGAACTCTTGCACCTTTTAAACTTTCACTAAGAAGCCATGGGTGGTGGTACACACCTACAATCCCAGCTCTGGGAGGCTGAGGCTGGATAATCTCTGTGAGTTTGAGGCCAGCCTGGGCTACATACTGCATTCAAGGCCACCCTGAAGTACATGTTAAGATCTGTCTAAAAACAAAAACCAAAGCAAAACAAAACAGAAGTTACACAAAACTTTCACTAGAACTGCATCTACCATATAGTAAAAAGTCTATTATCTATTCATTTTTCAATATAGATAACATTGTATAAAATATAAGAACTTTTGGTTTTGAATCCCAGCAGGCATTTAAGACTTGAATTTTAGGAAAATGATATACTTGGGGAAAAGAGATACCAATCTATATTCTAACACTAGTCCATTTTTACCTATTCCTGTTCCCAATGTTTTGATTGTTCACCTACTGCTGTAGTACACAGATGTATCTTCATCTCACCTATATCACATCTCATAGCATGATTTAAGGATTCACTGTGCAAAATATTATTAGGTTGACTAACATCAGAAGCTCAAATCTTTAGCCACAATCAAGAAGCTTCTTTATCCCAGTAGCTTTGGCAATACATAGAGATGGGAAGGACATAAATTAATTCTATTTTACACAATTAATTCAATTTTTTACCTATCATTACAATGGAGATTACTAACAATTTAGAATTGCTGTTAAAGAGAGGGTTATGGATTCCAGCTGAGCTACAGAAATTATACCACATAGTTAAGAGCAAAACATGATAGGATTTCTTTGAATTGAAGAAAAATTAGAAAAATGGTTTTATACAGCCAAAATTAATATTATATGGATAAAGTTATACTAAATTACAAAGGTTTCTGTTTCATTCAGGATCTTTGCAGAAATAGATGACACTCCTATTGGGTGGTTCAGGATGCTAGCAGCCTGACTTAATCGAGGTGTGGCTAACGGTATCATTAAATTATTCCCTAGCAGTACTAAGGCTCGTTATTGAACCCCTAAGTCTAAAGGAATAAAGAGGTGAGAGAGTTGCTGAACCCTAAAAGAGCTATTTGGAGAAAACAATTCAGATGAACCATGGAGTCTCCAGGCATGCAACCTGCCTGTGAGAGAGCCCGATACCCAACCACATTCTCTTTCTATCCATTCACCAGCCAGGGCCTCCAGTTGTTTAGATCCAAGAATAAGCCATGTACAATGATGATCGTCAGATCCACTCACAAAGCTCAGCACCTGAGACTCCGAGAAGTGGAAGAAGAGTGGGGAAAGTTGGAGAATGATCAAGAGAGACAGACAGATGGGAGTTGTCCAAGCATATCTCTTTCATGAAGAATAAGAATTGCAAAGACATTTTTAATGAGTTTTAATTCTTTGAATATGGCGTATCTAACTTAAGAAACTAGTAGTGTATATGTTTTCATTTCTAATTGCATAAGGGAGAGTTGTAAAATATTGGAAATGGATGGAAATATTAAAACCATAATGGGATAGAAATACCCTTCTTCTATATTTAAGTCTCAGGACTCTTACACATTTATTTTTATTATCATCTCATTAGTTTGTTTTCCTCAACATTATCATTTTATAAACCCTTAAAAGTATTAGAGTAAAGTAAATTAAATTGTGTGCTATAGAAAATGATATAAGTTATACAACTTCCTAAAAGGGAATGAGTCAAATCATTTTTACTGTCATTTTTATTCTACCTGTGACAAATTTCTAGCCTGAGGCAGGTTGACAAACATATTTTCTGGTCCCAAATTTCTTTAAATCACTAGCTATCATAGTAACTGACACTAATCCATAGGATGGTTGTGTAGATTAAAAGAGTTCAAATAAGTATTTTAAAATGCTCCCAAATGTGAGAGAATAATGGTAGTAATGAAAGAACAGTGATTCCAACTTGTGCTATTTGGACAGAAAGCTTGTGTCTGCCAAGAAGCACCCAGTTCCCAGCCTATATTGCCATTTGGTAAGAATCTTAGTATGAATTGGAGGTAGGCCACATGAACTGCCTTCCCTGAACTCTTAGCCAAGCATTAGTCAGATGAGCAATAATCTTAAGAAAGGCAGATCTGCTCAATCTAAGGTAATCTAGATTTAATCTAAATCTAGATTTTACTATCAAGCATGGTTTGGCAAACAGAACAGAATGATCTAGAGCCATGTGTGGAACAGACCTCCCCAGAGGCAGAATTCATAGTGTGCTTGGTTTCTTTATTTAAAGTATCCACAAATACTAAATGGACACGCTTTTCAAAAGAAACTCTCACAATTGAGGCATATTCCCAATCAAAATACAGTATTTGCAGATTTTAAAGCTCAGTGATTTACCAATTTTTGGGAGCTGTGACACCTCATCACATCAAACCCTTTCCTCAAACTAAGCTCGGTCCCTGGTCATTTCAGATCCTCTTGGACACCTGCAGAAAAAGCATCTCCTTGATAAAAGTAGATTATTAGCTTTCTTTGTTTGGAGGTAATCAAACACTATAAGAGGCAAAAGACATGTGTTAAAGGCAGATAATCAGCTAATTGAAGCTTCCACCGCCAAATAACATAAGAAACTGTGAAGATATTGACTGAGGGAGAGAAGTGAGGGTAAGGTTACAAGTACATTATTGAAATTAGAATTCCCCATTTCAGAACTATTGTGAGAATAATATCACCTCATTTGAGGATCATCTATACTTCTCTCCAAAATCAGAGACAATTGAGGATACTCTGTGGAGCTGTCACTGAGGAACATACATGAGATTTTAGATTTTTTGCAAGTCTCCTTTAAGATGCAGTGATCTCTTCCAAGATGGAAGCCCATGAAGCACCTTGCACAGTGTTAATATTTGCAGTTTGCCATCGAATCCATCATTAGAAATAGTGATGTCTTCTGTCTTCTGCACGGTTTTGAAGACATCAGTGAGAGCTTCACTATTATCATTGTCAGCAATGGGTCTTTCAAATTGCCTGAAAGACTGAGAGCTCAGAAACAAAAAGGTGTGAAAAGGTATACCAAGGCAAAGTTGCAGCACAGACACACAAGAAGAGGATGGGATGGTGAGATGGGCACATGTTATGGAGAAAGCTGGACACTTTGAGGTCTCCAATCTTAGGAGAACTAATCTTTGTTCTCTAATAAGAACAAAGGATTCATTCTTTCTGGTGCAACAATACCAGGAGCAACACCACCAATAACTTCCATTTCTGTGACCCTTACTGTTTGTCAGGCATTATTGTATTTATGTCTACAATTATATTAAATTTTGAATATAATTTGAAATAAGATACAGGGTAGCTAATGTAATTTCCCCATTCTACAGATAACAAAACTGAGGCACACAGAGGTCAAGTAACTAAGATAATTGACTATGGTATAAACTCTTAGCCATATTTATACTGTCTTCCTAAGACCTATGTTATAATTTCATAGTATGGTGTGTGTGTGTGTGTGTGTGTGTTTACATGTACACAGGCATATAAATAGAAAAAATCCTTAAGATTGACCATAGATTTATTATTTGAGATGGAAATTTCCTATGAAAATATGACAGGCTGAGGATATAGCTCAGTGGCATAAGCACCTGCCTAGCAAGTGCAAGGTCATGAGTTTGATCCCTGGTACCAGAAAAGAAAAAAAAAAAGAAAATATGACAAGAAGTGAGCACCATCACAAAGTAAAAATCTAATACCTTCCACAGGCTGTATGTCACAAGGTAAAGGAACACTGCATCAGCTTGGGTTGTATGAGGACTACCAGAGGAAGTAAATTTTAGAGTAAAGTTTCATAAATACTGTACATTAAAAGATGGGAACCTCTCTAGAAAGGATCAACTGAAAACTAGAAACTCCTTTATATAAAAGAGACCACATGTACAAGAAACTAATGTTTATGTATGGGCAAATTGAAACATTAAAGTCCTAATGCCCAAGATGATAATAATAGGGGGTAGAACCTCTAGAAGATTAGTTCAAATAAGTCAACCCTCAGGAACAGGGTTAGTGTCCTTATAAAAGAAGTATCAAACAGGCATGTACACCTTCCACCAGAGAATGATGTAGCAAGATGACATCGCATCTGCTGTTACCTTGACCTTGGACTTCTCAGATTCCAGAACCATGAAAAATACATTTTTATTGTTTTTAAAATACCCAGTTTATAGTATTTTGTTATAGAAGCCCAAACAAATTCAAATAATATGAAAGGTATATATCATTTATTGCTCAGCTTTTCTCTGTATTAGCTATTTAAGTTTAGACAAACAAGTTTACCTTTCTGATTTCCAGTTTTCTCCCTTTTAACATTAAAACCTACGCTTTGGAAGAACTCATACCTAGTTTATAGAACCTATATGGCTTCACTGGTAGACTTAAAACTCTTAAAACTTCATCAGGAATTGTAGATCAATAGATGAAGCTAACTCTTACTATAACAAGAGCAAATTGACCAGACTTACACTGAGAACAGCATGGAAAATAGAATTATAAATTTTAGGACCCCAGTACCTAGAATAAGAGATGCCCAATATATATATATATATATATATATATATATATATATATATATATTCATAATTGAATGAGAGATCTAAGAGTTTTAATTACATTGGAGGCTACAGAGGGCCTCTCACAGTTGGTATAAAGCAGATGATGATACAACAGTCAGAGCCACAGGAAATAGCGATACATGGTTGCCAGTAGAGAGAAAATCAAGATCTCCACTTTGACCTCAAGGATACATTTAGAGACTCTCTGATTTAACTTTCAGATGGTTTATCTTTGTTTGAGAGAGTTTACTGGTGGTCCAGAAGAGCAAAGTGTAACTGATATTTCTCATGGTCTGAAGATTCCTTCTAGGTAGATATAGACTAGGAAAGAGTAAGGGAAGTTGACCTAGTAAGGTCAGCAAATTGCCAGCCATAGAGCAGTTTTCAGTTTTACCTGCTTTATACGTTAATGATCTTCTCAGTATTTCCTCTGAAAATAGATTCACCTGCTTAGAACACGAGGACTAATGACCTGCAACACCATGAAGTAGAGACTCACAGTATCTTTGGGAACAAAGACCACAAGGGTCGTTTTGTGCAACATCCATCTGGCCTCTGAGTCCCTCTGTGTCCTTGAAAGGTGTCATATAAACACATCCCCTTTCACCCTGTTGTGTATTCTAAAAACATTTGTGGAGCATCTCCTATCCTGTGAACCAGGTCCTGTGCTGGAAGTTGAGAATAAAAGTGACAACATGGTCCTCTGCCTTGTCATCTGTGAGAGAAGAGTGTTTTAGGCTGAAGAAACAATATAAAGATGTTGAAGGTGGAAACACTCGTAACTTGTGAAGAACTAAAAAGAGTCCCGTAAGTCTGAAGGAAGATAAGAAAGAAAGAAACAAAGGTGAGCCCAGGGCAGATAGGCTGAGACCAAGCAGTTGGGTCCCAGACTATCTTGGACAGTCCCAGCTTGCGTTTGCTGTCAAAGTGCAGTGGCGATTTTTTTCCCTTTTATTCTCAGAACAGTTCAATTAAATAGTAAATGATATGACCATTCTGATTTAGAGTTATTAAAGAGTTGAAACTGGTATACTGTCACTGAAGTGTCTTTTGGAAAGGGTGTAACTACGCCAAGGTTTGACTTGTAAATTAATCATTTTTGGCTACAATGCGGCAAGTGAATTAGAATGGAGCTAAAAATTGATGAGAATCTTCCATGTCTTAGGTCATGTATTAGTCTATAAAAGGAAGGATAGAAACACTGGGTAAAATATACTTAGAAGGTAGAATTAATGGAGCTTGGTTAGTGGCTTATGAGATAGGAGAGAGAGTTCTTTTCTGGATCTGCTTTTGAGTGGCTGATGTGCTATTTTTCAACACTGGAATTATAAGAGGAGGAAGAGTTTTGTGATAAGATCTATGAGTTTGGTTGAGGACCTGCAGATGAACTGCTGGTGAGGCCTGTTGGAAGATAGGGTTTATGTCCCAGTTACAATGGACATATCTAGTAAGATGTACATTTAACAAGTGTCAGCATAAAAATGCTAACTGAGACCATGGGACTGAAGGAAATAAATCCAAGCTGAGAGTAAATAGTAAGAGAAGGAAATGACTAGTACAAGCCCTACCATCCTGCTATGTTTAACAAGCCCTTTTTGTGCTCTTAAATCTTCCACAACGTATTTTATTGAAAGTAGCATTTATACTGAACTATAAACATCCTTCATTGTCAGTATACTGTGAGCACTTTCAAAGCATGCTTTGGTGTCACAATAAAATCATTTCATATCATTCTCTCACCAATAACATAGGTAGAAAAATTGGTTCATGTTACTCCTGTGGTAGCCAAAGCATATAGAAAAGTTAAAGAAGTTATCAAATTCATGTAACCTTGAAGGAATTTGGATTCCAATCCAGGCTTCCTTGACTTCTAAGTCTGTGATGTGAATTATTAGCCCCCTTCTTTGTCTTTTGCTCTCCCTCTCTTTCTTTTGCCACTTTTTTTTCTTTTGTTAGCAACCAGGAGAGTGTTTGACATGAAGGCTACATGGTGACATTTAATGCATATTTGTGGAAAAAAAAAAAAACCAAGTGAGGAATGTTCAAGACAGACTTCACACTGGTCTTCACTGGGCTGTTATGTCACCTCTCATAGACAATAAATTCCAACTAGCCAATAATGTGTCATTTTAAACACTGTAAGAAGTACTTCAAACTAGATGTTTTACTATAGTGACACACATTTGGCATAACGCTGATCTTTTCAGGTAACTTTCTAGACACTGATTTTAGAAGCTAGTCTTGTTTTTTTTTTTTCTGAGTAACGTGACAAGAATAAAGTTAAAGAATGAGTCTTAGTCTTCTTGGTATCCCTCTCTCTAGTAATATTGATAGCAGAATCTGAGCACATGGTGGTGTTATAATTCCAAATAATGGATCACACAGCCAAAGTGAAAAAAAATTAAATAAGTGAGAGATACTTAAATATCATATTATGATCTTAGAGTTTATGTCACAATTCACTCCATTTAATTTATGAAGAGAAAAATCACCGTGATAGATATAAGTTGGCAGTTGTGATCATTAACAGGAAGCTATTGCCCATGGGTATGCAATAAAATGTGGTGCATATTGATTCCTTTTAACGTTAACTGTTTTGAAGCTGTGATTGAAAATTACTGTTGAATTGCAGATAACGCTAGCTGTGCTCCACAAACGATAAATATTGTAAACTGCTTATAAAAACAGTTAAGGTATTATTACTTTTGTGTCATTAGATTTACTTTACTGACATAAACAGTTCAAAACAACACACAGTTGTATGTAATTTAAGTACTATCTATTCAACTTACTTTAACAAATAGCACCATGCACAGGCCTTTATGTAAATTCAAGAATACAGGCTTCTTTCAACTTGACTGAACAACCATTGCTTTTCTATTAAACGACTTTTCATATCATTTCGGCACCACACTTTCAAAATTAACTTCTTTATGTGTTAGAGGAATGGCTCCTCCAAGAGAGAGAAAGAGAAAGAAATCAAGCAAAAAAAAATGAAGGTGGGTTTATTGGGCTTTGTACTCTGTGAAACAGTTTAAATAAAATGAGTCAAGCATCTGAATGTTTCCAACCTTGTGGCAAAAAGGTCTCCTAAGTAGTTGGAAGAAGTCTACATTAAAATCATCCAAACAATTGTTTTCTCTGAAACCAGTTTTAACTGGGCCAACATCCAGCTGTACCCATCACGGCCCATAAAGTTCTCAGACCCCATCAGAAGGCATCTTTGGGATGAACAGGATGCATGCTAGGAAGATTTCATTGGAAAATATTCTTTCTGATCCATATTTTCTGATTATTTACAAATGCACTAAGTTCTGTGTACACAGTGAATGAAAAAGATTTCTTTAATGTTTATGATAAGTCAGTGTATACTCTTAAGTCACATTTAACCCTTAAAATATTTATAAGGAGATGCATTTTTATTCATTTCATACTGTGAAGGGCCCTTAAGATATTGTCTCAGTTTCCAGTTTTCTTCAGTGTAAAATTTATAAAAGGGTGATTTGGGGTCAAAATCTTCCTAAGTTGAGAAGCCTGTCACAGTATATCCAGGTTACCTCTCCAAGGGGGCTTTCCCTTGAGAGATGCCAGTGCCTCATCCCTGTTGGAAGCACCCTAACCCTAAAACGGTTGTGTCAGCACCAGCCTTTTTGGCACTGGGAGGATTGGTGTTGATAGTTTCTCTAGGTGAGAAAATAAACATATTTTCTTCTACAAACCCCATCAATTCTGCTACAGCTTGGCTTTTTGAAACATAGAAGTGGGGAATTTGTATTCTTACGAAGGAATATAAATGGTAATATGTGATTATAATCCATAATTAAAAGTCTCTGAAAGAAAATGCTGGGGAATGATGGAAAATATTTGCATAGATAGAATAGCATACAGTGAGAAAAAAAGAAATTCTGTTGAATTATTCAAGAATTCAAATGTAAGCTCCATAAGGGTAAAACTTTTAATTTATGCTCTTCCTCATACCACTTCTAATGCCCAGTATTATAGACATAACATCAGACACATATAACATATCTTCACAAAAAGACCTTGAAGGAAAAAAGAACCATGATATCTAATTAAAATCACCCTTAAATAATTTGTTCTGGGTTTCAATTTTTTGTTTATAAGTGCTACTACAAAAGCTAATCTGTGGCCAAGCATGGTGACACATGCCTGTAGTCGCAGTACTCAAGAGGCTGAGACAGGAGGATTGCTGCAAGTTCTAGGCCAGCCCAGGCTACGTAGAGACTTCAAGGCCAGCCTGATCCTGTCTCAATAAAAAAGAAAGAAAAGAAAAAGGAAAGGCTAATTTGTTCTGAGAAGCTCACTTTGGGTGGGTGGGTGTGTATTTGGATAGGTGACTTCCAATTGTAGCTGTCAATCTGACCACCTGTTGCCGGCTCCTCCCTGCCCGGTGCCGTGCGTTTCTGTACTCAGGCCTTGTTCATTCGTTCTCTGTTGGCTGCTCTGCGCTGTTTGGCTTCTGAACTAATGCTGACTTTTCCACGCTATTAGAACGTATGCTCACTGCGTCCTTGAAGCGCTTCTTTTGTCCCTATTCAGTCAGAATGCCCATCTTCAGTTGCCCACTTGGAAATTGCTTTGATAACCCGCTGTCAGCCATTCTCTTTACATGACCAACCTATTGAAACCGAATTACCATAAGTATGACTTTCCTCCCAGTGTACTGACAGTGCTCTGGGCCCTCATTAATGCAGATCATTTTGCCATTTAATTTTAAATATAGCATACAGGGGAGAATTGCCTAGGAACTGGATATCATCTCAGTGACAGGCCTGACCGTAGCACGAGAGAGAATCCTTTGCAGGCTGCCATGCCCTGAGTTCTCAATTAGAATTTCATGGAAGAAACCAGAGTTGGTCCCATAACAGGCAGTCTCCTCTTTTCTTTTTACAGGTGTTTTGCTATATGTTCTATCTTTTCTAACCCTGTCCCATCTTACTGATTATCCAACAGAGACAGAAAGAACTACAAAACAAACTTCTATACGCCATGATTAAAGGTAGATTCCTAATCAGTCTTCATTTCAGCCACCTTAGTTCCTACCATTCTAAATGAAGAATGAAATAATCTTCCTAATCCTTCCATGATCAAAAAGACTTAGCTTGGTATGCTACTTATCACAGTCTATTTTATTTCTTATCTCAATTCTGCTATCTATATATCTTACTAGTTTTTTTATGTTATGGTTGATTTCAGACTGGAAAAGAGGGTCATGGGATAACATAATATTTTTAATATATAAGAAATGAATTTTTATGAGAGATGGAGAGAGAGAAATAATTTTTTTCTTGTTCTTCAAAATACCTTCCTTGAACAACTTTTTCATCTTAGTAGGAAGTTAAATGTGAAAACAAAAATAAAGCAAAGATAATCTTGGCTTTTCTTAAATTTAATTGAGTGTGTGAAATCAAAGCTGTGAGGTATCTATACTCAAGTAGGATAAAAGAAATTTAATACATTCAAAATTAGGAAGACAAAGCCATAGTTATCTAGCATCAGTGGAGAATGGCATTATAAATAAGAATGTTTTTCAAACAATGGAAGGTAAGCTTGTTTAAGTACACCATTCTTTTTATTTAAACCACTTGTAAAGGGAGTCTTCTTGAAGCACAAGCATATGTTATGTCCCAATTTTTTTAAACAGAGAACACAGTGCATCATTTAACCTTTAATCACTATTTCGGGGTCATCAGTATGAATGTCAGCTCCTGCATTTTTCAGTAATATGATGATGCCCTAGGGATCTAGTGAGGGCACATGTAACTGTCTGACTTGACACAAAGTGAGTTCAGACTGACTGAGCTCTTAAACTTTGATTTGATTTTATATTTTCATCATTTCAGGCTTTTAGATATTTTTTGCCACTGTCATGTGGACCCCACTTATACTAATGGGCTCACTTGCAGCTCACCGTGGACTGATGAACCTTACCATCAGACCATACATTTATATGTGCTTATGTGTATATACACGTAGTGCATACAGTGTGTTTGTGTCTGTAAAATTTAGTAGTGAGAAAAAGCCTGAGGTAGGGCTCTAGAATCAGTAATTACACAGACTTTAATATGTACTTTTGTGATACATATTACTCTACTTAGAAAGCCTGTTACTTACTTTTTCTGGTGATTAACTGTGCTCTACGTGAGGATATTTCGAAGATAAATAAGCACTAGAAGCACCTAAGTTATCAAGCTAAAAATGCACATTCTGATTCTAGCAGTCTGAACAGCTCTGCCTAACAAGCACAAGGTCCTGAGTTCAAATACTGGAAAAAAAACATATATATGCACACACACACTGAATTGGGTGCTGGGGGTTGGAGGATGTAGCTCTATGGTAGAATGCTTGCCTAGCATGCAGAAGGCCCTAAATTCAATCCCCAGTACCACCAAAAAAAAAAAAAAAAATGAAAAAGCAGAGGTTCAAGTCTCTGCCTTTATAATTAGTTCTGAGGTCCACATTCTCTACAGCAAGACTGGAGATTGTCCAGGTAATTAGAAAAGTGACTAAATTAGAATTCTGAAAATAAGAGCCTGCAAGACAAATCTAGCCTACTGTATATTTTTTATATGCCTGTAAAATGATGTTTACATCTTTAAATATTTGGGGAAAATACTATTTTGTGATATGTTATAATGATGTGAATTTCAAGTATCAGTGTGAACAAATGAAAGTTCATTTTTACATTGGGTTGCGAGTTGTCTGCAGCTGCCTCTGAATTACAACAGCGCTGGGTCCTACAGTTCTCTGTGTCCCAGGCAGACCTGTTTCAGAGGTGGATGCCTTAAATGTGGATAGTACTATACTCTAAAACCAAAAGCCTTTCCACCTTCCCTAAGCACTTATCACGCCCTTATCGGCCAACTTCTGTAGTTTGAGATGTGATAGCAAAATTAACATGAATTTCCTTTACCTTTATCACAATTTCATGGGTAAAAGGTTCATTCTTACCCATAAAACTTAACAACCTTAGCATATTGTTTTCCTTTATTAAGGCAAGCACTTTAATATTTACATGTAAAGGAAACACTATATGGATGCTGTTTGTCGTATCCTTATTGCCAGTATCACTACTTTCTGAGGGTCATGATTAAGTAAAATAAGGATGACTTGTATATAAGTACTGTGATACTTGAAATAGTCAGTTTGATAACTCAGATGGTTACTACGGTATGGGTACTATATATGACATGGATACACTGGAGAAACAGATGATTCATGTTTCTGGGGGAATGGAACAGGATGGAAAGAGATGTCATTATGTTACTTAGCACAGTAAGAAATTTGAAGCTTTGTTTCAGAATTTTCCACTTAACATTTTTGGCCATAGTTTGATCTTTAATAACTTAAATTGCAGAAAGCGAGACCATGGATGAGGTAGCACTGCTATTGCTGCAGTGGAGACGGAGGAGCTAGTAGAACTTAAGATATTTAGTATCCTGTCCTTTACAAGATCAATTTGCAAGTCTTGATTTATATAATAGTACCTTACATTTGGATCATGCTTTGTAAGTTACAAAGGGCTTAATTCCCTTTGGTCCCACTAGCAGTGTTATGTAGATAAGACTTGTGCTGGCCCACCCTTTATAGTTGGGTAGTTGCTACCCTACTCGAGGCTATACAGGGGGAGGGAAACTTTCCAAAGTCATATAGGTAGCATATAGGATACAAAATGCCAATTTAGAGAAACATAATTTGTCCCAAGCTTTGTGACTAATAATCGGAGATTCCAGGCAGAGCACAGTGCCAGGTGTCCTTTTGTCACATCACACTTTGTCATACTGGCAGTATTGTTATGGTGACATTCCAACAGTTTTCTTTAACTAAATTATTCCAAAATTAATGATGCTCTTTTGCTTCAGTGATAAAAATACTCTTGAAAGTAAAGGGAACCGAACCCCATTTCATCTAGTATTGTCTTCCACAGTTTTGATACCCAGATGAAAAATGAAAACAGCAGAATTCATACTTATTGAGAAGCAACTATTCATCTTTTAGATTCAAATAAGACTTACTAGCCTTTTCCCCCAATCTTATTTTATATAAAACAGATTTCATTAAAGGACTGACTTAGTTCTTAGAACTAAAGCCCAGCTTTTCAAACAATAATAAAAATCATCACTGGTAATCATTAGTATGAAAGAGATTTTTAGTCTATTGAAAATATTCATTTAAATTATCCTTTAGAGCACATTGTATATTTGTGTCAAAGGTGTATGAGATTCATTTTGTCGGACTTATGAAGAAATCCTACTTAGAAACATTCTCCTGGGTCAGAACTCATTTGTAATTCGGGGACTCACTGCATTTATTTGAAATATGCTTTCATGTTACATATGGTCTAATATAGATACTTTTATCTTCCATTTTGTGATCTTTAAACCCTATGGTTCTACAAATAAGAATAAACTGTGGGAATAAAATGATTTCTTTAATTAAACTTATGGGTGCTCTGGATTTAGTTTCTTTTCTAAGCAGCAAAACTAAGGAAATAAGGGACTCCTTGACTGCAGAAAGGAAGTATCATAGAAGATGCAAATTGTCAGTGATTTCACCTAAACCTCTCTAGTCTCTTATAAGGACTCACATCTGATTTTTCTTCTATTAGATGACACACTAATATTCCTTAGCACAAATACGAAGAAAACAGAAATCACGGGCTTAAACTTGGCCAATAAAATACATTTTAGAAGTACAGACTGGCAATATATTGGCAGTCAGATTCTTCATTTGTGTACTTTTTATTATCAGAAGTGAGCTGTTTGGTATTTGGCCTTCTCCTTTGGTGTGTATCAGGTTATTTTAAGGAAATTTTTCTTTGTTTAAATACAATCAAATGGTATATATGAAACCTGCTTGAGTTGCCTTCCTGTGGTAATATTCTTTTGTTTAAGATATTTTGCTCAAACTTGACCTGAGTAATCAGCATTGCTCTTTCTAAATCCTGCAAGCTGTTAGTAATTGGCATAATTGTGTCTCTAAAAGATATGTATTTTACTCATTCATAATGAGATTCCTGTTGTTTTTCAGATTTGCTCCTTTACTCATTTTATAGAGAAAACGAGGGTCTATATTGTCTCCTGGTAGTGTCTTGCAGGCTTTTTCCAGTGCTTCTTATGCCAAGTACTTCAAAGTTTCCAGGGAGCTGTTCTCTCTGCCTGGAATATTTCCATTTCTTTCTCACCCTACTCTGTCCTTACCTAATCGCTTGATGCCCCATGTGGCAGAGACTGACACGTTGTTTACTAAACCATTTCCTTTTTTCTTTCTGAGCACACAGCTAGATTACATTTCCCAGTCCCCTTCCAATTAACTGCTGCCATGTTATTGAGTTCTGGCCAGTACAATATGGAAAGGAATGATGTGCAGTATATTCAAACCTAGCCTGCCCCTTCCATGCCATGCCCACCACTGACTGCGTTAGTTTGTGATGTCTCTCCATCCAGTGGCTGAATGGAAAGGATTCCCAGAACCTAAAGCAGGGCTGTCTTATAACAGGGTATATGTCTGTGTCCCTAAGTCATATTTTAGAGAAAAAGTTTCCCAGGAAAGATATCATTTCTGGACTAAGAATTCTGGACTACTGAACACATGAAAGACAAAGAAACATTAATATTCCAAAATTTGGTAACTTAAAACAAGACATGTTTATTTTCTCATATTGTGTGTGGTCCAGGAATTCAGGCATGAGTTAGCTGAGTGCTTCTGCCTCCTGAGATTACCATCAAACTATAGGCCAGGACTGAAGACAGTGGCAAAGGGGACATCTGCCTCCAAGGTCACTCGCATCTAACATGGCTCTTAGCAGGTCTACATCCTTTGCCACATGGTCCTCCACAGGGTCACCTTGGGAGGTGGCAGCTCACTTTCCCCAAGGGAAATTGAGAGAGAGAGGAGGAGAGAGAGAGAGAGAGAGAGAGAATGAATGAGATTTACAGAAGGTGAAGATCACTAGAAGCCATGCTGGAAGTTAGCCTCCTGGTTCTGTGTGCTTCCTGAAATTTCTCCTTCCAGAGCAGAATTAATCATATCTGCCTTATTGTGACATACACATGCAGATAAAAATATATATTTAAATTGAAAAAATTATTACGCTTCAAGATTCATTGCCATGGTCCCCCTCAAGGTGCTCTCCTTGCCTGAAACACTCCTGCCACTTTCTGAAGATGTTTCAAAGTTCTCGCGTGTGAATGCCTTTAACAGATGGGAGAAAATACATGGTGGATGCTGCTGCCGAGTGCCAGGCAGTAGAAAGTCAGGCTCATAAAAACATCAGAGCACTTTCTCATCCACCTTATTCACCGAGTCTGGCACCTTGAGACTTCTGGCTCTTCCCCAAAGTCAAAATGACCGCACAAGGTAAACATTATGAATGGATGCAGCACATTGAAGCAGTCAAGACAGCACCACTACACACATAGGAGAGGACTCTCAAAACTGCTTTAGGAATGGCAAGAGTGACGGAACGTGTTAAAAGTAAGAGTCAGTGTTCTGAGGAGGATTAACGGCAATATATCTTTCGCTGTGATTTTTTTTAAAAATTAGACTTACACTGTATTTTTCAATCACACTTTGTATAAATATACTCAAAGATGCCAGATGTGACTGGGGAGATTATTTCTGGCATGAGAGTGCCTAAAATCCTCTGGTTGCATTCCGGATTTTCTAAGCCTAGAACTGAGCCCAAATTCCTCCAACTGGACCTCATAAAACACTGTGTAGTTTAGAGAGGCCCTAAATGTTCACACTTCCATTAAACTCTGAATAAAAGGAATGCAATTTCAGAACAATTATTTATTCCTTTGTATCCGACACACTGTATTAGGAGTTGCACTTAGTACTAAGTTAATAAATATCTATTGACCAAAAATGAAAGAAAAATCGAACAATGGGGTATCCTGTGCACTTTAGATAACTAGTTTGTGACCCGAAGCCTTGGAATTACAAGAAATTGGCTCAAGAAATTGGCTCAAGAAATTCTTGCAAATATCAGCTACTGTTCATGGTCCTCAGATCAAAACATGCAGGGAATTTCTAAAATTTTCCAAGTTTCTCTGTGGAGCTCACATTTTGTAGAACAATTAATTAATGGGTATTTTGTTTATATAATGTTTACATAATGTTGCTGAACTATAATTTTAAGTTATTAAAATGTCAAAGAAGAAAATCCCACAATAATGTGGGGAATTTTCAAAGATATTTTGGCCTGTCACATGTGCTTATTCAAGATGATCTTCAGACCGTAATTCTCTTAATTCAAAGCAGATTCTGTGAATTCTGTGATTCAGCCTAGTCCTTGAATAATACTTAGGTTTTGTGAATTCTATCTATTGTAACCATTTGGATTTATCTCTGTGGAGATAAATAAGTTCCTTGGTAAAGAGCTATTATTATGACTGAGAAGAAAATAGTCAACTAAAAAACTGTACATATGCGCATGTGTACAATGATGAATCCTTTTTTTCTAAAAATCAAAAGAAAATATTGAAGCTTTATTAAAACACTGATCTTTACAAAAGTTACAAAAAGCAAACTTTAATACATTGACCTAATTACTAAAATTTTCTGGTACTACAGATGCAGAATTAAAAAATCTTTGATACAGTTAAATTTTAAAAGATATTATTATTTTTATAATATTTTAAAATATTTTTATAATATAGCATCCATTTTATTCCATAGGAGCTCAATACTCTAAAATGTGTTTAATTCTATTTTTTTTTAATTCTATTTTAGTGGATGATTAATTTATAAACATTTACACAACCTTGAGTCTTGGAAAAGTTGTAAGAAATTTCTGCAAAGATATTGCTACAAAAAGGTTAGATCAGACAAAAATATAAGAAAAGGTGTAACATTTGACAAGAAAATACATAATACTAAGATAAATATTGAGTATTTTATGTTCTTAAATTTAGACTTAAAGTATCATAAAGTGTATTATAAACAGTTTTTTAAAAATATTCCTTTAATGTCATCAATATAATAAATAATAAATGGTGTTATAATTGTGCTATTAAGGGTCTTAACCACAGTACTAATTATGAGGTTATTAATCTTAAGGGTATTCCTGTAGATTTCTGCCAAGATGAGAAGGTGATATGGTAAATTGCTTTCCCTTCTTTTTTAAAAGAAAGCTTTTGAGGTAATGACCGTAGTTCATTAATTTTTGATTCTATGATGTCTGACACATAATACATGCTCATAAATATTTCCTGGATAAATGAAGGGAAGGAAAAGGAAGAAAAGGGAAAGAGAAGTAAAGGAAGGGTAGGGAAAGATGGAGAGCAAAACAATCAAAAGACAGGATTAAGGACCACATAGCCAATCTACACTCACCTAGATCAGGTAAGTTTGGTGGACGAATCACACTTTAATGAGTTGGTTAAAACGTCCAATAGTTATAGAGATTTCCATAATTTTTTAAAGCACACATTCCTACCTAAAACAAGTGGAAAAATCTACTGCCTCCTAAACAGTCAACTCGGCCAGTTAGTTACCAGGTGAGAAGCACTGTTCTTCCAAACACTGCGAATAGTGTATTCAACTGAGCATTTTTCGTACACATGAACTATATTTCCTATGAACATTATCATCTCTCAGCACATTATGTGTTTCAGATGATCAATAAGTAATGAAGAATAACAATAACAACAACATCAACAAAGCCCTCAGGGACTGTGAGGCTTGCACTCAAGCACAGGTCTGAGCAAACAGATGGTTTCTTCGTTGTGCCTTGAAAGCAAGGCTCGTTGCCTTCCATGGAACCACTAAGGGCAGTAAATCCCTGAGCAATTGGCCTTCCATCATAAACAGTCTGTATCCGGTCCCCGGGAGCTCACAGCGAGGGACTTTTGGCAATGACGTCTCAGTTGATCACTCCTGTAATGGGGCAATTATAGTCAGAGAGGTTGTCTGTGATGTAACCCAAGCCCTCATTTCCACACAGCTGTGCAGACCATCAACTCAAATTGTACCAAGAAGTCAATTGAAGCCTATTCAGAATATGGGGTATTTATTGGCTGGGGATGAAGAAAGCCTATTTGTTCAACCACAGTGGAATTTATCTTTGTCAACTCTAGGCACAGACACTAGAGCATGTGCAAATAGCAGCCCACCCCTGCCAACCAGACTGCTCTGGACTCCCCTCTGACTGGCCGCTCTGGGGGCCGGTTTGTCACTCCTTTCTAGACCGGCCTGCTTCTGGGGTTCCCTTAGTTCTGTCCCCCACTCCATGGGCTTGCACGTGCCAACATGTTAGCTTTTGTGACTTTTCAAATGGATTTTTCAGAGTTTTGATGTTCAGTCAGTATTCAGAGACAAAAGGATTGCCAAGCAAGGCATTACATAACATGGGCGAGCTGGCATCACATAGCATGAGTTTAAAGTAGGTGTTTCCTTGAATTATTTGATAACCTTGGGCTGCTTGGAAAGAAAATAAAATCAGTAGTGGGGCTCCCCCGAAACAGAAGCAAGCACACTGGTTGAAGAGATGCAACGAAGATTTAGGGTATGGTTTAATGCACTGCTGTGATTCTTGCCCATAGGCTGCCAACTGTGATGGAGCCAAAGGAAAGATGAGCAGAGACAATGGGCTGGGAGCATCGGGAAGCTGGGGGAAACGGAGATCACGGCAAGGACAAAGAATGGCCTTGTGAGGAAGGAAGTCAGAGAGGTCATAGGCAGTCGGCAGTGATCAGAGAAGGATAATCTAGCTTTGAACATCGTACCACACAACTGTGTGTGGTCAGGTCTGGGTTCACTCGCCTCTCTCCTCCTGCAACCAATTGTAAGCAATTAATACAAATCCCAGGTAGGGAATTTGTGGGTAGCTGGGGGCAACAAAGTAGATTTCCTGATTTGCTTGCTCTGGAGAGGCTGTGAGAACAAAAAGAGCAGCAAAAAGCCAGGCTTCAGGTCTGTGCACAAAATGAACCTACGACATGGCCAACAAGTTCAATAGAATGGCTTTAAAGAAGGTACTTCACTTTTTAAATGTGTACAACTATTTTATTAAAGCCAAATTGAATTTTATTTTATGATTAGATATCATATGCATGGAAGATAAAAATGCATATGTATCTACAAATTCTTTTCATTTCTGGAGCAAAATTGTTTTAGTATTTTTAAAAAGGCAATTGGATTGGGGAGAGGAAAGAAGTAAGTTATACAGAGAGAGAAATGTCCTAAAAAAGGGGGGGAAAGGCACAGTAAGGGGTGTGTGTGTTTGTGTGTATGTCTGTGTGTGCATGTGTGTGTGTGTGTGTGTGCATGTGTGTGTGTGCTGGGGAGGCAATTAGGAAAGCAGAGTTATGTCAGGATAGGAGGATTTTGTGGATAATTCAGGATAAATGTTCCTGGGGCCATTTTACTAAGGCTTATAAGTGTGAGCATGAAGTAAGTCTCTGGTTGCCTGGTGTTAATAGTGTTTGGAGTGTTTTCAGAGGGGAGTAGTTCAGGGGTCGCTGTAATGAAGGGAGTATCAGTGGAGAGCACAGAAATGAAATTGCAATTTTCTAAGTGACACATGATGAGAAAAGCAAGCGGAGATGGATCTGCGGGGTGGTGGGCAGAAGTGAGCCAGAGATGTGGGAGGCCAGACACCAGCTCTCGCTCTCATCCACACGCTGATTGGCAGTGTTTGCAGTTGAGTCTGTTCTCCGATTCTTGAAGACCAGAGGTATAAGCTCCACCACCTCTCTCTGGAGTGACAAATTCAGTGGGAAGCTGAGCTCAGAGTGCAGTGCAAGAGCACAGTAAGAATATAAAATGCAGAAGTAAGAGTACATCTTACTTTTCTATTTGCTTCATCCTACTTGCCATGACTTCTGATTTACCCTTGTTATAGCTCTGGTTCCTTTTCTCCTATTTTATCCTCTCTGTAAACAGTATTCTTGCAGGTTTTAAAAAATAACTTATTTTCTTTTCAGTTCATTCAACAGACAGACCTTTAATAAAACTTAATGATGGACTTGGGAGAATTAAATGGAGATGATAAATGTGTTCTGATAACCCCTATCATAGCAATGAATCAGCACTCTACACAAAGACGATAAGTCTCCTCAGTTAATCCCAGAGAACTAAACAAACAAACAGTGCCCACTATCATCACCTCTTCCCCAACCCCCATTCCATTTGTTTTTAAAGTTTATCAAACACATAACTGGAAAAAGCAGTTAACGCAAGAATATAACGTGGTTGTTGTCTCCACCTACGTCATATTACACCCTTGGTGTTGGAGTGGACTTCATGAAGTGAAGGTAAGTCTTAGTTCCAGTAATTAATGCACACATTAAAGGAAAACATTTTGAGGCTACAATATAGATACAGCAACTTGCTCTTTTTCATACATAGATCTAAAAATGAAAACAATAATAAAGGAAATTCATTTTTAAATCTAAGAGAACTTAGATGTCAAGTTCATTTCCTCATTTTACTGCTGAGAAAATTGAGAAAGAAACCTACTGATCACATGTTCCACAATGAAATTGGGGTCTCCTGGCTCAGAACCACAGGGCTCTTTCTACCTTATTGAAGCCAAGGAGGGGCACAAGTTATTTAATACCAGTTGACCTTGTCAAGGTGACAATAGGATGTGTTTGATGTGGCAAAACACACCAGTTGGGAACTATAACATTTACGCTAGGAAGCCATCAGTTTCTCTCTTCAAAGTCACATTTTTATTCAGAATGTAAAGGAAAAAGACATTGATCTGCTGTGTGTGACTTTCATAAGTTTCAGACATTCAATGGAGAATGTGAAAACATTATTTAGTCAAACCAGGGAGTCAATTTCAATCTTAATTTTTTTTTTTAAGTTTACCAAACAGGGAGAATCAATTCTAAACTTAATCACCAGTGGGAGAAAAATAAGCTGACTCATCTCAAAAGCAATAATAAAAACAATTAGTAATAATGTTTCTAACCTGAATTGTAATTTATAGGCTAATGTAATCGTCACTTATTGAAATTTTCTAATACCCACCCAAAGAGTGGGGTATGGTCACAGAACATCAGCAGATGCTCATAATTCCCTTAATTACTGAAAAGACATGGACTACATTACTAACACCATACTAGAATGCAAGCTGCAGAATAGACTTGTGACTAAATTAACTTCCTTAAAATAATGTAGATTTTGTAAACTTTTTCTACATTTGCATGATAGCTTATGCTGTTGATAAGTCACACACAATCAGCCTCTCCTGAAAGCAATGACACATCCATACAATTATGTTGTAGTTGAAAATAAGGTTCTGACCATGTAAAGATAAATCATAGTCCTTAAGAAAATATTTTCTTTGTTAACATTTCCATTATTCAGACAGAGGTGTATCTTCGCCAAACTGAAAATAGTGCTTTACCATTCGAAAGAATCAATTATGCATACATTCCTTTAACATATATGTGGCTATTAATCTGCTAACGTCACCATGTACTTGAAGGACAGCAAAATAGGGAACATCTGGATTTTGAAGAGGTTTGAGAAAAGAGCATATATCTCCATTTCTACAAATTACTGGGTGTTGCTTTAATTGGACTTCTAGTTTTTAATGATGTGTTGTAAGATTTATGTTCTTCAATAAGGTCATCTGTTCCATATTTATTTTCATCGTTTAGAAGTGGTAGAAACATAGTTAAAGATGTAGACAAGAAACTGAAAAGAAAATCAAAATGCTCTTAATTCAAACAAATGCAAAAGGTTAATATATTAAGGACAACCTCCAGCCCAAGTCTTTGGTACAATTTCCAAGGCTGGTCCCCGGCCCCACTATTCCTTACCATCTCCATTATTTAAACCCTATTTCAAATTATCATTATTTTTCTTTCTATTATCATAGCTTCCTGTATCTATGTTTGCTTCTCAAAAGATGTTCTCCCCATATCAGAAGTACTAGGTGACTCATTTCAGTTTGTGAGGATAGATTTTTAAATCATCAGAGATTTTCTGAGCTGCTAAATGCATCAATCATTTAAAAACAAGTTATATATGCTTACAATTAAGATATATTAAAACACAGGTAATTACTCAATGCTCATCACTTCTCGAGAGTACTAATTTATTTTACTATTACAGGAGTTCTCCTTTGCCTGTATGATGTACAAACTGTGTAACAGTTACTTAATATAAGTTGCTCACTCTGCTACTACTGGTCATATATTAATAATTTAAAATTGACCTTGATGCATGTATTTACACAGCAAGTGCACCAAATCAAGACTGGATCTACTGTTTTGTTCTTTAGCTAGTTCTAACAAAAATAATGGAGAATATATTAATTATGTTGATTTTATTTAAAATATGTTAATTAGATCACTTTTTTACTTTGAATAGCATAAATGGTGACGAAAATAATCTTCTAGCATTTGAAAACTATTTTCTGTTTCAGCAAAGAGCACACAGTGATGAGAGAGTCAGTGAACATGTGTCTTTGTTCTTGCAGTTTCATATTGTCAACTATTTGAAATGAAATATCAACCACCATTCGTTGTCAGAATGAGATGGGGTTTTTTGGTGTCTATGGCATTCCCAATATATCCTATTGGATCAAGAACATCTTTTGAATAGCTTATTAATAAAATTTGACATCTTCTCACCTCATTCCCTCCCTCAGGTCCTTGGGTTTTTCTGAGCTCAGTGGTATTAAGGATTATGCTAACTCCATAATTCAGGAAGAATGCTATTCCTAAAAATGACTGAGTCACCACAGACACTTGGCCAGTCACTTCAAGTCCACCGTTCCCCCTGTTCCTCACCTAAAGACATTTCTAGAAATTTATTTGAGAACTTTACTGTGAAAGTTGAAGATGAACTTGAAAATGATAGCATTATTTCTGGTATAACTGCAACCTTATACAGTTTTAGGGACCTTCAAAATATGATGTTTGCGCATTTTCTTTAACACTTACAAATCACAAGTGCAAGTCTACTGTGCAGGAGATGGCTATTAAATTGTGAATGCCAATTAAATTTTAATGGTTAATCTTCACTAAATAAGAAATGCTTCATATACCATGCAAAATTATCTGCCACAGCATTAACAAAAACCGATTAGTTAACTAGCTAAACAGATTAAACACAGACTTCCAGTTTATAGGAAAATGAATAGGCCTTAACTTTAATAGTATGGAATATTCTTATATTTAAATTTTATGATTCCTCATCTAGTTTCATTTAAAATGTCAAAATTGTAATGGTAGTGACATTCATTTTATAATAATGTTTGAAACATATGCAGTAAAAAGGGTTGTAATAATAATACTACAAATTACATGCTTATTTTTCCAGATCATACCTAATAGACTGTAATATCATTTTCAGTCACAGTTCACCGGAGTTAAATTTAAAGCATAATATTAAAGTCAAGGTTCCTTCACATCTAATTAGACATTAGAAACAAATGTGGCCAGGTCTGCATTCTGTTAAATATATGCAAATAATCCCTCAGAGGCAATGGAACAATTTAACAACATTAAAGGTAAAAGTAGCCCACTGTAAGGGTCTACAATAAATTACTGTAGATTTACCTTCAGCAGTGTGCAACATGACATCTCAGTTGCTGTAGGACACACTACCGCATAAATTGTACCCGGCTTGTCTCACACTACAAAATATTCAGGACAAACATAGAATGTTTTATGCTTAGAAGCCTAACTTCTGGAAATTATGCCAGCGAGCGAGCAGTTCAACAAAGCACCCATCACCGGGGTATGGATAGCACCATTGCAAATCTTGGCAGAGTCATTTATTTTCAGGAACAGTAGGGAAACATTAAAGAAATGCATTTTGTTCATTCTTTGGAAATTCACATAAATAAGTCTCAGCTATAGACTGTATTTAGAAGTGAGTGCTCGACTGTGGGTTTTGTTTTTTCCTCCTAAGCCCGTTGTCACTAATGGTTTTGCTGTGTTCATCTTCAGAAATGAATGTAGGGAGGTACATCCCTGAGGTTCCATCAAGAAAGATCACAGTCAGAATTTTCTCAACTTCTGCTTTTCATCATCTTGCTAAAAGTTGAGATGGGAAGTAAATATGATTTTATGACGTTTCTAGCCTGCCTGTACCTTGGTGTGCTGACTGATGATTTCTAATCGAAGCCCTCTGATTGGTTCTCTATGGACCAATGACATTCTTGGCCCATCTTCTAGTATCCATTTGCCCCATTTTAAGAAAGGAAGTAGGAGCCGGCAATACAGTATATTTGAAAATACATGTTGACTATTCTTATGGCTGCTCAAACACAAAGGAAATTCTCTTAGCTTCCATTTATGTAGACATTAAAATTTTAAGAAATACGTGAAAAATGAATGTATTTAGTAATAAAATATGTCTGATATATTAGAGTAGGCCTTTTGAAAATAGAGTTTCAGATTTTTTTTCAGCAAATTCTAAAAGCCTAAACTGGCTGTGGTGGTGAATGCCTGTAATCCCAGCATTTTGGGAAACTGAGGCAAGAAGCAGCATGGGCAATTTAGCGATTTTGAGTATTCTTGTCTCAAAAATAAAAAACAAAAATTATAAATGGCTGAGGCTGGAGACCAGCTAAAGGTTCTGGACTGAATCCCAAGCACTGGACAGGGGAGGGCAGAAAGAGAGAGAGCTCACATGGTGGTCTCCATTGTCCTGCTACCAACCCTCAGGGGATGGGAGGATTTCATTCTTCCCTGAGTCAGTCAGCTTTTAGGTAAACTGTTATGAGACTGGACCAAAAGGAAGGTTTGGACATTCTGATGCACCATGATTTCTGAGAATTATTTATAAATTATATTTCTTGACATTTGTATAGCAGTATTCAAGACACTGGGGAAGATCCTTACCATGGAAAAATCCATTCTTAATTTTTAGTGCACTTGATATGGTACCAGACATGACAATGGCAGGAGAAGGACAGCACCTTACCTCCATTTATCTTGAAAAAGAGGAAATTGGTATGACATAGAGGAAAAGTTCCTAATATAGCTATGATTAGCTTACACTAAGAGAGTTTTGCCACTGAAATTGAGAATAATTCAAAATAAAATCTAAATTAATTTAAGAATCCTCCTTACTAACTTGCAAAATATCTAGTAAGAAAATATGGAAGCTACACTTGTATTTTACCCAGTGAACTAATTGAAGGAGCTGTGTAAAAGGGGTAAAATGCCTCATTATTGTTATACCCATCAGTGCGTGGGCAAAGATTCCTTCCTAAGGTGAAACAGAAACTTTCATATCATTTCTGTTTCCATTAGGTCTTTATTTTTGTTTTAAAACCAGCAATGTGACAGATTAATTCATTTTATGATTTATATTTCTTCCAGAAATTACCACCAAAGAGAGGTAGGAAATAAAAGTGCTAGGGATAAGATTTAAAGAGAGAGCTATCCTTGCAAAAAATATTTGGTTCTGCATGTCTAAGCACTTTCAACCTGCTAACATTCTGGGAAATCATCATTTCTCCAACAGAACAAGGATACTAACATTAACATTTGCTCTAACACCTGATGAGTTGGACAAGTAGGGAGGCTTAGAACCTGTTTACAATTCCAAGATAATGTATGAAAGCCTGGGTATGGAAGAAACAGTGCAAAAGGAATGGCTCTCTCCTAGTGAGCATGATGAGTCAAGCAGAAAAGAGCTACAATTGCCCAAATTGCACCTGTACAATTCACTTTATATAATAGATCTGAATAAATATGCACTATTTTCCCAAGGAAGTGTAGTATTTTCAAAGATGTTGATGAGAAGCAAGAGATACTTGTGAATCATATGATGTTGCTTAAGTTTAACATATCGGTCAGAGTACGAAAGTGCAGCTGATTCTGCAAAGCACAAATGCCGAAGTGCATGGACACCTTGGCTCTCACGGTCCCGTTAGCAGTTGGTGCTGTTCACTGAGTGGGAATCAGCATTGGCGAGGAAAGGATGAGCTGACCCATTGTGCCCTGACCCTGGGCTTCTCTATTTTACAGTGAAAGTAGGAGCCTGGCTAAAATCGGAGGACTTTATTTTTCTTTTAATATTTCATTGTATTCTTCTGGTCAAGGGATCCATAATGCAAGAAATTCTAGACTTAAATTGGTAAAGAGTTTTCAGAGACTAAGAGTTCCAGGATAACAGTACTATGCCTTCTTTAGGAAATAAGATTTAAAATGAATGAAAAAAGAAGTATCTACAGATTGCTTAGAACTAAATACAGATCAAATGTTAAAGCGATTAAAGACCTGTGAGTGACTATTGACCCCTTTCTCTTTCTCTCTCTCTCCTTCCTTTCTTCCTTCCTTTCTTTCTTCCTTCTTTTTCTTTCTTTCTTTCTTTCTTTCTTTCTTTCTTTCTTTCTTTCTTTCTTTCTTTCTTTCTTTCTTTCTTCCTTTCTTTCTTCCTTTCTTTCTTTCTTTCTTTCTTTCTTTCTTTCTTTCTTTCTTTCTTTCTTTTCTTTCAGCATTACAGTTGTATTCATCCCTTGATTGAGTGCAAGAATCAGCACTGAGGAGACTATAGATAAATTCCACGGTAATTCCCAAACCATATTTTAAACTATAGTTGCAACACTTTCCTCTGCAAAGCCTTTTTCAGCGCTGATAACATGTGGAACAATGGATTGATTTTAAGTCTCAGCTCTTTGTTTTCCAAGGCCCTCCCTCCTGCAGAGCAGCCACAGAAGCCTAGAGGAGGGCTGGGGGAAGGGATGACAAGCAGGGAGCTCACACCTTTCATAATGGCTTGCGAACAATCAAGAGCTGATGGTATTAGTGAAAGGTTATTATTTGAATTAATCATACAAGTTTAAAACAACTTGGCATTTCAAAATGTTTCTAGGTAGGCGTAGTTTCCAAACTGCAACTGCCGCAGAGTGTAATACTTGGCACTTTGGAAGGGGGTGAGCTGGCCTGGTGGAGGAAAGGAGGTGGGTAAATGTCTGCACTGTGACCTTCTCCATCCTTTAAGGGATACATAACAGGGTCCTAGGCACCTATAAACCATTTCAAGGCCTTTGTGGCATGAAGCAGAGAGAGGAGATAGACAGAGTGATAAGAGGTCAACAAAAGGAAGAGAGGTTGGAGAGAGTGAAGAGGTAGCCTTAAAATCTGCCTGTAGCTCTGTGTTAACTGGAGCCTGAAGCAAACAAATCATATCCTTTCTCTTTTCCAGTTCTCTCCTCTGTAGTTATGACCCATTTCATCACACAGAAATATTAAGAGACTCAAATGAAATAATATATGTGATGCTACAGAAACAATTCAATGTCATTAAAGAATTCCAGAGAGAAGACCATAGTAAGGAGCATGAAGGGGATGTAGATATGTGGAAATGATATTTGAGAAGGAGGAGTAGATAAACCACCAAAACCTTCACTAACTATCCTAGCAACTAGATATCAGTCTATCCTATATGTGAACCAAGCCTTCTGGAATAAAAAGTTGAACAAGTTGGTCTTGGTATCCAGGACTTCATTTTCTAATGGAGGAGACAAATACTGTGAAAAGCTAGTTTGATAAATTGCAGACACTGAAAAGCTGGAGTCTGCACAGCTCCACACAGAGCTGTGCAGGAAACCTCGAGCCTAGTCTTAGGAGCCTACCCCTGCGCTAAATCTTTCTGACTGAGCAAGCTGACGAACAATAGTTTTGTCAAAAGACAAAACTGCAGATGCTCAGGCTCAGAGAGAGTATGAAAATGTGCCTTATTATCATTATAGTATGATGTGAGATAAATCCAGTGTTAGGACTGGAGCTGAGGGGGTAAATAGGGCTAACGCATTCACATCTTATAAAGGAAGACTCGATTCTGTTAGGATCAGAGCATACAGAATCACCCTGTGACAAAGATTATATGTTCACTTCATGTCATGTAACATCACATCAAATGATTTTAGAAAGATCATTTTGGGGGCAATATGGAAAGGTTAAAGATGCTTCTCAGAGAGAAAACTAAAGTGTGTTTCTTCTTACGTGGAAGGTCAAGGTACATGCTATCCTCCCTGCCTCATTCAGACTGTTCTCAGAAATCACCAGTCAGGAATTCCAGCTGGTGTTGTCTGTTATCCATCATTCATTCTCTTTGACTTCCCAACAGTGAGATTTTGACACTGGTAGTGGTCCATGCCCTGCCCAGCTCTAATATTAAAAATCAACACCTGTCATCCTATACCAAATAGGATACAGACTTGGAAACCAAGGTGCCAGTGAGGAACACATTAACTAGAAATGCTTGTGAGCATGTGTATTTGGGTCTGTAGATTAAATAAATGAGAGAATTAAAAGTAAAATAGTCCTTTAGACTCACTTCATTAGGCAGGGATATTAATGACAAGGCATTTAGTTATTTTTTGGTTCATGAACTTAATCACAAAATTTTGAGATTGAAGCATAATTGCATTAATGACTTATTTGTACTTATGCATTGATTTTAGTGTTGTTTAGTAAAGGTACATTAATGGCACTAACCCTCCAGACATTGTTTGATAAGTCCATGAATCATAAAAAGGAAAAAAGAAGGCAACAGTACTTCAATGGTGTCATCTCTTGGTGCGGATTCATCTATTGTTAAGTAGTTTATAACTTTAAGAGCAATTTAGTATAAAATAACTCAAAATGACTCATACATACATGTATATATATATTTAGTTATTTTCTAAGACACTAAAAGAGAATGAATTCATCCAAGTTTCTTAAAAATTCATTTCTAGGTCAACACATATTCAAGAACAAAGCATTTCTAGAACATTACTCTGCATGTATATCTATATAATTCTTCACAATATATATAGAATATATTAATTGTGTCATGTACTATAGTATGAATAGTTGTTGGCTAGGAATTTAAAAGTGCAAAACAATTTAAAAAATAAGGGCCAAAAAAATCAAAAATGAAAAGTGTCAAATATTTACAAAGTCAATTTGAGAATAACTTTGTAAATGATTTCAAAATTTAGAAAATACTCAGGAATAGTTACCATTCCTACAGAAAGAAGAAATGCCTTAACTATGCTCCTCTTTCTCAGGTTCCCTTGAGCTGATTTCTTTTCTTCTTTGGTGATAGTCATTGCTCAGATAATGTACATTTACAGCACACCTTAATTCTCAACAAACTGGAATGGACAACTATGGCTGAATAAAGGCAGGCAAATATTTAAAAAGGTTTACCTGCTTAAAAATACATTACTGTGCCATTGTTAATTTCAATTTGATGAGCAAGTTGCATTTTTACTGAACGTTCATAGGTGCACACTTAAAAAGTAAGATGGGGACAAGTATTTCTGTGCCTGGTGGAAGAAATGACTTTCTAATATGCACAGTTCATAACCCCTTGCCTACCCAGTCATAATGATATTCCAGATAAGAAAAATGATCAGAATATTAAGATGTCAAAAGGCTTAGCCTGTCATCATATCAAAAAAATATGAAAATGTCTTTGCTTAAAACCTTTTCTGTCATACAGCTCTTGCTAGAGTTTTCGCTACTAGTGTTGCCGCATGAAGATGATAATGTTTATTTTGCTGTAAATATCAGTTCCAGGAGGTTTTAAACATTGGCTTAGGTTTTAAACATTGTTCCCTTTCAGGTATATCTTTGAAAGAAAGCTCTTTAAGAAAGATCTTTTGTGTATTTAATAATCGGTTTTGTTTTGCTTAAAAAGGGATCGCCCCTTACATGATTATGCAGAGTCCCCTGCAGGGTCTGGTGAAGAGCTGCCATCCCCTTTCTGTTTCTTGAAGTGATGCTGACTGAGCTGCATATTCTGCTGGTGCTGAAAAGGACACTCGGCAGCCCACAGGATATTTAAGGCTACCGTAAGCAGTGTAGGCAAATGGTGCTTTCCTATGACCGCAGAAATATTTTCCTTTTCATTTGCCCCTATGTTCTTGATGATCATCTTCCATTGTTGTGCTGTGTTATACAAAGAATGAAGCAAAGTATCTGAACTAAAATAATTGAGCAGAGGGCAAATCGTACATGTGCATCATGTGTCTGTATGCATACACATTCTGACTGGCGTAATACCAAGCACAGCTGTTTTGATGTAGCTATAAGATATTGCACGGATTATTCATCCTGTACCTCTGGTTTCATACTTGTTTCATAGAGAGAGGCATATTAAAAATTTCGCATAAACTTTGAAAGGTATAATGTGAAGTGCTATGAGAATGATTATTTTTATTTACCTTGAACAGATCTGTGAGAGGTTCATTGCTTTATGACTAAACACTATTTTACCTGACATTGAAAAGAAAAGCCTTTCAGTATTTTCTCATAAAGTAGTAGATCCATATCCATAGAATGCAATGGAATACATTAAAACTATTTTATAAATCTATCTTGGATATCTCCAGCTCTGCCAAATACATGACCCTTTACTTTAACTATTATGAGATGGAGAGTTTATAAAAATGTTATATAGTGATTAAGTCATTCTTTTAAGTCTTCAACAACCCTTTTTGAGTTTTACTTTGTGGTAGGAAAATGATTGGCACCGGGGCTTCACAGATATAAGTGATTCATATTAATAACGATGTAAATTGTGAAAATATATTAGTGCTTTGTGATAAGATTTAGAAAATCCATGTTGGCAATTATAGCTAAATCAAGCAATTAACCTAATTTTAAACACCAACAAAAGTCTGTAATGTCCTTTACTTCTCTGAAATTAGGCCAGAGATATTGCTCAGTGGCACAAGTGCCTGCCCGGCAAGAGTAAGGTCCTGAGTTCCGTTTCCCGTACCAAAAATATATATCTGAAATTAAATTGATGAAACACAGGGACTAGAGTCTTACCGGCCCCCAGGAAAACACAGTTACAAACAACCAGGAGGGCAGTTTTTATTTTCACCCTCCGTGTATCTCTGCCGAGTTTTCATGTTCATTTTTTATCTCAATATAATATTGATTCAAATTTCTAAAAATCTGGGTCAAAAATGGTTATCTCAGAGGAATTAACTTGTAGGTGTGACAATGGGTATAAAAATAAATGAGCATGTGCATAGTAAATAAATCACTAGAATCAAGAGATTTCATTATCAGAAAATCAAAAGAAGAAGCTTATTTACATAGTTATGTTAGATAGGCAATAGCTACATACATATATATATATATATATATATATATATGGAGAGAGAGAGAGAGAGTATGTGTGCATGTGTGTGTCAAATTAGAAGTTATAGAATGAATCACAAAGACTTTTTTGTTGGCTCTTTGTTAGGACATTTGTCTCTCTCAAAAAATAGAGTAACAGTGGCAATTTTGGTAGATGTTTCATGATGTAAGTCCTTCTTTTGCTAAACATATTATTGCAGTAGGGATGATGATTTCTCAACAACACCACAACCACTTAATTGAATTATTATCAAGCCCTCATTGAAAGCACTCTTTGTACCACAAATCATCTTCTATTTTTATCTACTATAAATGTATAATTGGGAAAATTTTAATTATTTTGTTATTATTGTTATTGTTCCAAGTACAATGCCAAGCTGATGAAATTTCTCCAGTTTGAAGAGTTAAAAACCATAGTGACTTATATATACATATGTATATTTTTTTAATGTAGAGAATAGTAAATGTTTATATTCAGAAGAGTGCTAGCTTTTCAATAATCTTAAAGAGCATATACACTAAAATGCTAATGGCATAAGAATTAATATGCTTATAAAATTAAAGTTAAATTCTTTCAGTCTGTATTTATTATTCAATCTAGTCCATGTGCCAAATAGAAACTATGTGATATAATTCTTGTTCTCAATTATATTGTAATTCAAGGGTAAATTAAAATACATATTCAATAATTACTCTCCTCTACTCTATTACTCTCTTGGATAGATATAACCAGAATCTTGTCCTTACTGAAATTGCTCTATCAACAAAATCACTAAATCAAACATCTCATTTTCTGATCATAATTTCTGAGGCTTTATAGTTTAATTATTCAGTAACTCTCACCATATTCATACTTCAACTTTTTTCAAGACTTTGGTCTGCAAATATCTCTATTTTCACCCTACATATCAGTCAGTGTTCTGATTTCCATCCTCTCACTCCTGGGTGTATTCCACAGTCCACTTGGTAAGCTCTTTGCCAAAGATCTAAACATTCATATTTCGTTTACCCCTGGCTGGCCAGTCCTGTAGCTTGCATGAGAACAGACACCTTTTCCCCATATCTGCCTCCAGACAGGTGAGTACAACTATAAAAATCAAATAAATATGCATTATGCATAATAATTTGTTGTTTGTAATAGCCAGTGATGAGGACTTAGTCAACGTTAATTATCCTGATTTCATTATAATGTCAGTTGAAGTGAATTATTAGGGGAAAGTGGAAGGCAGGGAAATAATCCAGATAAAGGAAACTTTGCTTTGGAGTTTCAGAAACAAAAGACAATGATCGAGCTTAAAGAAAAATAAGGCACAACTGACAAAAGGTAAAATAAAAAAGAATATGAACATTGAACATTTGGAAGACCAAAAAGTGAATTATCTAGGGTGTAAAAAGGAACAAGGAAAGGTTTCTATTTGAAGTTATGGGAGTCAGGGTCCTGATCACTTACTGCTTAAGAGATCCCATTAAAGTTTGCTTCTCTGTGCTGAAAAATACAATATTCTACTTCTGATGTCAGGTCTGCATGCAAAATATTTCAGACTGCAGCTCTTGGGGTTTCAGTTTAGGGATGCTCACTTTAGTGTCCCTTAAAAAATCTATTATATTTTTATGATGTGCTCATTGCAGAACATTTTTATTCTCCCAAAGCTCACATTACTCATCTTCTTTTCTCATCATTCTCAGCAGATATGCTCATCACAAGACTACTGAAGACAATAGAAGTCAGCTGAAGAGAACTCATCAAACTGCTAAGCATCAAAAGTATGCTGCATGTGCCACTGTCTCCCACCCACTTCTTCTTACAGCCATACGGGTGGTATCCATGTTTTATGCGAAAGTCTACTATACTCAGATTCCATCCGATTTCACCTGCTCTGGAAGATTTTTAAAAAATTAATTATCTGCTCTCGTCTGTCTCTTTCCATTTCTAAATACTGAAATCTTTCCATCAATATGTAAAAATGCTCATCCAAAGTGTGAAAATCTATGAGACATGATATCACCAATGGAAACGTTCACATTCACCTCATATGATAGGTCAAAGTCAAACTACAGGCATATTAAAAGCATAACATACAAAAATTAAGTTCAGATTATGTGTATGGATTGTATATGCATCAGTGAATTTTGGTTTAGACTTAGGTCCCATCACCAGGGTGTTTCTCATTCTGTACATGAATTTTTCCAAAATTCAAGAAAACCTGAAATCCAAAACACTACTAACTGCAAGCACTTTGGATAAAGGGATACTCAACCTGTGCTAAGTTTAGACATTATGCTACCATTTGAAATTTATCTTTCTTCAACAAAGTTGCTCACATTACCAGACTTAAAAATGCAAGATTGCAGCAGATAATAATAGGATAATAAACCAACCACTGTTATTTCTTATCATTTTGTTTTGAAACCCTGTATCATTTTTATTGTTTTGTTTTTGTTTATGTTCTTTAGTTTTTATTGTTTTTAAAATAAAAAAATTATCTTTCTGCACTACTCTCAAACTATGTCAGATATCCTGAATTATTCTATGGTACTTTTAAGTACATAATATTATTTGACAATTATTATTCATGTTTTCTAATTTATTAATATATAGACTGTGTGAAAAACCATAAACATTTTGTTCATTATTGTGCCTACAGTGTCTACGTCTTCACAAATATGACCAAACAGATATTTGCAGGATAAATTAATGAATGGGTGAACTGACAGGGATAGATCGATGTCACTTTCAAGAGTTCTGTGCTACTTAATGTGTCCATGAAATACTCTTGGGTATTTTTGAAAGATACTGGGTACTTTTGATTTAATTTGATAATAAATTTGTACACATATGGTTAGTTATCTCCAGATCTAGCCCTTGAGGATAGGAGTATATTTTTAGTATTGCTAATGTCCCTGAGCTTTGCACTGTTTCCCCCCTGCCCCACAGGGGTTCCTCAATAAATGTTTGCTGAATAAATGGTAGTAGTTAGGACAAAAGGCAGTTGCACAAATAAATAACCATAGTAACTCAATATATAGCTGTCTTAATTTGTGGAAGTGGAATATTAGAAAGTAAAAGAAATACTTTTCTTTTCTTACCACAGTGAAGAGAACAACTAAGTGACTTAACATTGTCAAGTTCGTTAATGGTTGTAGCAATAATCTTGACCCAAAATTGCTGTTCTCCAATACTGTTAAAAGAAAAACCACTAATTTAAACTGAAGAGTATATTTTTTGAGAAGCATAGAGGCAGGATGAATTCTTGACATAAGAGACTGTTAGACAGTTAGTGTTGGGTATTGTAGGAGCTCTTTCTCTGAAGATTGTTAAGAATTGATGACAGTTTAGGTATAGCTCTGCCTGGAGCCACAGGAACTAATTGGATGACCCCTCTACTTAGCAGCTTCCACTATGAAGAGTGCTACAGGAATTCTCCCTGCAGATGGCCTATAGCAACTAGGACAGGATAGTCACACATCCAGGAACTTCAATAATCAAGTGTCATAAAATACATTCCAAAGAAAAGCTTGTTAGCTATCCCTAGTATGTGAACATTCTATAAATGTTTACATTTTGCATAATTGAATCATCCTTCATAGCATACATTAAATTAGTGTTAGAATTCTGGCTATTCCAGTCCTTTGTCTGATATAAATCTGTCAGCTATTTGTGGAGTGTCCACAGGGTGTTTAAGATGTCACATGTTACTCAGAGTTCATAGTTGCTCCTACAGGATTTATCAACTAATAGGATAGATAAAGTCACTGAAAAGAAAATCTTTACAGACATACAAACAAAACTATACTTCTGTAAGTGTAATCATAGGAGAAGTGAACATCAAATTCTATAAGTTCCAAGAAAAAATGGAAAATATTCATAGAAAAAGTAATGATGGAAAATCTTAGAGGCCGTACAAAGAAAATGATATCTTTGTCAGTTAGAAGGGGAAATTTATTTCTAGCACTTGGAAAGGCTTGGAAGACATCTATTTCCAAGAGTAGGAAGAAAGATTTAATAAGCGAAGAGCAAGAAGATGAATAAGATTAGTGACAACAGAGGGTGCAGATTTGGTTTATATGCATTCAAGAAATAAAGTGATCCTTGCAGATGTCTGTCTGGATACTGTAACATATGCACTGGTTACTGCTTACTGTAAAACACATACGTCTTTGTCTAGGTTACATAGCCATAGTGTCCAGAAATATTCTTCCATTCGACACCACCTTTATCAGAGCTCCTGTGTTGGCATAAGACAAGATTTAGTTTGGAGCAAAATCTGAGATTTTAGCTTAGTTCAGTCATATCTGTAGTAGTTGTATGACAAAGATTCTCAAGTTTTCCAGGGTTTAGTCTCTTCATCCATAAATAGAGATGTCTAATTAGGTAGAGATTCTCAACAGAAACTGTAATGACCCACGGCTTTTTTGGGGAAATGTAATTTTTGATGTAACAACATTTGGAATGCTGTACACCTGCCAGCGCACAGGCCACTGAGGAGAGAGCCAGGTCGTCTCACATTGTGCTGCATTTCCCAGTGTAAATTTTCAACACAGAACTCCTGTTTGTAATCACATAAGCCTAAAACCTAACTTCACTTAATTATGAACAGAATCCTTTAGTGATCAAGCTTTAATATACTCAAAAATTTCAAGGGTTGTAACAACTGTATAATGGAAATCTTTACCATGTTTAGCTTAAAATTTCACTACAAACCAGCCACCAGTTTAGGAAACCATATCAGTAATGGGAATGATGCCCATGGTATTTGAGTTGCCCGTGGATTTATCACACTGCATTTACACTGTGGGGACTGTGTGCCTCTACACTTATGGGCAAGATGATGTAGCTCACAATGACTTCTCCATAGTTTCACACGAGCATTTACATATTAAAATATGTACTTATCTGCTGTAATGTACTTTCATGTCCCCTCTTATTACTGCATTATATTAACTTTTAGAAATTATTACAAGGAAGTTGTACTTTCTATGAATTTCATTTCAGAGTTCTTATAATTAACTATTGGATGTAAAAGGAAGCTTTGATTCTAATAGAGTTGAAAACCAATGAATTGGACTATCTCAAATAACTTTAAGCTCTCAAAGCCATGGATTTATAAGTTTTACTTTGATCTATAAGGAAGGAGAAACTCTTACATGATTTTCACTAGTAATGTCAAATTGAATGTTTAAATTCCAGAAGAGAGCATCTGAAGCAGTCTGTTTTACCACTCTTGGCACCTAGAGAGAGTGGTTTGATCAGGAGAACACTAGTTGAACATACACTGCATTGGGTACTATGAGAACTCTTAAAAAATGAGGAAGTACTGTATTTGTTGCCCTCGCGACAATTTTTAGGCATAGAGTTCATCTACAGACAGAAGGAAGAAATGCACTTCTTTTAAAATCCGAACATTTCTTCTATTGCTCCCAAATTCCATTTATGTCAGAAGAGGAGGCAGGGAAATGAGACATTCTGAGCTATCAAAGCACATGTCATATTTCATTATTTTTACAGCATTGATATCTAGATAATTCTTTTCCTGTGCCTCTCGTATGCACACCTACACACCAATCATTAAAGTAAGTCAGGTTAAGACCACATCACCTCTATGGGGATAATGGCAAAAGATTTGCTAAATATGGCGGCATACAAGTATTTTAGTATATGATCAATAATTTTCATTCTATTCAGATTTTTACTGTGCACATGTCATTCCTGAAGAACACAGTACAATAAAATCAGGCTTTTTACAGTCAAATGCCTTGATTTTTGTTTCATATTTCACCTCCGATATATGATCATCTACTAAAACAAAACCTATGGGGCAGAAAGACATTTTCCCATTTTGCAAATCAAGCAGAAGCACGAATGTTTCTCAGGACCTCTAGCTGCTCTACTAGGCATTTCTCATCCTTTTGATAATGTGACCTTCACATGACAGAATTGGATCAAAAATAACACATTTTGATGGTACTTGTAAAAGTAATGGAGCTGCTGTCAAAAACACCCAGGATGGCCATGAAACTTGAATACATAGTAGGTGCTGCGGGGACTGAAGGAGGAGCTAATGTTTTCACTGTAATGTTTCCCTCTCATTAGTGTTTAACTTGTAAAAATTATTTAACATCCTTTGTCGAGTGATTTAAAAGGCAGAGTTTTGTCCCTATGGAAGCATTACAATGGTAAAAAAGATAGAACAATTTCATAATGCTGATTCATGTCATGATGAAAGACACGTGTTCATTCCTTCAAACATTCACTATTTGCTCCATGCAAAGTAACATGTTATAAATTATTACAAGTGTGTTTTATCTTAGAAAAACAGAACGTGACATACAGGTTTGTTTACATTCAAAATAGCTCTCAGAAGAGATAAAGGAGCTGGGAATATTTGGAGGAGTGTATGTCCTATTTCGTTCACCTACTTGTCTCCTGGGGAGAGACAGATAAATTCAGTTGGTGGTGGCTGTAGAAAGATTCTTAGAAGAGGTGCCACTTTAATTAGATTAGAAGAGAAAAGTAATGATTCCACCGAATTGCCTTATGGAATTGCATGAAACCAAACTCCAAAATACCTTCTGAGGAAGAAAGAAATTTTCTATTTCACTCTTTTGCATAGGTCTATTATAAAAGAACACTGCAAAGTGTCTTTTTGGCAATGCAGCGCTGTAAACAAAGAATAATATAGTTCCATTATATTTAGTGAGTAATTAAAACTAAGAAAGCTTATGGTCAAATAAAAAATTTTAGAATGATGAATATGCTGAAGGACATGAAATTTCTGTCCCCTTCAAACTCATGCTCTGGAACTGGTAGCTTTGAAATTTTTTCACATACTAACCATTTCCCAAAGCTGTGTTTATGGAATTATCATCTCTCTGTGCTTCTGGTCTCTGAATAAAGGACATTGTTCCTTTGGAAAGGGAAATATTAATAAATTCCTGAGAGATTAACATGGCCAGCTAACATTTTGAGCAAAATTCAATGCTTGATTCTATCTTTTGACCCCATTTGGTTGGATCAAATGTGACCAATTCACATTCTAGCAAGAGGTCTCTGAGTGGCCAACAGCTGTAACTCTTTCTGTCAGATTTTAGATGGACCCGTGGACCAATTAGGATCTCTATTAAGTAAGTGGTTTAAACAGGAGAATTATAGATAAAAAGGTGACAGATGACACAGAAGCCAGAAAAGAAAGAAGTGAGCAGGTTATAAAAAAGAGGCAAAATATCTAAACAGACAAAAATCATGAAGTGTGAAAAAGGAAAAGAATCAGAAGAGGCAGTAGCAGAGTGTACAGAGAATTAATCTCTTAGGCCTGACCACTGTCCTTGCAAGGGCCTGTAGAAACATTTGGCCCTTGGCTGACACCTGGGACTTGGATTTGGAGAATGTTTCCATGACCCAAACTTGTAAGAGTGGCTCATTGTGCAGAAATTATCTGTGCAAACAACACAGTTTATGCTGAACACCTGCTTTCCTTGTGGGACTCTGGAATCTCAGTATGTGTCAGGTAGAGTCTGCCTGGGTGAGCAACCTCCGATAAAAACCCTGGGCACTGAGTCTCTAATGAGCTTCCCTGGCAGACAGCATTTCACACAGGTTGTCACAACTCATTGCTGGGGGAATTAAGTGCACCCTGTGTGACTACATTGGAAGACAATTCTTGGAAGCCTGCACCTGGCAGCCTCTACACCAAGCCCCATATACCTTCTTTTTGCTGCTTTTACTTCACAGTCTTTTGCTGTAATAAATTGTAGCTGTAACTATGACTGCAGGCGGAGTCTTGTAAGCTCTTTCACTGAAACTCTGAACCTGGAGCTGGTCTTGGGGACCCTGACACACTGAGTTATAAAAATAAAGCAGTAATAATATTTTAAATTACTGTTCTGTTAAAATATTATTTAAAGTATTGTTATTATAAATCACAGTTGGGGGCTGGGGATTTAGCTCAGTGGCACAGTGCCTGCCTGGCAAGGTCATGAGTTCGATTCCCGGTACCAGAAAAAAAACAAAAAACAAAAAAAATCACTGTTGGACTGGCAAGCCTATTTATACAATGCCTATAGTTGAGAAGAGAAGAAAAACAGATTTGGATGTTAATGATTTGTGCTAGCTGGTGATAGATTATTACAGAAATTTGTAGTATCCTGAATAACATTAAATCCCTTTCAGCTATATTTTGTACTTCATGAAGATATGCAGATTGAAATCCTGTAGTCCTTTATTTATACCAAAGCCATGTTATTTGATGTAGTCAATCATGGTTCTAACTGTTTCCTGAAAAATCTACTTAACGATTGCAGAAATTATCACATAGCCCAGTAAAATGATTCTACTACCGATATATGGATTTCTAACTTCAGTAGACTCTTTCATTACACTTGGAATGATTATTCTGTCCTTATTCAGCAACCATTTTCACTGTCTTAAGACAACTTCTAAGCATAGCTTCCAACTTCAAGCTTCAGCCCCACCACAGTGACCACTTGCAGAGGAAGGTGAACCCTCTCCCTAAAGAGAAGGAAATGCATCAGCAGGACGCCTTCTACCCCCTCACTCTCCATCAAGGGCACTGTTCTAACTGCTTTACCTCCAGTTTCACAATGTGAATCATACTTCTTTTTGAATGAAACTGAGGACTTATTTTCTATGTGGAGTCCTCTTTCTTTCTCGCTGCCCAAGCCCTCACTTGTGGGATATGCCCTTTTCATTAATGCCTTTCGTGTCTCCTTTCCACACCATGTTTCTTCTACACCCACAAAACTTTCAACGATCTTTTCCCCTAAGTAATAAAACAATAAACACAAAAACTCTTAATTTGACACCAGCTATCACTCTGAAAATTTTGGGATTGCCCAAGCCATCTTCACTTGTTTAAATCTTATTTATGCAGAGCTTCACCAAAGTTTTTTTTTTTTTAATTACTTGTTACTGTCTTTGATTGTTTGATCAATCTTACATTCTTATGTCTGGTGGACTGAGCAAATTCGTTGAAGATAACAGTATGTGGTGTAGCAACCATTATTAACTCCTATCATTTTGTTTTGAGGTCATGTATCATTTTTGTTGCTTTTGTGTTGTTTTGATTTTGTCTTCATCGTTGTTTCATCAGTTTTTTAACTTTTAAAGTTAAAATATTCTCATTTTCCACCCCACAACTTTATTTAAATATCAACTAACTACACAATTCAATGGCCTCTTTCCCCTCCCTCTTTACCGTAAGTATGTATTTAACTCCACTGAGCACCTACTGTGTGAAGAGTGGTACCTAAGATTTTTCTCATGGTACTAAAAATGTATTTAGCTGAATAAACCAAAAATTTAAAACATCCTAACAAAATACAAACTATACATGATAACAAATTCCTTAAGAATATTCTTACAGTCAGAGAAAGATGAAAGAATATATTAATAATAATGAGGGCATCAGATCAGGATTCACAGGAGCCTGATACTGGCTGAAGAATTGAAAAATGAGTATGATTTGAATATATTCAGAAGGCAGAAGTACTTTGTTTCAGAAAGAGAAAACAGCAGATCCAATTTATACTAGTAGAACCTTATTTATTATTCTCAAACCCCACAGTAGTTTGGTAAGGTAGGAAAGCACACTTCGTAGAAATAGGCACAGGGTAGAAAAGGTATCGGGGATGTGGTTCTATCAGAAACTTCAAAGCTTGATCAGAGTATAGACAATATGAGCCATCACACCTGGGACATCTTTGCACATAACTAACACAGAAGCATCTGCAATTGCTATGGGAAAAATTTTCAGTGAGCAGCATTTACAGTGACACTGAGTAGAAGAGTAGGTGAGACATTTGGAGTTGCCCCTTAAAGCGTATGACCGATGACTGATGAGAGACAATTCACTGAAAAGAGGACAGGTCTGGATATTTAAGCTAAGCATTCAAAATGACATCGCGTATGGCTGGGGATTTAGCTCAGAGGCACGGCGCCTTCCTGGCAAGCGCGACGTTGTAAGTTCGATTCCCGGTACCGAAAAAAACCCCAAACCAAACCAAAACAAAACAAAATAACACTGCGCTGACTGAAGGCACAGACTCATAACGTGAAAGCACCCCCGTCCGTGGGGCAGCTTCGTTGAGTTGGTCTTGAGATGTACAGTGATTCCAAGCAGTATTAAAACCACGAAATTGCTTAATAAGTTTAATGTGACAAACACTTCTAAAAATAGATCTTGAAACTACATGGCCTCCAAACCAATTTATCACAATCAGAACTGTTACAATATACCTATAATGACTAGAAAATTAATTCAAGATAGTAACAGGTCAAACTGTGTGTTTCTTAACTTCCCTCCTTCTAGCTACTTGTATAAGGGTGTGTGGAATTTCTACTCGTTTTCTCTCCCAGTAGTTGTATCATCCAGAGTGTGTAATGTTTTATTTTCTTTTTTAAAAATTTGTTCACAGTATTTAATTTTTTCCCATAGATGTAATGGCTACTTATTTCTTCTAATGTTCTTTTTTATTTTTTTATTTTAAAGATAGTAGCAAATGTAAAACAAACAAACAAAGAAGTAGAACAGTAGCAGCATACCAGTATCACAAACATAAACAAATCAAAGCAAGGATATTCAAAGTTATACAGAGTCCCAAGACAAAATAATATGAATCAATAGCGGTTGTTACATTACATATCGCTATCCTCAACTACATTGCTCAGGTTACCCGATGTAAGAATGAAAGATTGCTCAAACCATTATAGAGAATAAGAAAATAATTATTCTATAAAACAGTGAGATAATACAGACTTTCACTATACAAGATAGTAGGAGTTCACCATTGTAATTCCATTGCATACTGTTACCTTCAAATCAGTTGCTCAGACCACCAGACACAAGCATGCACAATCGATCAGAACATAAAAAATTGTAATCATTAACTGTTCATTTCAATACACCATCAGACATCAGCAGAAGAGTTATCACAGCTATTCACATATATATTTATATTTTGCATTCCTTCTTTCTTTTTTCTTCTTTCCCTTACCTCAGTCATTCTTTCCTTTGAGCAATTTCTTTCCCTTTCCTACCATCTATTGTACATTTTGAGTTTTACCTAGTCTTTCAGGTTTCTACACCAAGGAGATAATATGATTTTTTTTTTTATTTCACTTGAGTATGGTCTCTAGTTACATCCATTAACCTACAAAAGCCTCGAGATTATCATTTTTAATAGCTGTGTAATACTCCATTGTATAAAAATACTACATCTATTTTATCCATTTCTCAGTGATGTCACTAGTCATTAGTCATTCCAGAAATGCAAACTAAAACAACACTGAGATTCCATCTCACCCCAGAATGAATGGCTATCATCAAGAAATCAACAAATAACAAATGCTGGAGATGCTGTGGGGAGAAAAGAACCCTACTCCACTGCTGGTGGGAGTGTAGAATGGTGAAAGCACAGTGGAAATAAATCTGGAGATTCCTCACAAAACTAGGATTAGAAGTCCCATTTAACCCAGCTATTCCCCTTCTGGGTATTTTCCCAGAAGAATTAAAGACATCATACCACAGCGATATCTGTGCACCCATGTTTATTGCAGCACAATATGTTATAGCTAAATCTTGGAAACAACCCAGATGCTCATCCACTGAGGAACAAATGACTTATTTTCAGACTGCTTTGCCTTTTTTTTTTCATTGTCAAAAAGTGTCTACGGACATTATAAAGATTCTGAGGCGATAGGGGTGCACAGTGCTACGGTGAATTTTAGGAACCAAATATAGTATTTAGTGCACTTGTAATGTGTGAACACTATTCAAACTCAATGTCTTTTAAAAGAATGTGTATGAAAATATATGCATTTATGTTTCATTATGGGCTGTATTCTCAGGAAAAGTTCACACACTAAGTAAAATTGTGTTTTTCCCTTGGAAATTATTTCTATTTCAGAAAAGCCAAATTACTTCTATTAACAGTGAAATAGCTAAATGTCATTGTTGTGAAGATCCCTAGAGCTAAGAACCTCTAATAAGCATTTACAGACATCTACACCTTTCAGAAGACCTTGTTTTCTGAAGCACTCCTTCAGTTGAATTTCAAGTACAGCCCGTGAGATACAAGGGCAAGTTACTTCTGGCACACAGCAGCAGAGAAGCGTATCCTCAACGCCAAGAAGAACAGAAGTCTAATTCAAGTCCAATATGTATATTTAATTTAGTAATCTCCACTGATTTAGAATGAAAATTGTTCTCAGTAATGTTCCAGTTTTTCTACCATTCTAGACACTGCTTCTTCTTGCTTCTAGAATCACAACTAGGAGGGGCGGAATATGGTGACAGGAAAGGGTAGGAAGCTACAGAGATCACATGATTAGCTTCTCTCCTCACCCACAGAAATGCTTCCTGAAACAGGTAACTCCTAAAAGGCAGCACTGAGAGGCAGCCATACCAAATGTTAACATAAAAACAAACACCTGATTGATTATACTCACACATAACACAATAATGCATGACTATTAACTTTGACCTTTCAGCAGCTTGTAGAACATTTCAAGTATGGCTGAGTGGTGATCCATTTAATAAACAGCAATATCACCAGTGAATTTTAAAAATATAATATAGTTTTCATCTTCAAAATCATATTAATCTAATTTGATTCTAAAAAGTTAATTTAGCCTGTCTGTACATTAAGTATTATAATAGTCTTCCTGAAAGGACATGAATAATCCATATTAATATCAAAGGCATTTCTTATAATCAGTATAAACAGGTGACTATCAAATGAAGTAATGGCAACTGGCATGAGGATATGAAAAGAAAAATCTATTTGAGGTTTCTAAATTAATTTCATTTGGTATTAATTTATAATAATCATAATCACTTGTTTATTAAAAAAATTTAATGGTCACAAAGCTTTCTCTTCATGATCCCAACACTAAGAGAATGCAACTGTAAACCACATTTATAAAAAGAGCACAAAATTCTCAGTAATTATAAATAATTGTTAAGGAAACAATATTTTCTTGGTATTATTTTCAGACTTTATGCAAAATAATAAAACATTTGTGTTACTGGCAGCTCTCAATTTTAGTCAAAGGTCACATATTTACTCACAAGGAATCTAGAAGTCAGGAGAATGAAATTCCATCACCACCCTGCAAATTAACAACAAATACTAAGAAAATGTTATTTTATTCAGGCCATTTAATTGGACAAGATAAATAAAAGCATAATTATATGATTTTGATTTAATAACATACAACTTTTTTAGCACTGATGAATAATAAAAATTGTTGATAATAACACCAATTCCTCTTTCCAAAGAGTCAACTAAAGACTACCATGAATCTATCATTTTTAACAGTATTTTTCCACACACTAAGCAGTTCAAGCTGTTAATCTGATTGCATGCGTGCTGCAGAAAACAACTTAATAATACAATAACTGAGAATTCTGAAAGAGTGGAACTGCATTCTTAAGTAGCATCAACACATATTTAGAAACTCAGTCCTAAGATCACAGGTAAAATGATAGATGATATCATGGTTTGCAAGCTACTTTTAACAAGGTAGTTTATTTGGGTGTTAAAGCAAGAGTATCGACAGTCCGTTCAGCAGCCATAAATGTAAACTTTGTAGTTTGGGTTGCAGGAAGCCTCTGAGGCATTGCATTGATGCAAGTTCTGCTGTTTCAACACTCGACCCAGAGGCTCCAATTTTGCCTCAGTTACTTAGAGCCCAGCCTGAGTGCCTCACAGCATGGGTAAGAAGAGCAATGGATAAGGGAGTGTTGGATGGCAGAGAACCAGTGTCACCTGCACTGATTTGCAATCTTCAAATTGGTGTGAATCTATATATAATGATTCAGTATATAACAATTTTATGTTAAAAGGTAAAAATCCAATTAAAAGAGATGTTTTTCCATAGTATGTATTCCTCTGCTATGGTACCATCTATCATGCATTTGAATGTATCTTATATACATATGATATATAACTTCTTTGGATTGGCCTACATATAGGATCAAAAACATAAACATTTAAAAATGTTCTTGTCTCCATTATCCTTGGAATTATTATGAAGCTGCTAATACACAAAACAGAATCATAGGCTTTTTAATCTACAAAGAGTTTTTCAACAATAGTGTGAGTTTTAAAATGGAGAGTAGTTTTTGTGCAAGGGGTATGTCAAGATACTTGGCAGAGCTAAGTCATACAATGGTATAGTTAAATAACAGAAAGGAGAGGCATTAAGAGGCAAAGAAAGATAGAAAATTCATGTTTTCAGATGTGATCTGTAGGAGGAGGAGACTCATCTGAGTAGGGAGACATAAGAACCCTCTATAGTTAGCAGAAGCTAAAAAGAAGTTGATTTGGAAAGAATAGGGGAATAATCAAGGTATTGAATAGAACATTCAATAATGAGCCTGATTCTTGGAAATGCTGATCTGAAGGTGGGGCCGATAACTCAGAGAGTGACATGCATCATAATTTCCTCAGAAATAGAGCTTCTCTTTACCTCTCATGAGAATAGTCTACATGACATAGTTTCAGAAGGTATGTTGAGTATTAAAATCACAGTAGGTGATGAATTCAGGAGGCTGGGAAGTATGTGAAAGGGATGGAATTTCAGAACACTGATAGCAATGGAAACGCACCACCAATCAGAGTCACTAACAGTGTTGGAATGTGATGATAATGCTATTGCCTGTATTTGGCAGAAAGACAGCTTTATAGAGCTATGTACTTGCAAAGATGTCCATTTCGAAGTCCCTGAGACAGGAACAGGATGAATGAAAGAAGTTGTATGCAATTTGAAATTGTTACAAACATTAGAAGATGGGGCTGAGGGAGAGACAGCACTCATTTTAATAGATATGAAGTACAGAGTTAGCCAGTCTCACTTTTGGAGTGACGTTTGATTCTGAAATCTTTGCTCTCCCCAGCTAGCCTCATAGTGATGTTCAACGGCAGCCCAGCATTTAACACGAGTGACTGGGGCAACGCTGTGCATAATGCAGGTGATCACTCTGGTGCTGGGGACTAGCAGGAGGTGTAGGAGGTGAGCACGGCCACAGAACTGAGCTTGACATGCTGGAACACACCACAAACCCTCCTGTAATGTGTTGTGCAGTTTCACACAGTGTACTTTGCACAGCCTCTTGTTCCTGCTGCTGCTGACATGAAGGAAGCAGAGCTAAGGTAGTAATACGAGACATGGGGAGCTGCTATCAATACAGAGGCAGCTTTGCTCACTGATCTGCAGCTCAATTCCTGCTGAACTGCCCAGTCCCCAAGAGGCCATGGACCAGTAAACGTCCTTAGCCAGGAGTGTGGAGCAGCGTTTTTATTAATCCCCTCCACTGCACATCCATGTAGGTGACTGTGCCTCTTCTCCCTGACCGTTTATTAAACCACATAGCAGGAGAAAGATGTGACAGCCTGTTAGCATGACTTGACATAAATAAACTAATCTCAACCAATACTGCCAATGTATATGTCCATATTTAATATATATGTTTCTTGAAACTGAAATATTCCAAGGTTACAGGTGAAATGTTATTATTCTAGAATGAGATATTTGGAAATAGGCCTAGCTTTACATTTTCCCCCAATTTTATCATCTAAACTTTTGACATATAAAAATTGATTCAGTGGGATTATTTGTGTGATAGAGAAAAGAGCACAGTCTCTCTGGAACCTGTTATTTGTCTCGACTGCTTAGATTGTTTCTACTTTTTACAATTAACAGAAAAGTGTCTGGCATCTGCCAAATATAGCTCTGTGAAACAGGAAGACTTGAGGGAAAGATGCGGGCACATGGACAGAGTAGTGAATTCTTCAGGGGCAACTACATTTCCTTCAGAGGGCTTAACACTCTTCGGACTCCCCACACGTGGTAGAATGCCCTCGCTTTAATGTTCAATTTGACATCATCCTTCTTAGATTCCAGTCGCTAGTGCTACACTTCCCATCCTTGACCTCCACAGCCCATCATTCCCCAATGCTGCTGCCATCATTCATTCATTCATTCATCTTTTCTAACTTGGCTTTGGAAGTTAATACCAAGGTACTATCATACTTTACCTTTTCATGAGTTGATAATCAAACTGTTGAACTAAGGTATTTTTTCAAGTTTAAAAAAGCCAGATTGTGACTAAATCCTAAGTGAATGATATAGAACTGTAGAATTTAATAGAAAGTAGGAATAACTGTAATTTAGAGCCATTCATTCATTCATTCATTGAATACAAATATAAAATTATTGGGCATTTCTCTAGATGCTGGGAATACTAAAGCTCAACACAAAGAAGTCGTACATGTATATATAGCTTGCAGCTGGAGGAGGACGCATACAACATGTTAGATAGTTTTAAGTGTCAAGATAGAAATAGTGCAGGTGACAGTAATAAAAATATTTCATGAAAAGTTTCAACTTTAGATGGAATGGCAAGGAACATTCTCACTGAAAATGCGACTTTTTCTTCCTTATTTACACTTTGAGTGAAATAGAAGATAGATATTAGGAAGCACAGAGGTCTTATTCCAATGGGAAGAGGAACAAGAGATGGAGGGAGAGTGAGGGAGAGGAAAGGAAAAGATCATTTAAAAGAGTTGAAGGAGGGCATGGCGGCACATGCAGGTAATTCCAGCACTTGGAAGACTGAGGCAGGAGGATCACTGTGAGGCCAGCCTGAGACACAGAGAGAGTTCAGGTGAGACACTGTCCTGAAAAACAACAACAACAAGAAAGAGTTGAAGAGAAAAACGATGGAAATAGAGCTTTTGCAAATGGGAGGGAAAGAAAAGTTGGAAGGCGCAGGAAGGGCAGTGAGAGATAGGGTACCAGAAAAGAATTAAGACTCGTTATGTATATGTACAAACTTCCCACGATAACTATCATCACTATGTACCACAAACAGGCACTCATGAAACATAAAAGTGAAAACAAGGGCCAAATTTGACTAAACACCTATACAAGTGAGAGAATGAGTCAGGTGAAAATATATGGTAAAATTTCAAAGGCCTGAAGATGGGAGGATGTGTGGAGCATTAAAAACAAAACAAAACAAAATCAAAACTATTAGAAGACTGTGGGTGAGCAAAGGAGAGACTAATAGAAGGTAAATTTGGAGAATACATGTGCTTATCACAGAAGAGTTTATTGGTTACATAGTAATAACTTTGGGTATTTATGGAGAATTTTAAGAAGAAAAGTGACATAATTTGCCTGCAGTTCAACTGGACAGTTCTGGGTGGTGTATTTGGAAGGCTGGGATAGAAAGAATGGATCAGAAGATTAACTAAGAAGCTATTCTATTAGTCCAGGAAGGAGATAATGGTGTCTTAGAATAGGGCATAAGAAGTTTTCATATGCTGAATGCATTCAGAAGGTAAACCTGTATTATTTTACCTACACAGTGGAAATAGGATGAGTCAAAAAGAACTCTCAAGGATGGAGCCAAAATTTTAGCCCAATCAATTATTCAAATGGAAAGACAGAGATATCTTTATCTTTGAGGAAGCCTGGAGAGGCTAGGTAAGACAGTGGTGATCTCTCTTTGCCCAAGTTTTTTGTTAAGATGAGATTTTTTTTTAACATTTCCAATGAGATTTATTTGAAAATTTTGTTTCTTCCAGTTTTCTTTCTGAACAAAGAATGTGCTCCTCCAAAGAAATGATTCTTAGAAAGAATGCTCAGGTTTCCCCAAATGGACCCCAAAAACCTTCTTTCATGTGTAATATAGCTGAGTAATGCTACTAACATTATTATTGTACCTAATTATGTGACCTCTTTTCTCAGAGAAAGTAATTTTTTCCAGTTTCAGTCGGGTGCAGAAGCAAGCTCCATTTGCCATGTGTTCTCCTGTCTGCCTATCGGCTGGCTGACCTTAAACAAGTTACCTAACCTCTATCTGTCAGTGTACTCATTTACAAAATAGAGATCAAAAATAGTATTTATATAATAAAGGTACAAGACTGCTATGAAAGTTAAATAATGGGATTCACATAAGTGGTTAAGCTTAGATGGGAAGGAGGTTTTCTGAAGACATTTGGAGAAGTTCTTTCTTATTCTTAAGGAAAAGGAAATCAACTTCTCCTGCACTGCCACTGACCTTCAACAAGAAATTATATAACCCTTGTTTTTGACAGGCATTTTTTCATCACAAACTCTGTTGGAAGCTGACACTGGGTCCAAGAGAGGGAAAGATGGGAAGAACTTGGATTCCTGAAAACAGGGCCAGTATTTATTCTCCTGTCATATAGCTATAAGCCAAATTTATTTATCTAGTGCTTTACCTTTAAGCCAACACAACACTCAATCAAGAAAAGTCCTGGAGGATTGTGGACACTACTCTAGGCTACAGTAGGAGCAGTTCCACTTTTTGTGTCTTCTTCTGGCCCCTCACTTCTGCGACATGCCTGTACTAGTCAGATTTTCATGGCCGAGGTATAACATCCAGCACGTACAATTTAAAGGAAGTAAGGTTTAATTTGGTTCATATTTCAGAGCATATGGTCAATGGTTGGCTGGATCCAAGGCAGGAACACTGTGGCAAATGGTCACGGTGCAGCAAATTCGCTTAGTTAATGGTGGCTGGGAAGAAAATCACAGAAACCATACCAGGGAGGAAGGGGGAAGAGACCAGATATCTTACACAAGGTCATACTTTATGACCTACACATCACACCCAGATGTGCACTTTACTAATCCCCAAGACAATCAAGATTATAATCCAGTGTAACCATTCCGTCTCACCCATTGTCCACTTGATACCCAAGTATATCTCCTTTCTCCTTACTGCATACTTAATCTCCAAATAGACATAATATAAATTAGTATTTCCACATAACCCAATACAATTATCTTATATACAACCAAAACCAGAATAGTCTCTTCCTCAAAGTCTCAACAGTTCAGCATTTTTCAAAAGTCCTAATCAAAATCTCTTCTCAGATTCATGACAAACTTTTAGTTGTGACCTTCTGTAAAAATAAAAAACAATATACATAATCTCAAGGTACAATGACCCAGGACAAACATTCACATGTCTAAAGGGAGAAATAGGTAGATAAAAAAAGTATCCAACCAAAGCAACACTGAAATCCAGCAGGGCAATTATTAGGTCCTGTAGCTCTGTATCCAGTATCTAGGGCATACGGAGTTAAGAGGTAAGGATGAAAAGGCTGGACAGCCCCATTCCTACGGCTTTGTTAGCTTTAGCCCCAGTGGGTCCTCTCTTGGTTGGTTCTGCTCACAGTCTGCAGCTTTCCTCAGCAACTGTTCCATGCACCTGGAATCTCCAACCTTAGGGGAGCTCCGCTACACCTTTGGCTTTATTTCCAAAGCTTCACATACTATCTTCTCAAAGGCTACTTGCCTGCCTTCCCAAACCTTCTTTGAAATCTGAATAGGAGCTTCCCTGACTCAACAACTCTTCTCTTTTCCATACCAGTACAGTCAACACCACATGGATGACACCAGTGTCAGCTGTTAGCTAGAGCTGTAGCCAGGTCCCTGTGGACCATGTCTACAGAAGCCTAAATGCCTGAATGTGTGAGGACAGTGGGATGAATCTCAAATGCCATTTCCCTAGGAATCTCTTCTCATGTAGGGGACCCAAGGACTCTCTTCTAGAATAAAATGTTGATGCTTTTCCTCCCTTAAGCTTGTGAGGGGTAGATTCTTGCTGACTTCTGAGACCCTCAAAACATCTCTGTTCTTGCTCCTGTACAAATACATGGTTTCAGTTTAATACACCAGTCTCTTTTGCAACCACATCTTCTTTGACCTCAGCTTCATACATTTTGTATTTGGGGAAAAAATTTAAGTTTTTTCAATTTTTTCTGTTTTGTTTTTTTGCCCCCAATTCTCACTATAAATCTTACCAAAAGCAGCCAGTGGTACTCATGCCACAGCTTGAATGCTGGGCTACTATGAATTTCCTCTACCAGATCACATAGTCCTCTGCCCTTCATTTCATTCTTATTCAATGTTTCAGGCATGGGCAAAATGTAGACAGTTTTTCTGCCAGAGTGAAACACACACAGCCTCTACTCTACTTGCTACTGAAGTACTTGTTCCCAACTGAGATTCCCAAGCCTAGGTTTTGACATTCACATTCCTATCAGCATACCTATTTTGTGAGCTCTGGCAGGAATCACCCCCACACTCTGCTTAGACCATTCTCTAGGACAGAGGATGTAGTTCAGCAACACAACTCTTGCCTGGGAAGTGCAAGATCCTGAGTTCAGTTCTGTGTACAGAAAAAAGAATTCTCTGGCCTCTCCAACCCAAATCACCAAAGCTTTCTCAACCCCTCTCACAAGGTAGTTCCAAAAGTTTCTGAACCACATGGCCAGGTATGGGGACAGCAGCAACTCTGCTTCTCTTACACTGACTGTCTGTACTGGTTAGCTTTACTGTTGTTGGACACAATAACAGACCCCACAGTTTAAAGGAGGACAAGTTTAATTTCAGGTGGCAAGATAGATATACAGGTCTAGATTATGAGAAAGTGTGGTATGAAAAGGCCTAGGACTGAAATAAAAATTTAGGAATCTTCAGCTTTAGAATCCATGAGGTTGAAAAATTTAATGGAAATAAAATGTACCTACAAAAGTTGATGAAGTGGTAGAAATTAACCCTGGGATTTTAGTGGTTATCTTGCTATCATGTAGGGAATGGCTGGCCTGAGAACCAAATCAAGGGACCTAGAGAAGCAGAAAGTGAGTTTTTTTATGGCATTGTGCAAACAATTGCGTTGCCAACCAGATCATTACCCGATTCCCAATTTATAATCCCAGATTAAACTATCGTGTCCTCTTACTTTTTGATTTTGCTTCAACTAATTTGTGTTAAAATTCTACACTTTTATAAAAATTCTTTTTTTTTTTTTTTTTCTTATTTTTCCATACCAGGAATCAAACTCAGGGCCTTATGCTTGCCAGGCAGGAGCTTGTGCCACTGAGCTATATCCCCAGCCCAAAAATTTTAAATAAGATAAATATGAACAAAAACCAAAGTGAGTTCCAAGGCAAAACTGATCAAGAGAGACAAAGAAGGTCACTTCATACTTCTTAAGAGAGACAAAGAAAATCACTAAATACTTATTAAGAGAATAATACAAGAGGAAGAGATAACAGTCATAAATATATATGTACCAAATAAAAGGATACCCAAACACATAAAACAGATATTAATAGAGATGAAAAGTCAATTAAGCACTAATACAGTGGTAATGAGGGACCTTCAAAAGCCACTGTCACAAATAGATCAACTAGGCAAAAAATCAACAAATAAATATGAGAGTGGAACAAAAACATTGAACAAATGGATGTAGTAACGTCTACAGAGTGTTCCACTCCAAAACACCAGAATACACATTCTTCTCATCTGTCCACAAGATGTTCTCCAAGATAGGCCACATACTAGTTCATAGAGCATGCTTAAGTAATGCAAAGGAATTGAAATTGTGCCATGCACATTACCAGACCATAGTGCAATGAAATTGGAAATCAGTGGCAAAAGAAATCACTGCAAAAACACATGGGAAATAAATCACAACCTTTTCAACAGCAATGGATCACAAATGAAATTAAAGAAGAATTTAGACAGTTTCTATAATTAAACTATAATGCCAGTACAACATACTGCAACTTGTAGGACACAATGAAAGCAGTCATATGAGGAAAATTTATAACAGTACATTCTCATATCAGGAAAATAACACACTCATTGTGAGAGAAATTAAGGAAGCCACCCTTTTCACAATAGCATCAGAAGGGCCAGGGATATAGCTCAGTGGCATAGGTGCCTGCCTGGCAAGTGCACGGTCCTAAGTTTGATTCCTGGTACCAAATAAAACCAAAAAAAAAAAAAAAACCCAAAAAACCAAAAAACAAAAAACAACAACAAAAACAAAAACTATAGCATCAGAAAAAAATGAAATACATAGGAATCAGTCTAAAAAAGGAAGAAACAGACCATTACATTGAAAACCATAGAAAGATATCAATTCATGTTAGGAAGAATAAATACAGTGAAAATACCAATTCTTCCAAAATTGGTATACAGATTTAATGCAATTCCCATCAAAATAACACCAGCATACCTCAAACTATTACAGAAAGCAGTCCTAAAATTCTTTTGGAAACAGGAGAGACCTAGAATAGCAAGAAACAACCCTGGGAAACAAAAGCAAGCCAGTGAACATCATAATCCCCAACTTGAAATTATACTACAAAGTTATTATGATAAAAATAGCATGGTACCAGCAATTAAACAAACAACAACAACCAAAATAAACAAATAAATAAATAAAAACTTCACAAAAAAGGCCCAAGAATCAACGGAACAGAATAAAAGATATAGAAACAACTCCAAACACTCAGCCATTTTGTCTTCAACACAGAGTCCAACCACCTTCACTGGAAGAAAGATAGACTTTTTAATAAACAGCTCTGGAAAAAGTAGCTTTTCACATGCTGAAGATTAAACCTAGATGCATATCTTTCACCATGCTCCAAATTGTATTCAAATAGATCAAATATTTAAATATTAAAGCAGATACACTAACTATGCTGGAACGTAGGATAGGCAGAATTCTTGAAGACACAGGTGCAGGCAAAAGCTTTGTAAACAAAACCTCAATCACACAGGAAATATTCTAAGAATAAACAAGTGAGATCTCATCTTATTCAAAAGCTTTTGCACAGGAAAAGAAACCATGAACAGAGTGAACATACAGCCCACAGAGCAGGAAAAACTTTTTGCCAGCCATTCCTGATTCAAAGAACCAATACTTAGACTATACAAAGGACTAAAAAAAAGTTGGACACCCCCAAATTTAAAGACCCAATCCAAAAATGGATATCTAAAATGGATACACACTTCTCAGATCAAGTACAAATGGCCAATAAATATATGAAAATAATTTATTATCACTGGTCATCCAAGAGATGCAAATTAAAATAACACTGAAATTCTATCTCACTCCTGAAAGAACGGCTTTTATCAAGAAATAACAGGTGCTGATTGGGCTGTGGGGAAAAAGGAACCCTTCCCTTTTCTGCTTTTGTTGGAAGTGTAGACTGGCTCAACCACTGTGGAAATCAGTGTGGAAGGTCCTCAAAAAGCAAAAAGTTGTACTACTGATTTCTATTATTTACTGAAAGGAACAGTTAATGATTAATTATTTAATCAGTCTTACATGTCTATATTTGTTTTCCTGAGAAACCACTTTGAAGATATCAATATGTAATACAACCATTACTAATTTCCTACCACTTTGTCTGTAATTCAGTATTGCTTGCATTGTTCTTATGCTATTTTCTAAATGGATGTCTGTTTGTTAATATGTTTTCCTTCTTTTATTTTTAAAATAAATTTTTTAAAAAAGCAAAAAGTAGAGATTCACTTTGACCCAGCTATTCTTTCTTGAAAGAATTGAAAGCATCATGCCATAGTGGTATTTGCACACAAATGTTTATAGCAGCATAATTTGTAAAAACCAAATCTTGGAAATAGTCCAAATGTCCATCAAGGGATGAATGGATAAAGAAGATGTACTTTATTTTTATAGGATGGGGTACTACTCTGCTGTAAAGAAAGATAAACTTACAATATTTCTAAGTAAATAGGTACATCTCAGAACACATTCTTACATGAAATAAATTGCACACACCTGTCCAAATATCACAGTGTTTCTACAGTGCATGAAACCAAAAGGGTCAATAAGGATCAAAATATATAATAGATATTGGAAAATGGGAAGAATATGTTTAAATGAGATTGAGAACAATGGAGTGGGGGAGGGATGGAAGTAAGTGGAAAGAAATAAGAGAAAACAAGGAAAAATGGAAATAAAGACTTTGTAAATAATGATAGATGAAAGGATGAAGGAAGGGAAAGAGATCAGAGAGAAAAGAAGAATCAAGGTATATCATGTACAGGTACAAATCCCCTATGATGAATGTAATCGTTATGTACATTGAAAATATACCAATAAAATTAATTTTAAAACAGGAAAAACCTAACTCCACACACAATGGAGAAGACATATAAGAAAACTTGCGCTCTTATACAGGAGAATCAAGGCTATGCTATGAAGCCTCAGAGAAAAATTAAAAAGATGAGATGACGGGTTGGAAATCATGTGTAAAAAGAATTAAGGTGTGTTATATACATGCCTCAATTCCCCATGGGAATGTAATCATTACATCCTGCAAACATACTCTAATAAACACTCAAATTTAAAAAAAGAAGATGTGGCACAATCCCAGAATATCTCCTGCCAGAATAAAGACCAAGTATCTCAAAAGAAGATCAATTGCCTGGGAGCTCATGAGTTATCATCCTGTATTTGAGGGTGTGTTACTTATTTTTATCCTGGAGCATCAATCATATCTGCACAGAGTCATCAGTCTTACCTTTCTTCTAAATTTCAACTGGTGTCTCTTAAAGTGGGCTTTGTCCCTGACAGCTTCACCAAACTTCATTTTGTGGAACAGAGGCCCATGTGCTCAGCTCCACACAGAAGTGCAGGCCAGGCCATGCATGGGGCGGGGAGGGGCAGGCTTCCACATTCCCAGAGTCCCTGGTATTTAAATGCACTGCTCAGTGAGACAGAAATAACCAACTTCACTTGCTTCTTATACTTAAAAAAGTCAAGCATTGATATTACCTTCCTCTGGCTTCTATTCCAATCTGTCCTAAGAATGTTTATCATCTAAAGATTCCTTTGTTCAGGTTATTGCACAGTACACTCAAAATAGTGTCCCCATAGCTTTTAGAATCCAGTCCTAACTGATCAGCTTGGCTTTGAGGTAGGGCTTTACTTGCTTGTAAAGCCTCTTTACATAACACCATCCATTCCATCTCTTTGTCCCTCCTCCCCCATGAGCAGCAGGCTCTGTGCTCAATCCCTAGCACTGCAGGGAACAAGTAAAGAAACTTTCCTATGAAGGGTGATGTCAATTGTAGTGAGCACAAGCAGACCAGTGCAGAGTCACCCAGTAATCTGGCTGCCTCAGAGAGTGTCAGCAGCTGTATTTTAATACACAGTGCTGACCTCTGAGGGCTGCTCAAAATTAGGAAGTAGTGGGGAATGACTTAAGCCTTCACAAGACCCTTGGTTATTTTTTGGTCTTTAGGACTGCTTCATGAAGCCACAATGTCTTGATATGCTGTCACCCTCTGAAGATCCACAAGGCACCAACAAGTTAGAAGAAATTTATTACACTTCTTTCAAAAACAGATACATGCCAGGGTTTTGGTAGCAGGGGAGGGAGAAAGTGGTTTGATGCAGGAACAAACCCAGGTGTGGCCCATGGCAAAGCTCTGACTGAGGGTGGGGAGAGGGCAAACTGCACCTATGCAGAGAGCTTGAGAAGAAGGCAAGTGGGGGAGAACAAGAAAATGTCAACAGGAATACAAGATTTGATTGTCAATGGCAACACGGTCAGTTTAGCTTCTGATATCTGTGCAATGGACAATGCTTAATGTGGAAGGAAGTTATTTTGAATGAGTTGAAATGGCATTCAAATGTATACTACGCAGGTATACATTTGTCCTATACAAATATGTCCTATTTGTGGACCATTTAGTATGTAACCTTTTTATTGAACTTGGTCAGCTTGGAAATCATTATTTGCTTTATGAAAAGTATAGCACATTACACAAAGTGGACAACCTCAGGCTGCTTTTACTTATCAAGTTTCCCAGTACTTTCTGAGAATAAAATCCAATGGTCAAAGATATAGTGTATGTACTGCCTTTCAGAAAATATTTATACTTGAAAGCACATCAATAGTTTCTTGTTAGCCAAAGAGTTGTTGAAAATCTTTACCCTAAAACAATTTTGTTTAAGTGTCATAGTTCAGAATTGTATAATTATGTTATACGTTCAATTTGCTACTCTCTACCCAAAGTGGAAATGTCACTGTTTGATGTGAAATTAACTGAGTGACAAGAGGGATGTGCTTTGTATTTGTAATGTAAGCCTCACTACTGAAAGATGAGATTATAATTGACTTTACTCTCTTATGTTGAGAGAAATAATGCTTATAAAAATGTGATAGAACATTGTGTCGTAGTGGTGGGTTTTGATGTTATATGTAACAGGAAAATGAGAATATCAGAGCCATTTGTACTTGAGGCAGATCACTTGACCTTGATGTATGCTGCTTTCTTTATTAACTGTCTGCAAATTAGTTTTATACATATAACCTGAGAGGGGTTTTATGGAGTTTATCAAGGTAATATTTATAAACTTCCCTGAAATCCCTAGATGAAAGACAAAATGTCATGTAATATTACTTGTCTAAAAATGAGACCTTTTGTAAGCCTTAATTATAATTTTAAATTCCCTTACATTAAGGAATGTGAGTCAATCAAATATAATGACTATTTGCACATTATAAGCTCTTTAGGGCACAAACTGAGTCACTCACTTCTTTTTTTCCCCTCCCACAACATACAGCTATTAAACTTGTTTTTGATGGTGATGATGGTAGTATTATTATTAGTACAAGCAGTACAGTAATGCCAGTGCAATTATCTAGACCTTGGCTGCACAAAACCTTCCTCTCTGGGAATTAGTATGCAAGGCAGTGTTGTTCATGGCTTACTGACAGGCTCAAAGCACAGCATCTAGTAAGGGCAGCATCAGATATGGGTGCAGTCAGAGAAGCAGGAAGATAGTAAGAAGAAGAACTGAAATTCCCAGTGTATATGGAAACAAGATAGAGTAGTACAGATGGCTGCATGATTTTATTTAATGATTTTATTTTCCCTGTTTGAGACAGGGTCTTGCTATGCAGTTCAGGCTGGGCTTCAACTCACTTTGTAGCCCAAGTTGTCCTCAAACTGTCAATAAAGTTCCTGCCTCAGCCTCCCAAGTGCTGGGATTATAGGTGTGCACCACCACACCTAGCTTTAATGACTTATTTGTCTGTTTACATATTACTGTTTTATTTTAAAGAGAAAAGAACCAAAACAAATTGACACTCACTCAGGCATAAACAAAACAACATAAAATCAACATGCACCAGTTTGTAGCAGCACAATTTGTAAGAGCTAAATCGTGGAAGCAACACAAATGTCCATCCACTGAGGATTGGATAAAAAAATTGTGGCAGTTTTATATAATGAAATATTACTCAGCTATAAAGAAAGATAAACTCAAGGCTTTTATAGGTAAATGGTCATAACTAGAGGCCATACTCATAAGTGAAATAAATCAGTCCTGCATGAATAAGCAACATATTGTTTGACTAGGGTAAGAACCTGAAAGAGTGAATAAAAATTAGGCGGTATGATAAACATTGTGAAACGAAAGGAAACTCCTCAAAAGTAAAGAGCAACTGGGATGAGGGAAAAGAGAAAACAAAGAAGGGGAAAATTATGTATATGTGTATATACAGAATAGTTAACATAGTTGTACTACCGACATATCACTTTATTGAAAGGAATAGTTAATGATTAATTATTTGATCAATCTTGCATGTCTATATTTGTTTTCCTGAGTAACCACTTTGAAGTTATTAATATGAAGTACAACAACCGTTGTTAATTCCGTGTCCCCTTGTTTGTAATTCAGTGTTGCCTGTACTATTCATGTGCTACTTTGTAAGTGGTTGTCTGTTTGTTAATATGTTTTTGTTCTTTTACTTTTAAAATAAAAAAAGAACTCTACAAAAAATCAATACAGAATTTCAGACAAGAGTGGTAGGAAATTAACAATGGCTGTATTACATATTATCTTCAAGTTGGTTACTCAGATAAATATAAGCATGTAAGGTTGATCAAACAATTAAACATTAAGTGTTGCTTTCAAGAAAACAATAGAAATTAGTAGGACAATTATCTTAGCTATCTTGGGTAAATAGATAAATAGATAGGTAGGTAGATAGATAGATAGATGATAGAAATCTATCATCTTTTTCCCTTCCTTGTTCTTTTTCTCCTTTCCCTCATCCTAGTTGTCCTTTCCTTTTTGAGCACTTTCTTTCCCTTTCACAATATCTATTGTACCTTTCAGATTCTACTCACTCTTTCAGGTTCTAAGACTAGGGGTTATACAGATTCAATGCAATTTCAATTAAAATACCACTGGTATACATCACAGATCTAGAGAAAATTTTTCTAAAATTCAGCTGGAACCAGAAGAGACGCAGAATAGCAAAAGCAATCTTGGGAAACAAAGGAAAGGCAGGGGGCATCACAATCCCTGAGTTGGAATTATACTACAAAGCTTCTGTGATAAAATCAGCATGGTATTGGCCCCAAAAAACCCAAAAAACAAAAAAACAACCAGACCTGAGGATCAATGCAACAGACTGGAAGATGCAGGCACAACCACACTCACCCACCTTATCTTTGACAAAGGGGCCAAACAAAGAAGAAAGATCATCTCTTTAATAAGTAGTGCTGGAAAAACTGGCTCACCACATACTGAAAGCTGAAACTAGACCTGTGTCAATCACCATGCACCAAACTCAAATCAAAATGGATGGCAGATCTAAATATTAAAACAGAAACACTAAATCTATTGGAAGAGAAAGTAGGTAAAAACCTTGAAGACATAGGGGTAGGCAAAGAGCTCATGAACAAAAATCAAACTGCATGGGAAATACTTCAAAGAATCAACAACAGGGATCTCACGTTATTGAAAAGTTTTTGCACATCTAAAGAAATCACCATGGAGTGAAAAGAAAACCCACAAATTGTGAAAAAATTTTAGGCAACTGTCCCTCAGACAAAGGACTTCTATCTAGAACCTATAAAGAATTTTAAAAAATCAGGCCCCCAAACTTTAAAGACCCAATAGAAAAATGGTCATCTGAAGTGAATACGTGCTTCTCAGATAAAGAAATACAAATGGCAAATAAATATAAGTGAAAATGTTGAACATCATTAGTCATTGAAGACATGCAAATTAAAACAACACTGAGATTCCATCTCATCCTGGAAAAAAATGGGTATCATCAAGAAATCAACCAATAACAAATTCTGGAGGGTCTTTGGGGAATAAATAACCCTTCTCCACTTTTGGTGGAAGTGTAGACTAATGCAACCACTATTGAGATCAGTCTGGAGATTCCTCACTAAAGTAGGATTAAAGGTCCCATTCAACCCAGCTATTTCCCTTTTGGGTATTTTTCCAGAACTAAAAATATCATACAACAGTGATGTATGTGCACCCATGTTTATAGCAGCAAAATCTGTAATAGCTAAATTGTGGAAGCAACCCAAATACCCATCAAATGGGGAATGGATAAAAAAAAATGTGATTTTTTTATATAATAGAGTATTACTCAGCTATAAAGAAAGATAAACTTGAGGCTTTTAAAGGTAAATGGATGCAACTAGAGACCACACTCATAAGGAAAATAAGTCAGACTCACATGTGTACTTATTATTTTTGACTATTTGGAGGGCAGCAGACTTATCACACGACTTACCTTTTAGTTATAATCTCAGGGGGCTTTCTTTTTAAGCGGGGTTTATTCTTATTATTGAAGAGAATCATTTAAAATGAAGTAGTTACATATATATACCATAATCTTTTGTTGGCGGTATCTGGCCATGCAAAGAGGAATGTATGTATTCCTTTTCTTTTAGATTAAGGTCTTAATTAATCTACATTTTTCATCATTAATAATTTAACCTCATGTGGTTAGTTCCCATATTTAGATTACCTTGTAGACAAGCAAAGGGGTGCTAGTGTCCATTGTGCCAGGGTGAAGGCACTCTGCACAGGGACCAACAATCATGAGTGGTATTGAAGGGCTAGTGAGGCACCTTGCATGGTAGTGTAGGGTGTGCTTTTGTCTATTTTCTCTCATGTTTACTGAAAATGGATTTTGCGTATGTTTCTGCATAATCCTCTCCAAATGAACTTTATAATAATTGAATTACACTTTAACTGCATTAAAAGATCTTGCTATTTAAGGAAAATTATGTGGTGACTCCTACTGCAAATTGGATAATGGTAACCAAAATTTCTCTTTCATAAGCATTGTTATGGGTTGAAATTACTTAGCTCCCAAGATGTCTATATAATAATGCCTAATAGCTCTGCAAAACATTACATATATGAACTAATTTGCTGAAAAATGTTTGAAGTCATCTTTTCTTCTTCTTTCTATTAAATTTCACATTGTTTCCATCAGAAAGTGCAGCTTTTATCTTCAGAGTCTATTCTGAATCTGTTTCTTACTGCCCAAGACCAAGGGACCATGATTTCTCACCTTGTCTACTACAGTAGGCAACTGACATACATCATCTACTGACCATTCGTCATAGATCGTTTTAATTGCAGTTCACAACGGCAGGCCTACTGGTAGCCACTTAATGGCTTCCCATGACATTTTTGAGTCAAATCCAAAGTTCGTGCTATTGTCTGCAGTGATTTTCCTGTCCTGACCCAGGCTGCATTCCTCTCAACCTTACTGTCCCTTGTAATTATTCTCAATTCCTTGTTACTTCTCAAGCACACTAAGCATGCTTCTGCATTGCACCTTTGCACCGGCTAATGCCCTGTGTATTTGCATGGCTCCCATCTAGGATTTCATTTAGATCTCTAATCAAATATCACTTCTTCAGAAAGACTACCACAGATCATTCTGTCTGCAAGTTATATTCGTCACTCTTCCTTCTGCTATTTTTTTTTTTCCATTCATAGCACTTACATTTGGGATTAATTTGTGTTTATTTTCTGTCTTCCTAAATAGATTTCACTGAAGACAGAAGCTCTGTCTCTTTTGTTTTCTATGGTAACTAAAGTGTCTAAATAACTGCTGGAGTAGACACTCAACTCATATTTGTCAGGTGAATATATACATAAATGGATACTTAAAAAGGTATCCATATTAGGTCAGATCTCAAGGTGAAACTTCAAAAACAGATATTAAAATTTCTTTCTCTCATGCAGAGAGTACATTCAGTAAGGAGAATAGTGGGGAGTGGTCATACAACAAGGAACAGAGCTATATGGCAGAGAACACTGGAGACTTGAAGCTAAGAAAGGAAAAAGTATGCTGTTTGTACTTTTCCAACATAACGAGTTCATGAATCTTAATGAGTTCTTACTGAATGCATTGTTCTTTTAAAACAGTAAAAATTTCCTGCTTTTCAATCCTGTTTAAATTTGGGCTTTCTGCCATGCCCCAAAGATGCCCAGATCGGCTCTTTGTTGGTTGACGGAAGGCAAAGCCTTCCATGTGACGGCCTTCCTTGGAGGATCCCCTGCCTCTGGCTCCCTGGAGGTGGAAGCTGGGAATTGCGAGCAACAGCACTCCAGCTGATCTGAATTGCCCTGATCCTGCCCAGAGAGGGATGCTGATCTCTAAGTGGTGAAGCCCAACCATTTAGTGCTTTATAGACCATGGACTATTGCACTCAGAAGCAAATAGGCAGGCGGTGCTGACTGCAGAGCACGGATGGAATGTGCTCCCTGCAGCTCTATCCAGACAGTAGCCAAACGACCCCGCATTCTGCCCTATCTGCTGCTTCTGGATATCTTCCAAGGAGATTAGAGCAAGTTGTTTCACGTGAACGACAGAATGAGATTATACAAAGCCAGAATCACTTCCTAAGTTGAAAGCATACTTAGTTGAGGACCAGTTTTATTTTGTATAAGAAATACCATTAATACCATACTTAGAAATACCATTTTGAAATTATTTTTAATCATGTTGCCTCCCTGCCAAACAGTACAGTTATTAATAATGCTGTAAATCATCCAAATAAATTTTGACAAGCTTATTTTTTTTGTAAAAACAGAAGTGCTGCTGCTAAAGTTTGAATAGAACTTTCAAAAACACTTTATAGACAGTTTTACCAAGAACCCAGGTGAAGTTTTCAACTTCAAAATTCCACAACCCACCATAATTTTGTAATTAGTAAGCAACTTTTAGAGTTTGCCTAGGCCATTCATTCTTATTACTCTACATTTTGATGAATATTCGTACTCAGGTAATGAGGTTGTGCTGAGATTTAACTGTAAATGTGCGTTAGACCTGAATCACTTTCCATTTAATCTTGACACAGTTAAAAGACATACCCTTAAAAATGGATGGAATATAAGTGTCTGTTATCATCCTGGGTCCAATGACCTATTGACCTATTTCTCATGTTTAGATATAGAACCATCTAATTGCAGCAAAAATAACTTGCACTTAAATTATGGTTTGTTTATGTTACATCTGTGGATATTCTTAGACTTTGTCCTCACAATAGCCTTGCAATTCTTATCCTTTATCTGCAAAGGGGCTACTGAGGCTCTGAGAGTGTAAGTAATTAGGTCACAGATATTAAACTAGTGGTAGGACTGGGACCGGCCTCCAAATCCTCTGATCTTCTCTCTGCTCCATGTGCCACCTTGTCATTGTTCCCTGCACCACCCCGTCTTCTTTCCTGGCTTCTCTGTAGGTGCACAGTGCCTATGTTGGGGCCGCAGTGTCTCAGGTCAGTCACAAATTTGATGTTAGAGTTCATTTGAAAATGACCTTAAATTCCAATATGGAAATTGCAATGTCCAAGGAAAAATAACATTAGGAATATTTTTTTAAACTCAGAGTTATTATAAATAAGTATATAATATACTGTCTAAATATATGGGTAAGAAATATGTACATATGTGTAAGTACATCCAAAATTGTTAATGAGTTGGAGTGTGATTTAAGGCATGAGCAGTAAGATTTCTCTTAGTGTAATTCTATAGAGAATAAGCAAAATTTTAGTTGCAATAAGAGATTTTGCTGACTTAGGGAAGCATATTCATATTTTATGCATGTTACTGTATTTGTCAATGTTTTATTTTTTTTCCCTGAATCATCTAGAAGTGTTAGGCAGGCATGTAACACATGCAACCTGTGGGTTGGACAAGCCTGGCTTTCCTGGGCTGCACTGAGTGAAGAGGAACTACCTGAGGCTTCATATAAAGTAGATAAACTAATTAATGCGAATAAGTAACAAATTTTCTTCTATATTAAAATATTTTTATTATGAAACAGGTGTGCTGAACAGAGGGGCCACAGGCCGGACATGCTGGGGGTAGTCAGTACACACGGATGGCTGCTGTTCACTAGGATTGTGGCTAATCTAAATTGAGAGGCGCCATGAACACACGAATTTGAAATTTTCATACAAAAGCATAAAAATGTTTCAATAATTTTACATTGACTATAACAATCATATTTTAGGTATTGTGTTAAGTAATATACAGTAAATTTGATTTCAGTTTTTAAAAAATTTTAAACATATAGTTGCTACACAACTTACCATATAGTTACAGGGTATTTCTACAGGAGGATGCCGATGTACAGACTATAGAAGATATCTAAGAGAGTCCTTGAGAGAGAAGAGACAAGGATTGTTACGTATGTCAACTGGGGCAGGATACGTGTGTTTAAATAACAGATGATGAGGAAAAGAAAATATTATCTCATATAAGATCAAAGAAGGACTAAATCAGTGCTGTCTTCATTCCTCAGGAAAAGTGTGATGTTAAGGATGAGACTTTGGATGGGATAAAGAAAACAGAGAGGATAGCACAACTTTCAGTATCCAGCCAAGGAAAAGAAAAGATTAAACAACGGCAAAAGAATAATAAGAAGTCTTTGTTTCATGATTACATGAAGGATTAGGACTGGTAAGAAATGGAATTTTGTCTGATTTTCCCTTCAAATCTCTATTAATCAAATATTGCAAGTAAAATATGTGACATTTTAGAAAGCTGTGTGCTCCAGGCTTCTCATTCCTTAAAAGAAATGTTTGTTAGTCACAAGTCCTCTCCACGTATTTCTCTCATTCAAATTCAGTTTATTCCTTTATTTTTAAAAACACCTAATTCAAAGCAGCTTTGCAAATCATTATGGGCTCTCAATGTCATGTAGCTCATTGCTCTACACATTTGTCAAAACTTCTGCACGTAGAAAGATAACCTAAGGAGGCAAAATCTAACACATGTAAATTAATCACTGATTCTGACTTTGGTTATAAAATCAATAGGAAAGATACATCAATTTCTAACCTGAAATGGAAAAAGACATACCCAGAAATGGCGTAACTGATAATCTGGCTTATTTCACTGAGAACATGTGCTGAAACCATATGTCAAAGAGAACACCAGAAACATAATTCATAAGGAATGATTTGTTTTTTAAATGTGGAATCAAAATGGTAGAGTGAAAGCTATGTTTTATTCTACTCTGAGCGGGTTATCTAATTTATATGAAACACCAAAATAACGAAGTTGTTTCTGGGTTATTGGTCCCTTAATCTTGTATATTAATTCAGGTACTGCACCACTACCAGCATCTTCTATTTAATTATTTTTATTTATGTACCATTAAGCCCCATTTTCATTACTTTCTCAGTACAAAAAAAGGACAAACCCCGGGTATTTGGACAGTGCTGTCGGCTCATTTACAATCCTCAGAAGACCCTTTTCTTGGAGGAGAATACAAATGACAGTCCTTGACATTCTTTTAAAGCAGTTTTTATTTCTTTAATTAGGAGTTTCAGGCAAGGCCCTTCTGCTTGAACCCTTAACATTTCCAGACACTTCTGCCTCACTTCCCAGCCTGAATCTTCCCAAATTTGTGTTGAATACATTCTTGATTTGCAAGAAAGCTGCTTTCAGGCCCTTTCATATGCTGCCATAATCCCTTGGTAATTACAAAGTCTCTCTCTGCAACAATAGGCAAATCCAGGAGGAATTCTGTAGCTGTGCCTCACACATAAATTTGTACTTGGACATTTCAGCTGAATTTGCCTCCCAGGAGCCCCAGCTTAGAAAGTGTTCCTGTTAGAAATGCCAAAACAGAGGAGCTCAAAGGTTATAATGAAAATAACTTCCTGTCAGTGGAAAACACCGGTTAAATAAAGTAGGGCAAACCAACTTCCAGTGAAATAACTCATTTAATAGTGCATAAATTCTAACTGCAAAAGGCTCAGTATTTTGGGAAGCAAATTCCAAATTCCTTAACATTTCACCTATAATAATTTCCCCTACTGGCAAGCGCAAGGTCGTGAGTTCGGTTCCCGGTACCAGAGAAAAATCAAAACAAAAAAACAAAAAAACAAAACAAAACAAAAAATTTCCCCTATTTATGGGATTTAAACCATAGGGCATTTGTACTTCTCTTCCTTGACTTTATTGTAATTATTTACATACTTCTGTATTCTTTAATTTTCCTTTTAGTTATTGATATAAAAATTAAATTATAAACTCAATAGTTTCACAAACTAAGGAACACTGAACTAATATTTCTCTAAATGCTCTGGCTATCTGCAATTTATCTTGTTATAAAGTAAGCATCAGTAATTAATTATAATTAGTGATTTAGGTTAGAGTTTCACAGAATTTTCTTTTCTTTCTTTTATTGTCACAAACCACAATAAAATGTTTCTCAGTACTTCATTACACTGATATTTTGTAAAACTTTTAAGTCTTCATACACCTAAATAACTTAGAATGTTCCTGTAGAGTTTTTTCAAATGGCAAACATGCACAATATTTCCTGTAATTATGAGAATCAGTGATTGAGAATCAGTGATTGAGATCTAATATGTAGGTAGTGAAAAATGTATGGATTTTGCTCCTGTACATTAAGGTAAATTTAAACTGTCTTAGTTATATAATAAAAGAATTGCCTAAATAAAAGAGTAGAAAGACAAGGAAAGCTATTTCATGTTTTGGGACCAATGAATTTTTTTTTTCTTCCCAATTAACTGCTTTTTTGAAAAGTGATAACAAAACCATACTTTTTAAAGGACAGCAGAAATGTAGTTAAGAATAAATGTCATCAAGGGGCCTCTAATCTATTTTGCTTCTGCCTCACTGCAGAATGAAGCAAACATTGTTATTTTCAAACTGAGAACACTTGGAGACATAAATGAAATTCACCTTGTGGCCTCAAGAATATTTAATGAGTAAAGGACACATCAATAATTTCAATAAGAATATTGGACAACATGCACTTATGTAAAGCTAGGGAACTGAACCTTGTTTGGTCCCAGTAGTTCCAGAGTACCATGTCAGATTTTCCAAGAAATCACAAGGAAACTGCAGAATGCACGCTGCAACTCCTAGGCTGATAGTGCTTTGGAACTTCTCCAGACAGTAGAATGTAAGATTAACGATGACCTAAAGTAAGCTCTGTATGGAGAGGGAGTCCCAGAAGCATCTGGGGTAGCTGTGTCCACTTTCACCAATTAAGATGATGTGAAAGAAGCAATGATGTACAAAACCTCAAGCAAGCATAAAGCCGGAGAAAGAATTCAATGTAATGGCTAAGCTTTGAGTAATATAATGTAAGCGGCAAAGAAAAACAATTTACTATAAGCATTTATATACTCGACCCAATGGGGTTTTCAGTAAGCCATTCAAGAGGGGAAAAATGTACAAAAATATTTTCCAATGGAAAATGCTTGTTAAATCTCCTAAAGTGAGTTTTTGCTTCACCCCCTGCTTCCAGAGAGCTCAGCTCAACCCTATAAATTGGTTAAGGTGGGGAAAAAAATTAGTTCCTTAGGTCCTTGTAAACATTTCACTTTTATTTTTGGAAAAAAAAAAGAGATTATTTTCAAAAGCTGCAGGTGTGAGGAAACTAATATTGAAAGTCTCCTGTGAACTGTTTTACACCTTACTCCACCAGCGCGCCCTTGGACTAAAACAAATTGGATGAGAAACACAAACTTTGTAGCTTCAGATACTGAAGAGCTTATTATAGCTGAAAATGAGTAAAATATTACAGTCACCAGGACTATTAGAATGGAGAACAGATCTACCTTGTGCACAAATGTAAAAGTAACCCTTTTATAGCTGGCAGAAGCAAGCAGACGTGTCCTCTTGCCTTCTACATAGGCTGTCATTAAACCTACACTTCAAACTTTAATCTCGGTTTTTTAACTTTAATTACTAGTTGGAGAACAGTAACAGCCTTTATCTGTGAGAAAAAAAATCTTAAAATAACACAGAGGGGATGTTATTCAATATTTTCATTCATAATGTAAAGCTCACAATCCCTCCAGAAATCCTGTTGAATTTTCAGTCCATACATTCAACATTATTCTTGCAGTTAAGTCTCCCAAAATTGGTACTGGGAGATATGTTGAGCTTATTCACAGTACAAAACACATATCTAGTGCAAGATTTTATTGAAACTTCTGTGCTACTGGATTTTGTTTTTAGATTATCTCAAGAGTAAAAAGGAATTGTATTCCATATGCATATATGGATTTTGGGTATTCAGGACAGGCTAGGCTCCCAGCTGAAACATCTCAGGAATCTTCTTGCAATACTTATAGAGCAGTAATTTTAAATCCATGAGGGGGATTTCTAGGCTTCAGAAAGAAATGTTTCCCTTTAACAAATGTCCTAAATATGCATATAGGGCCACACACACAGCACACATACACAAACACACACACACACACACACACACACATGCACACATAGGCATGCACATCCCTGACAGATAAGCATATGAGTGATGATAAAAGGAGATAAGATCATTTACTGCTTTGGTTTGTCCAGACTTTTTGTATGCATTAAGAAAAGAAAAATAGCATTGGTCCTTAAGATTACAGTATAAAATGGAAGCCAAAGTTAGTGGATTCCTATCTTTGCTCTCGGTTTTTCATGTTTATAAAAATATTCCTTTCATCTTACTTATTGGTTCATATGGAGTTGGAGATTATTGTCTACCATAAATACATTTTAGTAGCAAAGTAACACAGATTTCTCTAGTCTTCTTTATAAGCTTATTTCATTTGTAGTCTCTTTATAAAGCTTATTTTCAGTAGTTCATTCTTTATTTTATTTGTTTTCTTGTTCTCTTTTGTTTAAATTATTTTCAACATAAGTCCAATCCTCTACTTGTAAAAAGAATACTGAAGTTTCCTACTGTGGCATGTTACTAAGGAACAAATATGTTAGATTTGAGAGTAAACTCCAAATATTTCATATTGCAAAGGGAGACAGAGGCTTAAGAGGGCTATATGATATTCTTTATTACTAACTTTCACCATTAACAGTTACTGAAAACCAGAGCGAATATAGTATAATCACCAAATATAACTCCTTATAGGTTTTAAACATTGTCTACAAATTTGCTTAATACCACTCCTTACCCAAATAATTGGCACAGTCAGTAAAGACAGCTGTAGAGCTGTCCTTTGGATATTGAAGTCTTATAAGGCAGAAAATGTTTAATTATTTGGCTATTTTCCTCACAACCTAGTAAAAGGAGTTACCTGTACAATAGTTTGAATTTTCATATTGTTTACTAAGAATTTGCTTACATTTATGCCATGTGCTAGATTTACTCCCAGGAAAGGCAGAGATAGGGGAAGCAGTGTCAGAGATCAGAGGTGGGGGCTTCTGTTTCCATGTTTCAGACAAGTAAAGCTTCAACTGGGTTTCATGAGCCAAGTGCTGAATGTAGATAGAATAGCTCAGAACAGAGGATAGCAAGAGAGCTGCGCAAATCTTTAGGAGAAATGGACCTAAGGCAAATCATTTTCATATTTTTGTTTCCTGGGGTATTTGATGCATTTAACGACACTAAGTGGACCGCTGAAGAAAAATGGAAAGAAAGATACTGCTTTCACTTTGGTGGTGGAAGGAGTAACCTATGGAAAAGCAATCTACAAACAAACAATTGTGATGCCCTGGGACTGGTGCCACTACATATGATAAGGGTGAGCGGAAGAGGAGTGGCAGTTGTGCCACGGAGTCTGTGGTTAGTCTCCTATTGCTCTTGCAACAAATTTAGAGGCTAAAACTAACACATCTATTATTTTACAGTCCTGGTATTAAAAATCCTCACGGGTCTCACTGCACGAAAATCAAGGTGTTGACAGGGAAACATTGTGTCCTGAGATTTTAGGGGAGAATGGGCTTCCATCACTTCTTTGTCTTCTAGACGGTGCCTGCCTTCCAGCTCCTTCCCTCGTTTCTACCACCAAATCCAGCACTGACCATCTAGTCTCTCTGATATTACACCATTCTGAATCAATCCGTCTCTTCTGTCATCATCTTTCACTTGTAGAAACCTTGTGATTGCACTGGGTCCGAGAAGGTAATCAAGGATGCTCTTCCTCTCATGAGGTTCTTAATTGACTCAAATCTGTAAAGTCCTCCTCTTTGTCACCTAAGGCAACACATTCACAGGTTCAGAGGAGCAGAATGTGGACTCTGCGCACCTCAGAGTCAGAGGACATTAATGTGAGCTGAGATTTTCCATGAGGTAGTGGTGGAGTCTTGCATGACAAGTAAGAGATTCTGATTCACACAGTTCGTCTATGGGGAGGAGGAAAGGAGGATAGATTCCAGTCAGAGAAAGCTCTATATAAGAGTCAAAAGCCTCTGATCCACTAGTCCCTTGTTAAATATACACACTGCTGTATAAGCTATGCAAAGTGGTCAGCCATTCAGAGTCACTGTGCTACCTTCCTGGGGACACAGGTTAATATCATGTTTCTGTGTCTAGTCAAATACAAAAATTATATTAGTGCTATTCAGAAGGCTTATTTTTTCTCTCTCTTAAAAATAAATACAATATTTCCTTTGTTTAGATTTCAGTCTTTCCATTATTCACAATCATCAAACACTGAAATAATTAGAAACATAATTTATCTCCTCCTCCAAGCAGCAAGGATTTCCATCATTTAATCCTATTCACTTGGAAACACTATTTAGAGAATAATCACCTTCCAAGGTGTACTCTGAGTCCTGAGCCTTCCATCAAGCCATGATAAGGTAGGAGCTGATGGATACAATCCATTTTTATTCACTTTTTACTCATTAGGTCAACATTTTCCAGTCTGGATGAGGTCACGAGAAAGTGAACTGAAGGCTGAAGTGATGGGAAAGCTGGAAATTAAGACATGGCAAGCTCAGGGCCTCCAACCTTCCTCATAAGATTCTTTTCTACCAGGCCAAGGATTGGGGCCATTTCTGGCCACTCTCACACAACTACAGTAAGGATGCACGCCAAGGTCTTCACCAGGACAAGAACATCATGGGGTCTGGACAGTGGCACCAAGGACCTTGAGAGTGTAATCCAAAGCTAGTCAGCCATCATGCATGGGTCTCATACTGATTTAAGAAGTTTAGTTGGTTCCAGGTTAGGTTGTACCTACTTCCTCAGGAGCATTCTGAGGATTACACAGAGATCTGTTGTCATTTAACAGTCTCAGATAAAGCTGGATAATTGCAATGCTCCCCTGAGAAAGTTGATATTTTGTAGGAGACTTAAACCTGTCTATTCCTAAAAGTCCCTCAGGTATGCACAAGCCACAGATTTAACCAAAAAGCAAAGATAATGTGACTAACCCCAAAGGAGTTACAATGACATAAAGAATTTAAGGTAGCATTCAAATATTTCCTCTTAAATGTTACTTTATGTGGAAGAAGGTTTTTTTTTTTTACTGCACAATTAATCTATTTGATTCACATCATTTAGGAAAATGTTCATTTTCCTGTAAGAATATTTATGTTTCTTTTGTATTTTGTCCCCCAAATACGTCCCTATACTCTTGTGCTATTTTTTGTGTCCTTCCTCAGTGACCTAGCCTAATTTCTAAGGATAGTTGCGTTCCCATTTGGTTTTCAGATTTCGTATTGCCCTGATTTTTGCAGAGTTTATATTTTTCTATTGTTTTTATCTTTTCTATACATTGGGATTTTGGGCTATAGCAGAAGTTTCCATTGAAAAGTGACAATTCCATAAAAATCCACTTAACAAATCACCCAGAAAATATTGTAAAATATATCTTAAAGTTGTTTACATCTCAGCACTTACGGCAGTGTCCACAAGCATTTGAGGACAACCTTAGGCATTTGACCAACAACTAATACTTAGCGAGCCCCTGTCACATGCAACGTACCTGTGATAGGGCCTGGGGTATAAGTTTGATATGTGAGCATGAGATGAGAAATTTAACTACGAGTACTATACAGTTTCCGCCATAGAGAGAAAATGTCTTCAATGGACACAGATATGCAAATAATTATAACGAAATGTGAGGAGTGCTTTTACAAATGTATGAACTAACTCCTTCAGAACACAGATAAAGGAGCAGTTAATTCAGCCTAAGGGGTTCACGGAAACATCAAAGATGGGGTTACATTTTGCCTGGCCCTTGAAAGCAGAGTAGGACTGCATCAGAGCCCTATGTACATGGGAAGGATGGGACGGAAAGAGGAAAAGCACGTACCAAGAGGAAAGATCAGCCTGAACAGAAGTTCATGGATGTTCATGACCTGGTCTCTGGCACATGTTAAGGTTGGAAAGTATTTTTGAATGAATTATTGTGCAAATGAAAGCATATTTAAAGAACAGTCATCAATCTTAATCATCTCCCATGTTTCAGGTAGTATACTGAGGTATATGCAGAGAGTATATTTGCTAATTGTGTGGTACTTACAGCAGTTACTAGTTTAAACTCCTCTGTCATGATAACAACTATGGGTATGGAAAAGGAGGTCCTTTGATATAATCTTACTCAATTTTACTTTTTTGAGAAGTAATGGGGGGAAAATAAAAAGGAATTACAATGTTAGAATTCCTTAAGTTAGCACATGTAGCTTCCTCTCTACTATCTGGCAGATGAAGTGAAATAATTTGAACACAAGACTTATAACCATATGGTTAATAATTAGTTAAAGAAGTAGGGGTAAAACCATTAATCCTGATAGCTCAACTTCATCAGTTTAAGAAAAGCCTAACAAGGGGCTGGGGATTTAGTTCAGCGGCAAAGCGCCTGCCTGGCAAGCGCAAGGTCGTGAGTTCGGTTCCCGGTACTGGAGAAAAACAAAAAAACAACAACAACAAAAAAAGAATCATTGCTCCACCACATCCTTCCACTGCTACATTTCTTGCTTGGAAAAACTGATATGGGTAGAATCTCCACAACCATCAGCTAAATTAAACCTTTTGACCTTTAAGTCATGAGCATTTGGTATGGTGTCTAGCAAAGAGCAAGCCATTATAAATGGGCAGAGCCATTTCAAGTTATCAGAACCACAAAGAAAATTCCTCTGGAATAGGAGTCTGAAAAATGATCCTGGTTTGCTGGATTGGAAAAAAAAAAATGAGGCAAGAATAAAAGGTCACAGAGCATCCTGAGCAAGAGCCAGAGGCTAGAACCTGTAAGAACTTAGAAAACAAGTTGAAAGCATAGGCCTAACGGGGTAAGACAATATGAAAGAGTGCAATTAGGAGTTTGAATGGCTTTGTGTTTCAAAGTAAAACTCACGCTGCCTCATAAAGGTCTGGATTGTGAAGTATTGGTGGATGTTAGTAATTCAGTGGACTCTGGAACAAGAGTCTACTGTACTTGTTCAACCAATAGCAGATACTCCTGTGGGATGGTGTTGGCAGTGGAGCACAAGAGAAATTAATAGATTTGAGAGAGAGAGTTAGAAGATAAAGTGAAATTGCAAATACAATACAAACAACATTCACATACAATTCACACAGGATTCAAAAGCTTGAATTCTTTAACATTTTTTCTGTTTTCTAACTATGTTTAACTCCTCATTGTCAAAGTGGTAAGACCACAAGGACTTGTGGAATGTTCTGTGTTAATTACTCACAGTGAAAGAAAACATTTCTACTAAAATAATAATTAATATTTAATAATTATTAATATGAACTATATAATAATTTAATAGAAATAATTTAACAGAAAAATTTCTGTTTATGTGAGATGATTCTCAATCTCCACCACATAAATCCATTTTTAAAACTTTTTGTTTAAACTGATCTATATTTAAAACAGATTAAGAATTCATTATCTATTTTTTAAATTAATAGTTCAGCATATGCTTATATGCCAATTAATATAACAATCTGAATACATTTAATAATATTAGAATTGTAGCTTTATAGGTATATCATATAGCTGGAGAAGTTATTCTTCCTAGGGTTATATTTTTAAATATCAAGTTTTGTTAATTTTTAAAGTTTACTTTGAGTTTCTGATTTGTTCCTTTTTAAGTTATATTAAGTTGAAATTTTGAGAAAATGTTTCATGCTAGGGATTAATGGTGACTGGAATCTTTTAAAGTATGAAAGGTGCAAAAGATGGACATAGAAGTAAGTCTTTGCATACGCCTATATCTATAAAGCTATATCTTTATAGATAGATAAAACTTTTTTTAGCAATATCATAGTATCTTAGAATACAGTCAAATTGCTTGAACTACTTATTTTATGGTGTTTGTGATGTTCATTCTAATTTGCCATGTTCTTGTAGAGAAAGAATCTGAAACCTTGAGGGAAAAGAAAACATACAAGTGCTATTAAGGTACACATTTTTGAGCAGCAGGAAGTCAGTAGTAAGTGTCAGAGATTGATCAGGATTGTGTTCTATATATAAACAATTGCCATCAGGTGTGCCCCGGTACGAGGTCATCTATGCACCCAAGCAGTAATTTGAACAATTTACAATGTCAGGCAGCCTAGAGATGGAATAAATTATTGAAAAGTTTAACTTCAAGTGTAAAATGTATCCTTGTGGCAAATTTCTCAAAGAAACAGAGTCTGTCCTCTCATATTAAATTTGATTTGTTTGTTGAATCAAACATTTTTAAATAATTTATTTACAAACACACAAAAATATGTTAATATACCATGAATTTTAAAAAATAGATGACTCAAAAGTAGAGAATAGATACACATATATGTTTGGTGTTTTCTTCCTAGAACAATCCACAAAATAAAAAAGGAAAGAACTTTTTACTAACTTAATGTTTAGTGTTACCTTAAGTTTTCCATTATTTTTTAGTTCACTGTAACCAAAGCAAACCCAGCAAATAGAGACTGTTTTACTCAGTAAAAATATAATGCTTATATTGCTATAGAGCTACTGTAAATTGCACAGGCTCTATTACTGAAAAATAGTTAATTTATTCTGGAATTTAGGCTCTCAGTCAGATTAAGTCATTATTAGCTTGGAAACTAATTTAATGGAACTATCTTCACATCAGAGGATATACTCAAGGATGGAGCTTGTTGCTTGGTGCCATATATATTCTTTTTCATTTATAACAGAGCTTTAGCGTTATAGAATACATGCCTGTGTTTAAAACCTTCCTCAGAAATGTGGCCATATAACAGAACTGTGGCCAGGTGAGTGAGAGTGGATGTGATTTATGCTCTTCACCGTTTGCGTTTCTAAAAACAAATGGGCTTTCCCTGCACTGTCTCATTAGCACGGCTAAGATGAAGATGTCTCAATAGTAGTTGCAGCATGGAGCTTGAGCCGACAGCGAAAAGCTTTCTGGTCCCATTGATCCTTGGTTGTTGCATGAAAGATCAATGAAGTCCTATTTTCTCCTCTCTTGTTTAAACCACTTGATTCTGAAACCCGCTTATTCTGTATGCTAATAATATATCTTTGCATCATCACTAGCTAAATCTGATGTTTCCTGACTTCAAAAACCTCACTCTTTATTTTGCTTAGGAATTGATATTGACTAGGGAGTTATCATTTTGATTAAGATTTAACTTTAAAATGCATGAATTACTAAATTTGTTTCGTATTTTAGAGTTTCTTGAATATCAAATGCAAATAACTATTTATAGTTTTAACACTGAAAGTCACTCCTGCTAAGTCAATTTTGGGAGAATATGGAGGCTCTAGAAGCACCTCTGCTGCTGCTGTGTGATTGAATATAGTTCTAGTGTGTAAGTGAAATGGAGTTTTACAAGGGGGCGTTTGGTACATTGAGTCTGCCGGAGTCTCATGGACAGGTATAAAATCACAAATAATCTCCAGGAGCCCTTCTAGTTCCCAGACGACCAAATCTGAAAGTTGGAGCTCGTCAGGGCAAGAACAAGGTTGAACAACAACAGATGTGCTCATGATCCAAAAATAAATACAGAGAATTTTCACATTTGCAATAGAATTTATAAGTTTTAAAAATAAGTTTATGATATAAGTGATAAAATCCAACTGTGTTTATTTGCTTTTAAGATTGCAACTCAGTGAGGGCAGGGACCACTATTTCATTTTTTTTCTGGGCTCAACACAGGACTTAGGTCAAAGGAACTTAGAAATGCCTGGTGAATGGCAGAGTTAATAATGCATTTTTAAAGACAAATAGTCCTATTTGATGCATCCCATCTCTCTTTGTCCTGCACAATGGGATAGAAGAGCATACAAGGCACACTCAGAACATTCTGAATCTTGCAAAGTGATGCCTCCAAGTGATGAATTTGAAAGAATGGCTAGGACTGGACATTAGAAAAGTCTATTGTGCAGAGGAAATAGCTCAAGAAAAGTCACCCATGGTGATCTGAGGCAGCAAGAATTGTATCAGTTGATTCAAGAGTAATATAACTTGAATAACTAAAAATATAATCTAAGAAGAGTACAATTATGTTCTTAGATATGTATCATCAAAACTGAAAACAGTCATCAAATAAGTTTGCATGCATGCATTTTCACAGATGCATTATGCTCACTAGCCACAAGGTAGAAATAGCACAAATATCCATCAATGGAAGAGTGGAGAAGCAAACTGATATTTGCATGTTGTATGCGTTATACATGTACAATTGAATATTTTCTCCCACAGAAAGGAATAAAGGATTGATACATGTCATAGCCTGGATAGAACTTTAAAATACAACACTAAGTAGAATATGAACAGGCCAAACATATAAAGTCATACATTGCATGATTCCATTTATATAAAGCATCCAGAACAGGGAAATCTATATGAAATAGTATTAATTAGTAGTTTGCAAGGGTTGAGGAAAGGAAAGAGAAAGTGGTTAATTAATAAAGGGTTTTATTTTGAGGTGATACAAAACATTTTATAAATAGATGTGGCACTACAGATGAAGCTCTTTAAGGAAATTGAAAAGGAAGTCATACTCTGAAATTCATTCCTGGAAGCAAGTACTAACCTGATACCAAAACCAGTTAAGGACACTACCTAAAAAGAGAACTATAGACAAATCTCCCTAATGAATAGAAGCAAAAATCCTCAATAAGATACTGGCAATTAGAATGCAGCAATTCATCAGGAAAATTATTTATCATGACCAAGTAGGATTCATCCCAGGGATAGTTCAATACATGCAAATTAATAAATGTAATACATTATATCAACAGAGCCAAAGACAAAAACCACATGATCATCTAATTACACAATGAAATAAAAAATGCAACAAAGTCTAACACCCATTCATGATAAAAAACCTTACAGAAAATCAGAATAGATGGTGTTTACCTCAATCTTATAAAAGCCACCTATGAGAACTAACATCCAATGTCATACAGACAGCGAATGATCAAAAACTGAAAGTTTTCACTCTAAATTCAGGAACAAGAAAATGATGTCCACAATTATCAGTCCTATTCAATATAGTTCTAGAAACATTAGTAAGAACATTTAGACAAGAAAAAGAAATAAAAGGAATAAATATTCAGAATTTAAATTACCACTATTTGCAGATGACATTATACTCTACATAGAAGATCCAAAAAGTCAACCAAAAGATTTGTAGAATTGATAAATGAATTCAGTATCGTAGCCGGATACAAAGTGAACCCTCAAAAGTCCGTAGCTTTCTTTACACAAACAACTAACTACTGAGAAAGAAATTAGGGAATCAACACCTTTCACAATAATACTGAAAAGAATATAATACATAGAAATCAGTCTAACAAAGGAAGTAAAAGAACTATACATTGAAAATTACAGTTCTCTGAAAAGGGAGATCAAAGAGGACAGCAGACAATGGAAAGATATCTTTTGCTCTTGAGTAGGAAGAACTAACATTGTGAAAATGACCATATTTTCAAAGTTTCTACACAGATTTAATGAAATCTCAATTAAAAATACCATTAACATAATTGACAGAACTATATTTCCTAAAATTCATTTGGAACCAGAAGAGATCTAGGATAGCAAAAGCAATCTTAGGCAACAAAGGAAAGGCAGGGGGCATCACAGTCTCTGACTTGAAATTATACTACAAAGCTATTGTGATAAAAAACATCCTGGTGAAGAAAAAAAAAAACAAAAACAAAAAAAAACACCTGAAGATAAATTAAACAGATTAAAAGATATAGAACAACACCAAAGACACTCAGCTAACTTACATTTGACAAAGGGGCCAAACATGTTCACTGGGAGAAAGAAAGCCTCTTTAGTAAATGGGGCTGAAAATGTTGGTTTTCACATGCCAAAGACTAAAACTAGACCCATGTCTGCCACTATGCACTAAACTAAGATTGAAATGGATCAAAGATCTAAATATTAAAATAGAAACACTAAACTGGCTGGAAGGGAGAATAGGTAAAACTCCTGAAGACATAGATGTAGGCAAAGATGTCATGAGCACAATCCTGATCTCACAGAAAATACTATAAAGAATCAACAACTAGGATCCCATCCTATTAAAAAGCTGTTGCACAGCAAAATAAACTACTAATAAAGTGAAAAGACAACCCACAGAGTCAGACGAATTTTTAGCCAATTGTCCCTCAGACAAATGACTAATATCTAGAACATAAAAGAACTGAAAAAAATCAAACTCCCCAAATTTAAAAACCTAATCCAAAAATGGGCATCTGAGATTAACACATACTTCTCAGAGAAAGATACACAAATTGCAAATAAATACATGAAAAAATGTTTAACAACACTGGTCATTCAAGAGATGCAAATTAAAACAGTGCTAAGATTTCATTTCATTCCAGAAAGAATGGCTATTACTAAGAAATCAAGCAATAACAAATACTGTAGGGGCTGTGGAGAAAAAGGAACACTTCTCCTTAGTGGTGAGAGTGTAGACTGGTGCACCAGTTGTGGAAATCAGTGGAAATTCTTCAAAAAAACTAAGAATAGAGATCCCATTTGACCCATCTGTTCCTGTTCGGAGTATCTTCCCAGAAGAATTAAAAACATCATACCACAGTGATTATATGCACACCTGTGTTTATAGTAGTAGAGCTTGTAGTAGCTAAATTTTGGAAACAACCCAAATGCCCATCAACTGAGGAATGGATTAAAAGAAGATTTTTTTTTAATACAGTGGACTACTACTCAGCCATAAAGAAGGATAAACTTAAGACATTTCTAGGTAAATGGATGGACTTTGAGAACACACTCTTAAGTGCAATAAATCAGGCACATGTGTAAATATTACATTGTTTGGTGTGAGAATCTGAAACTGTAAATAAGGACCAAAGTATACAATAAGTGTAGTAAAATGGGAAGAAATTGTTCAAAAGTAAAGAGAACTAGGGAAAGGGAAAGGGGAAAGTGAAGAAGGGAAAACAAAATGATAAAAGGGATAAGATAAAATCAAAGCTTTATAAATCAGGAGGGGAAGAGAGGTTAAAGGAAGGGGAGGGGATTGGGAAAAAGGATCAAGATATATCATACACAGGTACAAATTCTGTGAGTCATATGATCATTATGATATCTAAATTGTACCAATAATTTAAAAATGGAGATATGGCAGTTGTGTAACAGTGTGTACATACTAAATACCATTCATTTGCTCACTTTGCAATGCCTAACTTTAATTTCTAGGAATTTCATTTCAATAAAGAATTTTTTAAAAAATTACCCTATGCCTTAGAACTTTTTCACAAGCTTTCAAAGCATTTTCCATCAGTATTGGAAATCTATCATAATTCCTTGCATGACTAGGTTTTCAGAGAATATTTATGTCAGAGTTATGATCATCACTCCATCCTGAAGTCTGAACTCAGACTTTGAAAAATTAAGTTTCTTAAAGTATGAAGGCTAAGGTTTGAGTAGGTGTCCCCAAAAGGCCCATGGGCCAAAGGCTTGCTTCCTGGATGACCGTATTTAGCACTAGTGAAACCTTTAATGGGCAGAGTCTACTGGGAGGCCGATAGGTGGCCCTTGCAGGCAATGGAAGTCTCCTCTTCTCTTTTCTTTTTCCTTCCCTTTCCTTCCCTCCCCTCCCCTCCCCTCCCCTTCCCTTCTCATCTCCCCTCCCCTCCTCTTCTCCTCTCCTCTCCTCTCCTCTCCTCTCTTCTCTTCTCTTCTCTTCTCTTCTCTTCTCTTCTCTTCTCCTTTCTCTTCTCTTCTCTTCTCATCTCTCTTCTCCTCTCTCTTCTTTCCTCTCCTTTCTCTTCTCTTCTTTCTCTTCTCCTCTTCTCTTCTGTCTCTTCGCCCCTCCCCTCCCATCCCCTGCCTTTCACCTCCCCTCGCCTTCCCCTCCCCTCCACTCCCCTTTTTCTCCTTTCTCCTCCCCTCTATTTCTCTCTTGTTTCTTGGCCATGAGGTAAGCACTTTTCCTCTGCCAAGCTCTCCTTTATGATGTGCTGCTTCACCACAAGCCTAGAGCCAGTGGGGCCAAATGATCATAAAGTAAATTGTTCCTCCTTATAGATTATTTCAGCTATTTGATACACTGATGTGAAGCTAAATACCACAATGACATTAGAAAAAAAAGTTGTGCCAGATGCAACTACCGTGAGGTAGCTGAATAAGACAGAGCTAGCTAACATGTGTGTCAACTCTTCTGGAAATGCTATTGAGCCAACACTGCGCTCCGCCCCAGGACAGGGTCTGGCCAGGGCTGCAGTAGATTATTAGGTGCTGCCCCTCCTGAGAGCAGGGCAGCACTCCTGTGCTGCACTATGCAGGTGACTGTGTCCTATACCACTGGACTCCAGGGAAAGAGTCTTCTTGCTGTGATCCACATAAAAGAACTAGAAGATCTTGCTCACTTTCAAAGAGAGAGGCAGCTCATGAATTTTCATCGCATGCACAGATGCAGATGCGGGTCAAGGGGAGCTTTGCTGAGTGTTGGAAGCTGTCTCCACACCTCTGCTCCCTGAGGAGCCATGTCGGGAGCGGGGCACTTGTAAGTTTCACATTCTCAGTAAAGCTGTCAAAGTGAATTAAGCATAGTGGGGTAACAGAAGCAATGTTTTTGGGTTGGAGTTTAAAAATAAACATCTCCTTGTGTCATTAATGCAATTACATAATTATAAAACTTTTTACCAAATAATATACACCAGGAAAGCCAAAAGTGTTATATAATTAACCTATGAATATCTTATAATAAAGGAGAAATGATTTCTGGAGGGATGCTCTGATTACCAAAGCTGCTGCGTGTGATAATAAAACTATCCAAATAATTTCTTTATATAAATGCAGATAGCAAAGTCTACAGTGGGAACATAATAAAAGTGATCATAATAGCAAAAACAATAATAGATTACTTTTCTTGAATGCTCTTTGGTCAAATGCCTTAACTTCAAAATATTTATAAACGTTCCTTCTATAATAAGTACAGAAACCCTAGAATCAGTCTGTGCTCAGACAATAGCTCGAACCTTCATTAATCTCTGCTCTTCAACTTTTCCATTTGTCTTTGGACCACTGTAAAAATTAAATGAGTTTATATGTGTAAAATGCTAGGATTAGTGCTTGACATATACCAAGCAGCATGAAAGACCTAATGATCCTTATGATACCTAAAATGAAGCCCTATCAATCAATTTGCTAAACCTTGATTGACATAAGTAAATCAAATTAAATGGGGAAATGCTGAGACACCGCGAGTCTCTCTACAAAACCTGTGTACAGTGCGGTAGTTCTGTAACTTGCTGCTGCTGTGGATGCCCCTTGTATGACCCAACCTTCTCATGCCTCACTGCTAAAGCACGGGACAGCTCACAGGCGTGATAAAGTAGTCATTTTAGATTAAAAGAGGACTGACCAAAACAACTCCCAGCAAAGCAGAATTCCCCGTGGTTTTTAGGAGGTATATTTTTTTTTCAATTGCCAATGTCATTTCCACAAATTTTCATTTTGGCATTTGGCACAGGCATGTGATTTGAAAGCAATATTGCACATGTACTGGCTGCTACCATAACATTCTTTGGGGACTGCTTCGCACACATTAGGTGAGAACGTATCTTGGTAAAAGAATGTCTGTCACTGACAATTACGGTGATGCCCAGCCAATGCCCGCAGTGTGAATACAGAATGTCAACATGTATTTCTCAAGTTTTATGATTCAAGGAAAAAAATCTCAGGCTTAAATGAAAAAAAAAAAAAAAAAAAACCAAAAAACAGCTCAATCTTCCAGCTGCCACAGTTTTGCCCCATTAGAAATGGTGGAGCCTGGAGTCTATTATTTAGCATAATTCACATTCGAATGAAGAGGTGAGCAAGCCACAATCCACTGCCATAAAATGGGTCACCGCTTTAATGAAAGAGTGCCTTGTTCTTGATTTATTTGGATCCCAAATCAAATTATGTAGCATTAGAGACTTTTTTTTAGAGTTTAACAGACATTTTTGTTGCTTTGGAAAGGCTTGCTTTTGTGCTGAGCTGTCCAACTGAATTTCTTTGTTAAGAAAACTATCCAGACATTTAGGTTTACACACCAGCTTTCTGCAAATATTTTAACATATAAAAGCAACCTTGTAATTTTGTGTTGAAGATGAGGAAAACCAAAATTAAGGTGAGGTATAGTTTGTTGTTATCCACACTGGCAATTTTTGTGTGTTTCCTGAAAACTTGATTTGAACAATGGCCTTTATAATTTGAGGTTAATGTTTGCTTGCTTGTTTGTTTGTTTGTTTTCTGAGATAGGATCTCACTATATAGTCCAGGCTGGTCTTGCATTCATTATTTAGTCCAGCGTGGGCTCAAATGCATGGCAATCCTCCTGCCTCAGCCTCCTGAGTGCTGGAATTACAGGCATGCACCACAATGCATGGTGTGGTAAATGTTTTTAATTCACAGTTCTGTAAGCAAATATTTAATATAATGCTGTTGGCATCCTATTATATTTGACATTTTCCTTGCAATTGAAAAATCTTTGATTTTGTTAGAAATCTTTGAAAGCTAACTATCACATAGATAATGCAGCAAATAAATGTTTACTTATTGTAGAACTACAGTGATATGAGCAAAAATATTTTGGAAGGAATTATTTTTATTAATCTAACCCTGTGAAAATCTTGCCACGTCACTATGCTAAAGGGCATCCAGGGTGAAAGCATGCTTATTAAAATTTAGATGTACAAGAAAATTGTTAAAAAGTTTTTACCTGGCATTCTCTTTCTGATTCTGGTGCATGTGATCATTGCCTATCGAGATAAGAGCAAGTGTGGCTCATCTGTCCTTTCCTACACTTGCTCGAGCTCATGCCAGGATAATGATCCCAACATGAGTTTCAGAGCAGGTGGAAGGTAAAGCAATTTCTTTCCTTACCATCAAAGACTGTCTGCAAGGTGTGAGGTACAGCAGAAGCCAAACCATACGATGGTTTTGCCAATCCCATTCCCGCTAACGCACTAAAAAACACTCTGGAAGAAGCCAATATAACACCAAATAGTTCCTGGACACTTACTATACACTATATGCTTTGCTCGTATTATTTCATTCAACTTTTGCAGAATTTGCAATTCCACTATGCTTCCACAGTGAAGGTGGACTATATTGCAACTACCAGTAGCTGACATTTATTGAGCACTTACTATGCACTTTCATTACTTGCACTGTTTCATTTAACCTTCACATCAACTCTCTGGGCTACAATCATTGGTGATTTTAGTTCATTGTGAGTTATTGGCAGACTGTGGTCACCTGTATTCTCTTTTCTACCTCATACAGAACTGGTTCATTCTGGGCTGCAACTTGTAAATGGTGGCTAAGGAGGAAGAGATGAAGAAGAAATGAAAGAAGGAAAGAAAGAAGGAAGAAAAGTCAATGTATCAACTGCTTGCTAGATGAAAAACCCACAACTTCATTTTCTCAATTCTCACTGTCATCTTTAAGGTAGGTATAGTTTACTTATTTTTCCCATGTTAGAATGAGAAAATAGAGGACTGGCAAAGATAAATAGTGCCATGAAGTCTATAAGACCTACAGATAAGTTGTTGAACACTGGGGTGCTGTATTCAAATCCCAAGTGCATGTGTCTGGCAGACCCCTATTGCCAAGGCCCTACAGACTGAGCCATGGACTTGCTCTAGGGTGAGAAACACAGTTCTTTTCATAAAGTCCTGTGTTGTGGAGGGAAAAACAGAAAGAGGATGAGCGTTTCAGTGAGAAAACCAATTCACCCTGGTGGGACCCAGCATTCCCAGGAGAGGACAGGTGTCTCTGCCACATGGTAGCTCACTGCTCCGGAAGCAGCCCTTTGGTTTTCTGTGGCTTTGGCCATCTGGTTAACTCTGTGGGTCAGGGGTGGGTGACAGAGGTGTTGACTTATGTATAACATGATCACTGTATTCTTTCTTTTTCTCATATTTGTTGTACTTATTCTAATACTACGATTGTAGTATCCAGTTTAACTTTTAAAATGCCTCTATCTTCCTTTAAGAAAAAAAGGGCAAAATCAGAAAAACATGAAGGAAGTCATGGCATGTAAATAAATCACACAGTCTTTGGTTATTTAGTTTAATTTTTTCTCACTCGGATGTTGAGCTTCATAATAGCAGGGACTTATTTTACTTCTACATTAACTCCCAGGACTTCTCATAGGCACTGATTGATCTCCTATAAATATTTGTTGGACTATGCAATTAACACCATTTAAATTGAGCAAAATACTCAGTATGGCACAACAAACAGAATTTCTATTAGACTAACAGATGAGATAGGCTACAAAAATACTGTTTCTAAATGAATTCCACCTCATGACGCATACTAAACTTTGAATCTACTCTTCTCTACCTCTCTGATACGTACCCTCTTACTCAAATTCTTCCTTTAAGAAGCTGACCTTTGCATTAGATCTGTCTTTGGTGCCTTAGCAGTGAATACTTCAGGGACCACTGTAGTTCATTGTAACTTTAAACCATGATTTCCAAGGCCAAGTTGCTAGTGACTTAAAACAGAGAATCATTTCTTTTTTTAAAATCAAATTATAAAAAGTTGCTTAATGTTGAGCAGACTCATAGTACTGTCTGCATAATCATCTTAGAAGATTTAAAACACCATAGGAAGCTAAGTTGTTTTTAAAACTAAGCATAGGCATAGTCTAATATGGAGTGAATTGATTCAGCTAAAACACCCACCATGAAACACTTAAAGAGTTGATGGCTCTCTGCCCCTAAGCCCTTAGTAGTAAGTTAAAATTAGATACTTGTTAAAAGTATGCAATACATTTCTAAAGGCTAAGGAATATTTAAAGGCAATATTTAAATATTTTTAAAACGTGTCTGATGCAGAAGAAAAGATTTCACTTTCTCTTTGGAGTTACTGAGGCGCAAGATAAGACGAGGGAAGTTCACCCGGCCATGTATATTTTACAGCAAACATGTCATTTTCGACATCTTTCAGAATGTATCTGAAATATGGAAAACAATCCCACTGAGCTATTGTTTGGCGTAGCTCATTGACATATTTGTGTTCTTAAAATCAATCAGACCTAGGCAACTATAAAAATATTTTTTCTGTTTCAATGGAATCTGAAAATCTTAAGCAAATATAGAAATTAAAAGAAATGTTAGATACATTTTCACCGAAAATGTCATACATATATATATATATTCCTATATATAAACTTTCATATATACATATATAAATTCAGATATATACAATTTCACATATAAAATTAATATATAGATAAAATTTCATATAGGGAAATAGATAAATCTAGAGAACAATTTTTTGTGCTATGTTCAGTGAACTTGTAATAAGTGATTAATGTGTTATGGTATAAAGACGTTGACACATATCTGAGACACTGGACTCCAAGGCCAAGTTCTCTTTCATCCTATTTGCTGTGCATTTTCAGAAAGTCTAACAGCTAATTAGAACTACACATTTAGAACCATTTCTAAAGCAATAGCAACAAAAGTGGCTCTCTGTTTCCAGGAATGATTCTAAGCAGCAAATAACATACTTCATATATACAAAGGCCCTGGAAAAAATGCACAGTTTCCATAGAAAAATGGTATTTAGTGATAATATGGCAATTATCATTTAATTAGAACAAGCTGTTGTCTTGGAAATTCAATATAATTTGAACTTGTTGTCTCAATTTATGATGTTCTCATTCTCTACACACTGAGAAGAAAAACGTGTTTGAAATGACATTTTTTAGAAAGTTATACTTGAAATAAATGTAGCTTACACTCTCCACTCGTGGCAGGAGTATATGTGTGTGTGGGGGGGTGGGTATTAAACTTCACAAAAGCAGGCTTTCTTTTAAAATTAGAATCTCAAAGGAGTAGATTTTTACAATAGTCACAATTCTCCGCCAAGATATAAATTTAATAATATGGAGAACAAAAGAAAGGAAGAATATTGGAATCATTCTGCAAGAGAATTAGTGGAAGATTTTGTTGGAAAACAATGATCAAACGGAGACTTGTCTCCTGAAGTAAAGAGTCAGCTCAAACTATACCTTGAGAAAGTTTTTCAAAGTTCTGTGTCTGTACTTTCTTAAACATCTTCTGGTATATCAGTTCCAGAAATATTTTGGCAGCCTAGAATTACACCATTCTGACCTTGACATTAGTATTCAGCAGCACTGATGAAAGAGTGACAGCTTCTCCATTCTAGTGGGTGATCGTGCAAGCTTTTACGTTCATGACTATGGAGTTTCTGTCAAATGTGCTTCCAGCTGAATGATCACATTCTTTTGAATTATGAAGTGGCTGCAAAGTGTGCTAATTGGGTCCACACTGATGTCACTGATAAGGATTAAACAGCTCTGATTGTCCAGAGTCACAAATATATGTAATTGTGTTACACATGTATATTCCTCTTAGCATAATCCATAACTTTAGCCATGCAGAATTGTTTTGATTAATTATAATGGTCATTAAAGACATTAAGAGAAATTAGAGGCAAATCATGAAGAGATGAATGCAATAACTAAGGGCAACTATAATGAAAAGTTAAATATTGTGATTTTTTTATTATGTATGAATTATGAACAGTACGCTTGAGAGTGTAGAAAATACCAAAGAACTTTATCTCTTCACCCAGAACAAAGATGCAAAGCAACAAAGATCACATATCCAGGCACAGAAATCATAACAAATAATGCCTTGGACTAATGTAGCACCTTTCTCTTGTGTATTACAAAAGCTTTTCTAAATTTAAAGGCACTTTCAATAGTAACCCTCTCAAAGCCAGGGACAGGCAGAGTTTTCTGCTCTAGCCAGGACAGGGTCACTTGTATATGGGAGTGTATTAATTAATTACTGTCTGATATAAATGTAATAGCAAGAATGAGATTCTGGAGGGCAGTAATGAATTTCCCCAGCATAGTTCAATGTTCTCTAACCACAAAATTACATTGATATTTTAAAATAGAAGAATCTGCATAGCGCAGTTTAAAATAAGTATATTATTAAAGTAAGTTACTAGGCTATTAAAAGTCAAAGTATACCAAATTATCCTATATTATTAAGAAACAGACTTTCCTACTGAGCTGCTCTATGAATTTAATATAGGTATACTGGATATTTTTATTAAACAATTTTATCATGAAGTATTTCATATAGAGAAATATAGGGATTGATATTTTAGAAAATAAGGATATAGTGCACTATATCCTTGGTTTAAAAATAATATAATTACAATTATAGCTGCTTTTGTGCTCTCTAACCTTAAGCTTTCCCCTCATCCCAAGTGTGCCTGCCCTCCTAAATTTATCTGTCCTACTTGTCATATTGTAATATTTGTGTATACAAACACACACGCTTGTATACACATACACATATAACCTCTATGAGCAATGTGCAGCTTTTTATGTTGTATAATTTGTACAAATGATGTTATAGCTGGATATAATATAACTTTGTTTTTTCACTTAATATTGAGAGCCTCTCTCCCTGTGTAGGTACAAAACTTTTGCTCCTTCATTATAGGATTCCTCATAGTATACTAATTATTCATCACTTGTTTATTTGGTTAATTAAATATGTTAGAGCATCTGTCATATTCTATGCAACATTCAAGGTGATGAGGACATCACGGTCAACTAAGCAATCAAGATGGATGCCTCAGTGAAGTGTGCTTCTAAGGGAATAGATGCCAATGTCGGCGTCCTTTCAACCAAGAATACTTTCCACATTGCTACAAAGAACAACTTTGAATTTTTCAGAATTTTTAACTTTCAGGATAATGTAGGGAGTGCAGGAGGAATTGGTTATTCATTAAAAGTAAGTATCGCAAAGTAACCTGTCCCCCCCAAAATAAAACTTTATCTGGTAAAGAAATGAAGAAAACTGCAAACAAATAATATTGTCCCTATCTTTTCATCCTTGGTTTTCATTAAGTTAAAACTAATCCAGTAGCTTTCTGGGAGTCAAAGCCCTTTTTTCCATCATACCTTGGAGAAAGAGATTTCCATTCACAGGTTCATTTTGTATCTTTCAATATAGAAATTTTAGCCCCGTTGGAATTCTACATAGTGAGAAGTGGGACCTAAAGTGTTAATGAAAATATCAAAGATTTTAGATTCAGATTTTGTATTATATAAAAGGTATTTTTAAAATCTGTCATAAAATTTTAGAATTAATTCTGTTTACTTCAAAATAAACTAGATAAAATTTTCCTATTCTTTATGTCATTATTTTTCAAAAAATGAAAGAAACTGTCTGAGTATCTCTCTTTAATTTCATAGATCCATAGAAGTCAGATTGTTTTTAAAGTGTGTATTATAAGATTTTTCAGTAATAAGGAAGGTGTACTTATTAAAAATTAAAATAAGGACAGTTGAAATACAAGTCAATAAAAGATGTGAGAATTTTCTTGAGATTAAATTAAAAGACTAAGGTATTACATTCATCCTAAGATCCAGTTAATGGTGTTGATTGCATAGGTTTCATTATTCCATGAATTATTAATTCATTTTCAAATAAGGAAAGTGTGAGACAATTAATTTTTACAAAATGTTTGATGACATTATTATTTGGGATGTGTGGTTCAATATTATTATCACTTTAATTATTCAATGTGAACACAGCTTTCCTTACACCTGCTTAATTTGGGCATGATTTTTAAATAACTTTTAGGGTAAATTTTTATATGTTGGCCTGTATTAATAAAGATTCAACATGAATCCTGAAACTTATAAATATCACCATATAGATGCTAAGCAACTTTAATTTTGCAACCAAATATGTTGACGTGAACTCCATGTTTATTTTATTAATGCTTCAATTGTAAATGTTTCTCACCTGATTATTAACATTATCCTAAGAACTATCCTATATGAGGCTATTTTTAAGTTTCCAAAATGCTTTCTCTGGCATTCCTGTATTACATACCAGAAAAGTTTTTGAGGGAGAAAGATGAGGTGCCCTGTTTATGGAAAAGAAAGCAGGCTCAGGGAACTGTCCTTACACCCAGAGTAGACAAGTTGTGCTGAGATGAGAAACCTTCAGTGCTTTTACCACTGCACCACCTTGTGTTTCAAGAACTTTGTCTCAGAGCTCAGACCATCATGCTATCAGCAATAATTTAATAGCAATTTTTTATTAATGACCAGAGTGTATAAATCTGTCTTTATACATGTACACACTTCTTATATGTATGACCCCAAAGGAGTATCACATTAAATATTTGCAACATGCTTTTCCATGTTTTAAAGCATCTGGAGTAATACATTTAGACTTAATTTGGTGGCTGCAACAGACACAAAAATACTGACAAGAGGAATTGCTAAACTCAAAAGGAAATTTGGCTAAAAGTTCAGTTTTTCTTCTGGCTCTTACTTGAATATGCCAATTTGCCATATTAAAATATGGATTGGAAAGATGCTAATGTTTGATTTCTCTCATAATCGAAAGTGTATTTTTTGGGACAACCAGAAACTAACCTGTATTATTCAACATAGAAAGAGTAGATCCAGGAATCTTCATTAAGTCCTTTGGATTTAGTAATTATCACTTGTGTTTGTGTCAGAAGATGATAAAACAAAAATTTCTAAATCTGAAAGATCAGGAAAGCATAACATAGCACGAAATCACCCATTGCTAAAAGGTTCCAGATGGTAGAGGAGTAGAGGCTGCAGAGAGAGCTGGGCAAAATATGTTGCCATGAAAGATATCACAGTTAGCATTAACAGCATGACAATGACATCACATTCACTAATTTGCTGATAATATGAAGGCCTAGATCATTATACAACTCGAATTTGCTTAAATATAATCTCCATTTGTGATAGTTATTTTAATCATCATAAACATTAATTCCACAGCTTTTCATTTTCTTTCATTTCTGTTAAATGATTAGGAATAAAAATTATACACAGTACCTAAAAGATTAGTGTTATATGGGTTATGTTTATAACATTCCCTAAATTATGAACATATTCTTTACATCGTACTAGATTCTTTCTCTAAAAATATTCATCATTGAGTTTTTCTCATTATCTTGATGAGTCAACTTAGTAACTAGATAATTTGTTAATGGCATAATTGTCCCTTTAAAATTTTCACTCTATCTGCAATCAGTAAATGATGCCTCTAATACATGACTTTAAAATTGGCCCCTTCAGAGATTCTATTGATGTGGGAAGTGAGCCAGATCACTTCAGGTACCTATCACTGAAATGATACATGGAAGACTGTCTCATTGTGCTGATGGGAATGCAAATAGCTTAAGAATTATGTTAGAGATTTCCAACTTTTAAAAATGTTTCATAGGGTTTATTTTAAATAAAATACTGTAATTTCACTTTTGCATCACAGTCATCAAAGAATGTCAGTTAAATGTCAAAGAACTGAAACAAACCAAATGCATTAAAGTAGAAGAGCAGCGTAATAAGCTTTACGCTTCCTACGCTGCAAAATATTTGGGATGTGCTGCTTGCAGAGTGATGCGAGTTTAGCAATCCATGTTTATTCATGAATGTGGCTAGCAGATAGGTGTGTTTAGAAGTCTGTTCTGGCTGTGCCAACTCAGTCGCAGCCTAGAATTCTCATGTGAGGCCTGGCACGGTAGTGCATACCTATAATCTCATCACTCTGGGAGGTTCAGGGGGATGATGTAAACTTGAGCCCAGCTGGGGCAAATTAGTGAGGTCCTGGTTGAAAATAAAAATTAAAAGACCTGGGAATCTAGCTCCGTGCAAAGGTACAGGGTTCAATTCCAGTCTCAGCCCGCTCCACACACACTTATTCCCTCATCCAAATTCTTACGTTTACACAAGATTTATTATTGGAGCTACTTGCTATAATTTTCAGTGAGGAATGGTGGCCCTACTTACCAAGCTTTTCTCCCTCCGACGGTACAAATGTTTGCAACCTTATTACCATTGGCATGTGTTCTTTAGAAGATGGCAATTATAATGCCAATCAAAGGCTTATTTAAAATATTATTGTTCAGTGTGGTTTTCCAAAGGTCAAGTTTTGTGATAAATGGAATAGAATATGCTGGATCAATGTGAAGACTATTGAAAGGGCTCCTGAATTCAGAAGTAAAATTAGTTAGAATTCTGTTCATGCTACTTCATCATAGTGACACAAGAACACTCCTGAAAGCACAACTCCAGTTTTGTTTTTTAATAAAATGAAGAGCTTCATATTTGCTAAGAGCTGTGCTGTTCAAACATCAGGTCAACGAGAAGGAAGACCTAACCAAAAAAAAAAAAAAAGGAAATCATCAGGGAGAATATGGCTGGTAGTCTGGATAAATCAAGAGGAAATGGAATTAATGGAGGTTTTTAAACCAGAGGAGATGTTTCAAGGCACAAGAATGCCATATCAGAAAAGACAAGCAATGAAGAGATTCCGGGAGGTGGAAGTCAGCACTAGGGATGTGAGAAAGGAAAATCCCCGGAGCAGACACTTGGGAGACAGGTGAAGGAAGGGGAACCCAGGCTGCAGACATGATCTGCGTTGAGCTGTCATTTAATCATTTCTATAAAGAAGAATTTACTGAAGTGGAAGCAACACAGATTACAAAACCAAAGTCTGGAGATTTGGGTATTTCTTTTCATTTAAAGAGTATTTTTAAATTCCTTCTGTATTAATGCAAATTTTATCATGAGTTTTGGCAGGAGGTTTAACCCACAGAGTGAGTAAATGCAAATTCATTAAGAGCATATTTCAAAGGAAAACAATGAACAACTTTAAAATCCTGAGGAAAAAGCATAGAGATATGTTTTTCTTTGAGTTTCTGTGAAAATAAATTTTAGAAGATATTTTGTAAGGAACTTCTGAAAGACAAAGAAACAAAAATAAAACAAATCTCCCATGACTGTGGATATATAAGGATCAAATCTGGTTATAATGTTTGAAACAAAAAGAAAAAAACAAAGAGTATGTAATCGGGGTTCAGGACCTCGGACACTCTTAAGTTTAGTTGTGTAACATTAAGACTGTGAAATCACTTACTGTTTAAGTTGCTCAGTTGTAAAATGCAAATAGTAATCTGCATAACTTAGTCATCGAGAGAATTAAAGAGGTTAATTTCAACAAAGTACTTAACTACACTCAGCTCTTTGTAACACTTAATAATATCAGTCAGTGATTAATAAATATATAACCTAAAGCACAGGATTTGGTATCAATTCTGTTTCTTATTAGCACTCAAACACCTGTATGCTTCTTTATGTGTTCATATATTCACATATCTGATATCAATAAACATAATGATTACTTATAAAGTGTTACTCTGACTGTTGCTCTAAAAAGTGCTATGCTTTGAGTGAGGCTTATACATCTATTTTCGTGTCATGATTAAACGTATCATCCTTTTCTTTTGATGACAAAATACCTGGAAATCCCTTGCTCAAGTTAATCATTACCAGTGTTCAGAGCAATATTAAATACCACAGTCCCAGTTGCTAGGCAAATTCTTGATAAGGGAATAGTAAATTTAAGCAGCACAATATGGATAAGATAGATAAAAGGGAGAACATTGCTGCAGGCCATCTTAATTCATTTTTCCTTTGAATTAAATCCTTCAGTCAGAAAGTAGAGGATGGAATAGTTGGGACATTCTCAGTCATAATGTCAGCCAGTTAAAAGGCCTTCATATGACATTCCTTTCTAAAACTGCACAAGTTTTCATCGATCCAACCCAACATTGGCAACTAGAATTCTGATCAATGCCATTTTACTCACTAGGATGACACTTTATAAAATCTGGGGGATTCTGTGGGATAGCATCTCTTATATTTTAAACATAACTGTTTTCCTAACAATCACATGCAGTCCTGTTGATGTATATTAGCAGAGGCCATATCCATTAATTTTCTGGTTCATATTGGACATTTGTGTTGGACACATAGTAAGCATCTAATACATTCACTGTACTAAGCCATACTACTACTTGGACCTCCAGGTAGCTACTCTAGGTGTCTTGGTTAATTTTTAATTACTTAGTAGTCGGTTGCTATAAGTCTGTAAGATTTGATAAAATGAGAAGATGAGAAAACTTGATGAGTATTACAAAGCATCTTGTAAATCTCAAATGGAGAAGCAAAAGCATGCTGATAGAATCTAAAAAGGAGTCCAAAGTGAGTACAGTAATAAAAAACAAAACTTCACAAATAATGAAAGAACTCATATAAATAGTATGTAATGGTGCCACACAGCAGTTAGGCAGAGTGTATTCCATTAAAATCAACTGCACCATCAAAAGACTGACTCATCTATTTTTTCAAGATGTGAAGAAAATAGAGCTGGTACTATCCACGTGCTTCAGAAAGAATAACAGGAAATGCTCCATTATATAATTTCAGAGATGACAAACAATTTACCTAAGCAACGGAGAGGAGTTCTCAGTAGCCACAACTGCCTATCCCACTTCTCTTCCTGTGAACAGGCTCATATCTCGTCGCTGATGATGGAGAAGTGCCTGCTGGAATAGAACTGTCACCCCACAGAACGGAGTGTGGATGTCAGCTGTGGCTGTGATGGCTCCAGTCTCAGTCTGTCACAGATCGTCTTTATAAGCCTGCCATGTCAGAGCCATAAACTGATGAGGTAAGTAGTAATTAAGGCTAAGTGGATCTTGTTAATTCAGCAACACTTTAAAATAATTGAACATGAATAAAATGGCAAATTATAATCAAAGTCCTTCGGGAATACATTTGAAAGCTACATAATATAACATTATTTCATCATCGCTAATACTATTGTAATTAATATCAAATGATAAAATAATGACTGGCTTCTAATTCATAGTTCAAATTTTCATGCCAGTGAAGAGACGCCCTAGCATTTGACATTGGAGTGAGTGGTAAGGACAAAGAAGATGGAGAATGGAACCCATCATTTGTTACTGCAATCTTTAAAATTCAGCATTTTTCCTTTGGACTTACTTCGTTGGCTTATTCAGTTTTTGGACCAAGGTATTTTCCATTACGCCATGGTGTGGGAAAAGAACAGTGATGATAGTAATAGTCTCCTGAAGTGAATTCTAAGGTTTTAGAGCCCAAAGTATATACAAGACAATAACATGTTTGCTTTATGAGCTTTGGAGATGTACGTAGTGACCTTTGTGTTTCCAGTAATGCCTGATAATTGGATGTAGACACTGCATATTGGAAAATAAGGTACTTACTTGTAAAGCAAAGATCATATTCAACTAGCCCTTGTAATTGAGGGGCATAGTTTATCTGAGATTGTTTGCCCTGCCTCAAACAACCTCAATAATCATAAGCAGTAGGGGATCCCCACTTTCCAGAGTGAGGGTAGTGCAAATCTTGCCGCAGGTCACATGGAAAACAAATAAAGAAGTAAACCTAGGTGGAGGGTTTTCACATATTTCACCCGGGAAAATGAGTGGCGGCACCAGAATCGTGCACATGGAAAGAAAACCAGAGATGGTGACTTTGTGTGTTTTGAAACGGATTATAATCTAGCAAAAAGGAGGTAGAAGATACCAAATAGTACCTTTTCATCTGCTTTAAAAGTTGAATGTAAAGATGAAATTTTCTGTGGCAAGTGCATTTTATTCTTACGTTTATGACTTGCCAGGTTCTTTACTATACTTAGCTGCTCTTCTGAACAAAGGGTTTGCTCACTGGCTTTCTCTTGAGGGTTTACCAAAACGGAATATAATTTCTTAACTCTGCCTGAAAAGATCATGCCATCGTGTTGTTTTAAAGCGCAATCATTAGTGGTGTTAAGCTAAGCAGGGAGGCTCAAAATTAAAAACTGAATTATAAAAAAAAAAAAATGCAAAAAGGAAAACTTAGTAGGAATGGGTAGTTTGGGGGACAGCAAGGAAGTGTGGCGCCTATTCAGCTATTTTGTGTCAATAGGATGTTGTTGTTTGTCTCTGTAGTGGTGAAGATGACTTAAGTTCTTCAAAGTAAAAATTGACAGTGTAAAATGATTTGTCTTTCTAACGACTATGATTTACCACTTTGCTTCAAGTCATTTTTTATCGAGACACTTTTAGGTCAAGACCAGTGAGCTCAGTTCAAATACAGGTCACTATCCCTTAGTGAACCACACCAAGAATCTGAGGCATTCAGGGATTTTAAACCTCAAGGTGTTAATAGTAGTTTCAGTCTGGGTTTCATGTTCCATCCACATCCTTTTTGCTGAGTGTACTTTGTATTTTCCCTCTCCTCTGGGGTGTCAAATGTTCTGGCTTTCATTTAGGCTGAAAAGCTGTAGTGCATGCAAGTTCATTTTAAGGTAACTTTTTTCAACTCTGATCTCTGTTTTCCAATTTGAAAAAATAATCAACAAAAGCATTCTATCTGCAAGTCCTTTTTACCTGGCCAGGGAAATACCCCTAGAGACAAAGAATAAAATGTGGAAAATTTCACAGCAGCCTGAATTCTGCTGTGTAACTAGACCTGGTGAGAAGCTTTATAAATGACAATTTGAACTTTAGCTTATATCTGCTTTCCTTGAGTGCTCCCTTTGGCTCTGGAGGTAATCATTATGACCCCAGATCATTCCTCCAGATTCCTTTGATTGTCTAACTCCAGTGTCTTTGCTAGTTTTTATGGGATCTTTGACCTCCTCGGCAGTATCCTCAGCTAATTGGACCACAGTTTTGAGCTGTTAACTTGACACCATAGGTGGTTGTGCTTTTAAGAAACACAGTGTCATATTTTTGGGGGTACAGCTAGGAATTCATATTCTGCCTTACTCAGACCTACGGAAAAACCAATCTGAGCAGATACTATGCACAGAATGCCTAACAAAATTTTGTGATGAAATCATCAGAGATGAAAGAATACACCTGCTCATAAGAAATCAGCTCAAATAAAATAAAATGTCACACACGTACTTGCTGCAGAAAATCATAGTCCCATAAAATTATACCAAAATTTAAACGCAGATAATGTGAAAGAAAGACTTACTATCTATAGTATATGGGAATGTTTTAGCATATTGAAAAATACCTCACTGGATGAATATGTAGTTTGAAATAATGTTATTAAACAATTTCTAAACTTGAACCCCTTAATGTAGTGATACAAAATGAATATTGTTTCTCAGGAAAACAAATAGAGACATGCAATATTGATCAAACAAGTAATCATGAGCTGTTCTTTTCAGTAAAGCAATAGAAGACAGTAGCACAACTATGTTAGCTATCCTGTATATACATACTTACATAATTTTTCCTTCCTTTCCTACAACTTTTTCTGTAACTTTGTATTGTTTCTGTTCTTATGCTATTTTGTAAATGAATGTCTGTTAATATGTTTTCCTTCTTTAATTTTTAAAATACATTTAACAACACAAAATTAATATTGTTCAAATAAAGTATATAAATGTTTAGAGAAGATATACAGTAAAGCATTCCAGCAAAACTTAGCACAGTTTATATTTTAGTAATTATCTACAAAGGAATAACTGCATTTGACAGGACCTACAAAGACCTAATGCTCCAAATGTGATGTTTAGAATACAAAAGCTCCAGGTCTTAGAGAGGGTATAGACATTGATAAAAAAGTATGCCAAAATATTATAAATCAACTATTTTTTCTAGAATGCTTAGATACCTAATTATAAAAACAAGTTCTTTTAGGTAATGCTATCATATCAAAATAATCTCTTCCATGCAATTTTCTTTGCATTCTAACTTATCTAATAGTTTTTGTCTCTTGGAAGGAATATGGATACTCCAAAGGCTGTCTCTACCTCCTGACTCTCCCTTTTCCTGTCTCTTTCTCTCTCCCTTGTTCTTCCTTTCACAGACACTTGTAGTACTGAATAAAGTCTTAGGTGAGGCAGGATCTCATAGATAAGCTTATCCTGCACACTCTGCTGGACAGATGGGAAATGGAAGTCCAACAGGATTAGCAGCTTGCTCAGGCTTCCACAGATGATGAAATTCAGATTCCATATGTGTATCTTCTGCCTTCTGGAACATTGTTTTTTTCTTTTATATCATGCCAAACAATGGCTTTAATTTCTCATAGGTTTTCACATGTTTATTCCTACAAGAAATGCTCCAAGTCACACTTTATCCCATTAGAAATTCAGGTATTTCCTCAAATTTTCCTTTGTCTTTTACTCTCTGAAGTTTGGTCCCCAGCTACATCATATCAGATTGAACTTTGCCACATCAGGGTGTCTATGGCAAGCCTGGTAAACAGACTTTTATTTCAATTGTCCACTTCATCCCATTTTTTCAGAATGCATTTATTGAATACCTGGTGTGTACCAGACACAGTCTTAAATATTCAGCATCCAGCAAGGGCAAAAATATTGCCTCCAAAGACCATGCATCTCACAGGAAAGACAGACAAAACACAAAATACTATGATAGACAGATAGATAGTAATGCAAGATGGTAGATAGTGTAAATAGAAAGAAGAAATATCAAGTGGTGGTAACTTGAAACTCTTTGGAGAAAAATTCAGGGAGTAGATCAGACAGCATGAGGAGTGGGATTGCGACTGTATATGGGTGAGCAGACAAGGCCCTAATAAGTGTTATTGGGAAGATGAATGCCAAAAAATGTCTAATATCTCACAGCAGGACATCTAGCAAACAACCAAACCTTTGAGGCCTAGGATATTTATGTGCTTAATATGTTCTAAGAATGACAGTGATAAGGGATCGTTTAAAGATGAGGGCCCAAACTGCAAACAAAATTCCACTTGTCTACCACAAAGTGACAACAATAAAATTAAACCTGAATACTGAAGTTTTAGTTAAAAAAAAAAAAAAAACAACTCATACATTAATATCTTTTGTCTTAAAAGACAAACAAATAATACACACCACATAGGTTCACCAGCACTGGCCTAGGATGTGCATATAGTAGGACTAAGATAATAAGAGAAAACTGCAGAACATCTGAGAAATAGATGTTAGAGAGAGGCGATGTGTAGATGTGAGTAGATTCTTAGAGCTTTACAGACCATAGTAAAGAGTTTGAGGAGGTGTAGTTGGAGAGGTGAAGGAAGTGCTTAAGCCAGAGAGAAGGCCAAGCTATAGAGTCCTGATGTCTGTCCTACATGTGGGGGTCTGGCCTCAGCTACTTGCCAACAGGGTGGTGATACCACTACCGTCAAGAATCCATCTCTAGTCCCAGGTTTCCGGAGGGAGTTCAAGAAGGAAGGCTGAGGGACCAGCTGAATTGAGACAAAGGAACTGTGCATTATGGCAGGGTGAGTTGAATTAAATAATGAGCAGAGATTGGATAAAATATTCTGGAAATGTGACTGGGTCTGTTAAACTCTCAGATAAACAGAGTTGCATGAATAAGCTGTTTTCTCCTCTGTGTATGGAGTTTGGGTCATGTCACTAACTGGTGTAGCAAACAGAACTTGTGAATAATGAATCCGTGTCAGAAATAGATGACACCACGCCATGCCTAGTTCCCTTACATGTATTTCCATGTAACTGTAAATTGCTACAGGGAGAATCAGACCCATGCTTCTGACAAGACTTTGTCATTCATTGTCTCTTCTCTCTTGCTCATGTTCTCACCATGAGCTTCATCCTATAGATAAATGATGAATTCATGTCTGAGAGTGACTGAGTTGCAGTAATTCATGATTTTGGCTACAGTGACAAATATTTTAGTGTTAGCCATTGAATTTGAGGTATCACCAAGAAATCTGCCAGCGAGTGTTGAAGGGGCATGCAGGAAAGGGTCTAATAGAACTGCTAAGTGTAGTCAAAAGTTACTGTGCAGATTAGCACCCACATAGAAGGGTCTAATTTACCTCCTGGCTCTGGAGAAGAAGCTTGTTGCAGTGTAGGCTTTGCAGAGCTAGCGAAGTGTTGGTGCCTGGCATCTAGGAACATCCTGTGAGCCACCAGTGGCATGCAGCCACCTTTGCCTTCCAAGGCCTGCAGTCTGTGCCAATGTACACACAGCTCCACCTTGAGAAGCAGAGCCCAGTTCCCTTATATACACAGCCATGAAAGCCTGAACAGGTTTATGCCAGCAAGAGAATTAGGCTGAAGTGCTTAGTAAAAGACTTTAGCTTTGAAGATCCACTGGCCTCCTGTCTTACTGTTTTTACCTGTCCACCTCCATGCCAGATCTCTCTGCTAACTCCAGCGGGCATTGTGTCCTTGGAGGTATCATGCTTGGGACCTAATACAAAAATATTTGTAGCCCCCTAGGCAGATTATTCATAGAGATTTCAAATTGAAAGTAGAATAATTTGCTTCTTCGCCTCATATACATTTTTTATAAGATTAGAGAGAAATGAACAAAACCTTAAAAGCAAGGAGATATATAGACAACTTCGTAAATATATATACAAAACACTTTGTAGAAAATATATGTAGGAAATGAACAATAGACCAATAGGTTTGCAGACAAGAGAAGGAATCCTTTTTCAATAAATGCACACAGATGCCTACACACAAGCACACATGTAAATATATGTGTATTTTCTAACCTGACCTCTTTTTAGATATAATTTCACAACTGATATAAAATTTTGCTTATCTCTCCTAAGGCTGTGCCAGCTCCTTTATTCAGATTCTTGCCCTCTTTAGGCACAACCAGAGAGACTAAGAATTAGTTCCTTTCAGCACATGTAAACATTTCTTGATTTATCTACATTGCATTTATGAAAATAGATACTGCTGTTGCTGGGCTGCACCCTTTCTTATTTCAACTTTCCATGTCTACTTTTAAATAAGGATGAATTGTAATGAAATGCCTACAAGTTGTTTTACAAACAGGGACTCCTGTGTACGTACAGATGGGTTCACCGGTGGTGTGGAACTGGTATCTGGAAGAAGGCACCAATTGATATTTGAAATAATTGTTCCATCAGTTTGTGAACAAAATTCTAAATGTGCACAAGAAATGCACCTTAACAGGAGATAAAATCTAAGGAGCACACGTACTCTAAAGGCAAAGTATAAAATTTGTGTGTACCTGTGAAATAAATCTGTATAAATCCCAATGGAGAATTGTAAGAAGAAGGCAATGTACTTATATGTCGCCTACATAACTAATATACATACATATATATATATATATATATAATTTTCTTAACTAATCTTGTGTTGATGTATTATGTTATATAATTTTCAAATAATAAAACTGAGGTTCAAAGTCCTGAATAACTTGCCCAAGGTCACAGCTGGAGGTGACTCTGAGTCAAGCAGTCTGTCAGAGGCACTGCCCCCACTAGGGTATTTTGGGTGATCTACAACATAACCTGAAGGCACTACAAGTCCGCTGCAGGAGTCTTTGTCTTTAGGCACTTTGATCCTTGGGATTTTGTCATGCTGCAGTGATTTCCTGGCAGGGAAGAACAATTACGTTCCTGTGAAATACCCTGGCATCTGTCCATCCCCATGAATGGAGCCTGACATAACCCCTTCCATGGCCATCACAGAAGACACACTGGGTTTAGGGCTAATATCTTCCTTTAATCGTTACTCCTGGAAGTCTACCAAGAGCAGCTATCATTTGAATTTGGCATGATTTCACTGATGCTTGTTGCTCATAATTTCATTACTCTCCAGATGTTAACATATTTTACTAGGATGCTAATTTTTCTTTTGCCAATTATCTCTGTCAGAACTGTAAGGCAATTATTTTTTGGGTTACTTATTCCACTCAAATGTAAGCTCCACAAGGGTAGCATTATTTTTCTTTAGCATCTAAAAATTACATGTTCATAGCCATAACATAGTGGTAGATAGAATATGTGCCTAATAAATGCATGTTCAGGGAATAAATAAGTAAAAATTACTAGTACATTTTTCTTTTTTGTGTGGAAGCTATCAAAACAGAATGATTACAAATATTTTGAATAGTGTGGTCAAGAAAAGCAACTTCTTATGTTTCTACTGGTATACCATATAGGGAAAACATTACATCAGAGAATGATTTACCACTTGGTTGATATTTGTTGGATACTCATAGGTCCAATATGTGTTTCCAGAAAACAAACTGTTTTCTTTAATAACAGTATTAGTACAAAAGGATTAATGCTAAAAAATCATTCTATCATATTTTAATTAAAAATAATATTCTGAATAATCCTTTCATTATCCATATCACCTCTTCTTTTGTGTGCTTCATTAATTGACAATTCGTTATCCTATTTTTAATCACTCCATGAGACAGTGAATTAATTTTTCCTAAGTCTTTTTTCATTTTTTTCTCTAAACACATACATTTTTAATGATGTAAAAATATGGTCTCTGTTAGTCATTCTTTTCTACCATAAGAGTTGAATCTTACATGGACATTTTGGAAGCCTAGCAGGCATTTTTGTGCTTGTTCAAGTTTTAAACTGTCTTTTCTTTTCCATATGAGCAACTGCAACCCACATAATATTGGGCATAAAGTGTTTAAGAAGTAGTGTCCAGAACTACTGCTGCCTGGGGGATAGAAAGTGATACTATCTGAAGTGTCATGGTCCTGTGCAAATAGAGAATTCATTTTCAATTCAAACCCTAAGCAGGAAAAGACTCTTCTCTGCCAAGGAGGTTTAGCACCCCTCATTAATAGAATGTATGACAAAATCCAGCCTGCAGAAGGGGAATAACAACCATCAGCGTGGAAGACACTGAACCCACATCTGACACTGAGATTAGAAGACTGGGTCACAGTGCACAGCAGTTGTTAATAAGGTTAACACGTAAATCATGAGCACTCAGCCTCTTTTGTGAGTAAACCTATAAGCAGAGATTGAAGTGGCCTGAATTAAGAAGTGGTCAGCTCAGTGCAAATCTTATACCAGAGCAGAGAGCCAGAAAGAAACTTTTCAAAGCTTTCTTCCTGAGGGCTGATAAAATAACCCAGTAGGCATCCCTTTCGTTCTGTATGTTCTGATCCCTTTGACAAATGCTGTGAACTCAGTTATAATTAACAAAAATATTCAAGGCACGAAGTCTGCAATTTTAAAAAAATCTGTGTTGGCATTGTGTATAAATTCTTGAATGGTATAGGAGGAGCTCTACTTCTCCTACTACATCTACATTACTTCACCAGAAAAGTCAAAGCTAAACAGGCAGAAGCTTTTCATTTACACTCTTTTAGACTGGTGCATTTTCAGCTTTAAAATGTTTACAAATCACTTGAGGGTTCCATGAAAATAGAGTATCTGATTTGGCAAGTGGGTTGGCCTTTGCGTTTTTAAGGAGATGGCTTATGGTAGCATTGGTAGAAGACCTTGAATGGAAAGGCTTTAGGCTGTAAGATCTTGTACACAAGTGCAAAAATTGGCTATGTTGATCGCAATTTGTCAAGAATCTTTATTATAGCAGGGGGTCCCTTCTCCCAAAGTGGGTCCCAAGTTAGGTCCGTCTCCTTAGTTCCCTCTTTCTCACTCTCTCAGTCTCTCTGTCCCCACAGAGCCTGAGTCGTTTGTCCCATATTTTCAGGCTAACTCTTAACTGAATTACACCAAAAGAGGTTTTGATCAGATCAGCTGGCTGTCTGTTTCTGCACTGTTAAAATGCTTGAAGTGGTACATGAGGCCTTGTGGAGACAAAGGAAGTCACGTGATGTGGATTCCTAGTGGTGTCTTGAAAATGGCTGTTCCATTTCTCAAGCAAGGAGGAGGAGAATAACATATGGATATATTGTCGGGCCGCCCGTGCCATCTTCGGAATTGCCAGACCACATTGTAAGGCGCAGCAGATGGCCAGAGCAGCAGGACATGCCAAACGATGCACTCCAGAGCCCTTCCACAAGGTGCCTGCTCGGGTAACAGTCGCAGAGCTCAAGAATATGCTTATGTCCTTTCACAAAGACAAATTATCTGGTAGCTCTTCAGATGGTGCTATCAGAACCATCACATAGGGTAGATGATTTACCTCTTTCATGCACTGGCAGTTCAACATTGTGTCAGGAAAGGGAAAAAAGAAACTTACTGAAAGTTTTCAAAATATGAACTAGTTTCCCTGGGCTTGGGCAAAAAGCCCTATTCTCTGGTTATTTCATTACCGACAACAACATGGAAACTAAGCTCACTTTCCCTTTGTCAGCAAAGCCTCCACCACCTCTCCTGCCTGTCTCCTTCTCCTGAGGCCTAAGAGCCTCTGCCCCAGACAGTAGAGGATACTCTTCTGTCAGGACTGACATTTGCTCACCACCGTATTTCTGCTGTGTGGCTTGTGCTTTCCTATACACTCTGCCCCTCCTGTTGAATTACTTAAATTCTATTCCTTCCTTAGGACACATCTCATGTACTAACCCCTCACACATTTTTCCTTCATCTTTTGAAGCCAAAGTAATACTGCCTTCCTCCACGTTTCTTGTCCTATTTTATCACTTGGCAGCGGAGTGTCTCTCTGTGACAGTTACTTGCTTTTCCTTATCTAATGCCTCCAATGGTCATGATTCAACTCTTCTTTTAATGTAAAGCATCTCAACAGCAGTAAGTATTCTTGGGATGTTTAAACCTCTGACAGTGGATAAACTGTCTTCCTCAGGTTTTGAAGCCACATGGCAAGCATGTCTATGGGCCTGTCTAGGGGCCTCTTCCCAAACTCAGGCCACTGCACTCTGCTCAGAACTTCGGTCCTCGTGAATGCAACACCCAAAGACGCCTAAGACTGGTAGGCACGTTCTCTTTAAAGGTAGAACCCTTTCCCCCTTCTATTGTAGCAGTTCCGGCTGTTTACTTCTTGTTCCTGCCCAGAGTAGAGGAGATGGGGTGAGCTTTGATGACCCTGAGAGTCGCTGAAGTTGTTCACGCCCCTTACTCATCCATCAGCCAGGAAGTTTTACCCGGGAGACTTTCTTTGCTAGGAATTCCGTGAACTAAATCTTGATGTGTATAACACATATCGGAGTCAGGAATTTATTGTTAGTTGCCATAATAATTCTGTAGAAAGTCATTATTTTGTTTTGAATCAAATTTAAAATCCTTCTTGGAATAAGGCCTCAGTCTGCTGAAGCCAATTGGCTTAATATCTCCATCACCCAGTCATTCCACACAAGTCTTTTCCAAACCGTGCCATATTCTTGGAATGCTTTTTCTTTCTAGCTGCCAAGTTATCTCTCTTTCATCATCCAAATTGCTCATGCAATCCCACCTCCTCTGCACAGTCTTCCAGAATTATTTGGAGAAGGTCTAATAGCTTTTCTCAGCACCATCCGCTGTGAGCATTAGCCGCTTAAGGCTCTCTCACACCTTACTTTCTGCGCGCGTACTTGTTCTTGAGATGGACAGCAAGCACATGCTTTGTTTCTCATTGTTCAAATTCTTTCTTTTTTGCACTTTGTATACGTTGTCTTTACATTCAAATATTTTTAGTCTTACAATCTCCTTTGGATGAATTCTTCAGAAATCATACTGCCACTAAAGAAAGACCTCTGTGTAGAGCTGAATCCAATATCATGTAGAAACAGATAATACATAAGGAGATTTCTCAGATTTGAATTTGCAATGTACAAAGAATAGGGAATGTATTTAATATTTTACAAATCCACCAGCACTTGCCAGAGAACTCTGTTAGCCTTCTGCAAAGAGGGCTATTTCCAGGGGGTTTCATTTCTAAGGTGGCCTGGTGGTAGCTGCCTTCAGTTACAATGGGAGCCGGTTGAAAGAGGAATTACTGAGGCGGTTTTTGTGTTCAAGCACAAGATTGTGATGGGTCATTCTTTGGAAGGGAAGTTGGGCAGGAATACCAAATGGCTTGGAGCAGCAAGAAGGTTTCCATATTTTGAAGAAGGCTTAAGAACACAGTGCCAGGAAGAACCATGAACTCACCTTAGACTTGGCAAACCTCTCACCAAGAGTGGGCATTCTATGTGGATTTGCTGAATGAATAAAGAAAGCAACTAACTAAAGAACAGTAATGTAAGCTACAGGGTAATTGTTGCTTCCAAGCCTATCTTACTAACAGAATCTTCTGGGGAAAATTTGAAAGGTTACAAAACAGTCTAACAAGGAAAAAGTAGCATCTGCCACTCTGCCACAAAGAAAGAGAACCTGGACTCAGTTGTAGGAAAATGGACGCACCTTAGAGCGTAACGTTAAGTGAAATAAATCAGGCACACAAGCTTAAATATTGCACGGTTTCTCTTAGAAGAGAAACTCAATACATATATAAAGAGCAAAATAAGATACATAGTAGGAAATACAAAGATAGAATTTTGTAAATGGGAAGGGGACCAAGAGATGGGGTAGAGGGGAGAGGAAGGGAAAGAAGAAAGAATGAAGATGTGCTATGTGCACGTACCCCAGGAGGAATGTGCAGTTATGCGCAGTTCCCCAGGAGGAAGGTAATCATTATGTACTGCAAACACGTACTAATAAAAAAGTTTGAAAATGAAGCATCTGTGCTTATCTGGTAGTGATCGAAAAAGATAAATTTCATTATTTGCAGGGTAGAAAATTTGCAGGGCACAGTACAGTATGAAACGTGGGTCCCACGTTGAAAAATTACTGAGTACAAGATAGTGACAGCAGAACAGTCATTCAAGCATTGGACCTTCGAGCCTGGGCCCAAATGTGATCACCCTGGTCTCTCACATGTAGGTGATGCTGACAGGCAGACATGATTAGTGTGACCACTTCTTGTCAGACCTTTGAGATTATTGGCCTAATCCAAAATCTAGACAATAAATCTCACTTCACAATAAATCTTTGCTTAAATAGCATATGCTTTGGTTACAAACTCAGTTATGTAAGTGTAGTTACACCAGAAAGCTGGATCTTTAGGAAGGAAGAGATCACTTTTATTCAAGTTTATGCTTCTTTCAGTTGCTGTATCAGTCACGTGAAATTTTAATTAACATACAGATTTTGTCTCATGTGTAAATCACTTGAACTCATTGCCCATTCATTTTTGTTATCAGTGAAATGGGATTGTCTCAGTTGAATTAGTGTTTACTGAAGTTATGTGAACTTTCCTGCGTGTACTAGTCACTTCCTTTTCTTTTTCTTTCTCACAATTTCCTGTACTCAGAGCCATCCATGCACTGCACCTGAATCTGTCACCTCATGGGAATTTGTAACCAAGTTTTTCTGCAATGCCAAGAGCCCTAGCCCACACCCTGGGTACTGGTCCACAGCAGAAGCAGGCTATGCATTCTGCTGGCCTCCTTTCTCTCCGTGGTAGCCCTTCCCTGCACTGTAACTTATCCGTGGATGTCCGTGGAGTTTATAGCTGGGAAAGATGAAGTGAGAAGAAAAGAACAAGAGCTGAGACATTTCTGTGTCGCTTCTCATTATCTGCAGAGCAAGGCACTGTACTATCAACTTCGTCTACTAACAACCCATTTCATCCCGGAGAAGAGGCCTGGATGAAAGGCTGCTGGAGAGGGGTGAAAGTAGGGATAAAGAGAGATGGAAAACAGATTCGGCACTTTGACAAGCAGGATGCAAAGATGCTCTGGTGTATTTGATCAAAATGGGAGAAAAACACATTTGTCAAACTGTCTCCTTTGTTTAGGGGCACGCTCCTCTTGCACATCATTTGCCTCTTTGCATTAATGTTCTGTCTACGTTTTTTATTCACTGATGAATGATCAGAGTCCAAGGCACTTTTCTGCAATAGATTCATTTAAATGTACTAAGTTTTAAGCAGTCAACTTACAGAAACTACCATAATCTCTGCTTCCTAGCTCAAAACCAAAGACACACATCACACAAAGAATAACAAAAGTATGAGGAGGACTGGGGGAGTTTTGTGTCACAATGAACAAAGCACAGCTAGCATTATACTTTAAAAATAATGGCTTTTCTGTCTCGTGGGCAAGGAGAAATAACTTTTCCACCACATAATAAATTTATTAGCCTTTCCAACCTCATCATTCCTACCTTAACTTAGATACAGCATCAAAGACAAGAACATCTGTTTGACAGTAATATTTCCAATTCAGCTTTTTTACTGTTCAGGGCTTGTTGGTCCCCCAAAGTTGCTGCATGTCCGCCACCTGGTGGTAATTTTTTAGATTGCTCGCTATAGTATCGCAGAAAGGTAAAGGATCCCAGTTGGACATTTTCACTACAGACTTACTAATCAACAAATAGGTTTTAATGATGAACCAACTGTAAGTGAGTAGCCTACACACCTTAAACTAATAGAGTAAAACATGTCCTCTGGTTGTTACCTCAATCTATACTTTCTTTTTTCTCACATTTTGCTTTTTTTCTAACTGAACAGTTATCATTTTCCCTTTGCTCCTCTTTCCAGTCTGTTCTGTGCACCCCTAACTCCTGGAGGATGTAGCTCTTCATGCAGTTCTTCCAAAAATCTTCCCGAATCTCAATAGATACAGATAGCACCCAAAAACTGGATCATTTAAGAGTCTATTAAAAATAACTCTCAGAAATGTAAGGACAGGTGCAGGAAACCCACTGATGACTACGAAGATGGGAAAGAGTATAGCACAGGCTTCTGTCACCCACTTCTCAAGGAGTATATTGAGAGTGGGCTGGGGGTGAGGGTCTGACAAATGTGTGACTCTGTGAGCAGAACGGGGCTTTCCACCTCCCCGAGGTGCTCCTTGTTGACAAGTCCCAATAGCGAACTAGAGAGAAAGGCATCCCAATCCTGGTCACCCATGGGACACAGCAGGGAAGGGTGTTGGCGGGATGTGAAAGGGCTACTGTGATGTCCACCACTGTCCCAAGTCTGCACCTCTGCCCACCACTCTGGGTAGTGCTGGACAAGGATATGTTCATGGATAGAAAATGGAAAGATCAAGTATGGAGAGAAACCACTACTTTGCAAGACTGAATGGAATAAATCAAGATTCTTCATGATGCGTAACTTGCTCATGCCTCTTAGACTGGCTTGTCTCCGTCCTGAGTTACTTCTACTACTTCATGCAGTGTGGTTGTAACTCAGTATTTTTCTTGTTTACAGGTGCACTATGGGGTATGTTAACAGCAGCTATGCTTTAAGTTCTGCTGGTACTGGCCCAACATCATTTATCAATTATCATGGCCCCAAAGCATGAAGATTCAATTTGATAAATTAATGTTAATCAATATCTGGCATTTCCAGTCTCTCAATTTTTGAAGGGCGTCTTAGATTTACAGTATACATGCTCTCTAGTTTTTTAGCACTATCTTTTTGAAGTTACCACAACTTTGAAAGGTACACACTACCTACTGAAGTAGGAAAAAGCATCAAAAGCTTTAAGTTCCAAATCCAGAACAAACAGCATTGTTTTCAAGAGGATTTCAATTGTAGATTGGTTTTGCCATCAAAAAAAAAAAAAGAAAAAGAATGCACTAGATGTGTCAAACATATGTGAAACTGATTCTTCAGAAGTTACCAAATTGGAAATAAACACATTTTACCAAAGTTTGTGAGAAAGTCAATGGCGTTTTTTTTGTTTTGTTTTGTTTTTTTTTTTTGCTTTTTTCCTATATGGGGAATCGAACTCACACCCTTGCACTTGCCAGGCAGGCGCTATGCCGCTGAGCTAAATCCCCAGCCCCGAGAAAGTCATTGTTGATGTTCACATATTTTGGAACACTACGTATTCATACCAACTCAGTAACACGAACAGTGAAATTTTAACAAAACCATGACTTTCTCAATGTAATAATTATATATACCTTTAAATTGTCAGAAAGTTCCTACAGAATCCCTTCATCCTCCTTTTATTAGGTGACTTGGTTCTGGTAAGAAAGGTGTCATAAGTGTCACGAATATTATCAAGGCAACAACAACAAATGTGGACTATAAGCCACAGCCAAATTTTTATGATAATTAAAAGTTTCTAGATATAAAAATGGGACAAAATAGCTGCAGAAATGAAGCTATGCTCTATGTATCATAAATCAAGAGGATTTTTGGTGAATGTGGAATTTTGTAAAATAGATGCTATTCTACTTTTGTGGAACTAAGTAATTCAGATCTCCGACTCTATCAGTGAAGATAAGGGGATTTGGGTTCAGTCACATACCCAAAGGCACGGGCTAGATAGAGGTGATCTGAAGAGTACAGTCCACATCTTAAGAATCTTCACTGAGTGCTGAGATTGATAAAGTGAAAATAAGACTTCATAGTCTAGCAAGATGATCTCATTAAAATAAAATATCTAATTGTTGGTGGTTTCCTTTCTTTTTAATGTAGCATAAATGAAATGACTGAAATTACATTCTTTCTCCTATTTTTTTTCACCTACCCTTCTTTAAAACAAGTGAGAAGGTAAAAATAAATAGAGTTTTGTTCTTTTTGTTTGTCTTCAGTTCAGAATCAGAAGAAAATGCTACAATGAGGTTGAATACTCCAAAAATACTGTTGTTCCCTCACAAATTGAAAAGTGGGTGCATGGGAAATTTGGGGACAGGTAGGGTGGAGGTGCACGGGTGTGGCTGTGGGAAAGAGCAGAGGTATAGCAAGACCTGAGTGAGGATGGCATCACCCACACTGTGTACCTGGCAGCATGCTCAGACTCCTGTCTCTCAGTTTGGCAGTGATGGTAGGGGTGGTTCTGATTCTGCCAATAAACCTGGCTGACAGACCAAGGATCAAAAGCAACCATGCCCCTAGCTCTGTGCTCTTTTCCTGACTGCATAAATCTCCTAGTTGTACTGCAGCCAAACATGGGAAGAGGGCAGCCCAAATTGACAGTTATTGGACTTCTTGTCAACCTTGATGAGAGAGACCTCACAGTGGATTTAATCTCTCAGAAAAAAATAAAACAAGGCAACACTTCTTCACTCTGAGTGCCATGGAGCAAGTTATATCTGTATTAAGTGTAAATTTTCCTTTGCTATCATATAATAGTTATTTTAATGAGTGAAGCATTATAGCTAATTATCAAGTAGATCACTTTATCTATGAACTTTTCTTTTTAGAAACTATCTTTTTAAAGGGTAATGTTTCTTACTGTATCATATTTTTGGTCCACCTAAAAGGAGAAAAAAGTGGATTTTTACAGTTGTTTTTGTAGTAACATAAACTCTTCAGGGCATAAGGCTTGTGCACTGAATTGCAGCCCAGCATGAAATTTTACAGCTGAATTATGAACCCCTGCCAATAAAAGTTTACAACAGAATGGCCTGGCTGTTCTAGCTTTAGAGGCGGAGGTGGAGAAAATACACATGATATAATGGACACTGTTACCCAGCCAGAAGATATTAATGATTGCACAGTTTGAGAGTAAAGAATTAGAATGTGAGAATGAAGTTAATTAGAAATATTTGAGAGAGATAACATTATCCAAATTGTGTTCACATTATTTACTTTTTACGAATGTAAATTCAAGTTGATTTGACATCTCTTTCAATTTCATAATTAAATTAAAGGATTTGAGAATTCACAGTTTTTAAAATGAAACTACTATTGACTTTAAATTATCCCTGTTAAGAAGGAAAGTAATAGGATGAATAAATTAAATTCATTCAGCATACTATGATTTTATATTATTAATTTCCCTTCCAAAGACAATTCTTTGCCTATTGAATACATTTATATGCAATTACCTGGGAAGTCAATATCCCCAAAGAATCAAGGAAGCATCATATAAAAGAAAGGCTGACATAACTGGTCTCACTATTTTGGAGTGAACCAGGGGGTTAGCGGTACCTAGACGACTGAATAAAGCCATTATGTAAAATACACCTGGCATCAAGATTTTTTTAAAACTTAAGAAAGTGCTTTATTTTTGTAAAGTAATTGAAAATCTCTTAGAAGTTCCTTTAAAAAATTCCTCCTGAATATAGCATAGGCTTTCCATGAAAGTCACTGTCAGAACTGTGCCTCCTTATTCCCCATCTTCCAAATTCTTTGAAAATCTTTGAAGATAATAGGCCTGATGTGAGGTCAGCGGGGCACAGTTCTGTTATTAGTTCAGGTTAGCATCCAGGGTACGTGGAAAAATTGGACTGGAAAAGAAGAGCAGGGAGGACATGGGAGGTTATGAGCTCCACTATTGTCTCTGTGTATTGTAAACACGGGGTTTAGGGAGTCACCCAAGCACCACCTGCCTCCGTCTCCTCCCCGCAGAATCAGAACCACCATTCACCACAACACAGCAGCTCAGGCTCACTGGCTCTCAGCTGCAAGAGAGTCAAGTCATCAAAGTGATACTGGGAGGATTTGGATAAACTGTTACAGCAAAGCACTTGGTAGATACAAAGTGCAATGGGTCAATTGACACTGTTTTTCTTTGGAAAGTTCTTCCACTACTGTAAACTGTAACAAGCAAAATAGTTTTACCAGACAGATGGGAATAGTTACCTCCACCAATAAATGATCGTTTTCCCTCTATTCCAGGCAGTAATCTTATCGTTTTAGGGTTCTTTGGCAGTGAGCATACTCAGATTCATTTATTCATCACCCAGGAATTTAGCACCTACCATGGAACAAACAGTGTGCTGAATGCTTAAAATCCTTTATTTCCTGACAAATTAAACCTATGTCTATGATCAAGGAGTTCACGGTCTTAGGTAAGAAGTAGGAAGATAGCAAAGCATGGAAGTAATTCCAGGGTGATGTAGTAGCGCATAGAAAAGTATTTGATTCTACAAAAGAAGAGAGACAATAGGAGATAGGGGCTTGGATCATTTGCAAAGAAGACAGAGGCGAAAAGACAGGAGGGGTGAAGGGGAAGAGGAATGAGAAAGAGAATTAAGATGGGTCATGGGCATGTACCCACTCTCCGTAAAGAATATCATCGTTATGTGCTGCACGCATGTACCAATAAAACTACAAAAAAATTTTAAGTAGGAAGGACAAAAAGATTTTTTACAGAAGCTGACACTTGGATAAACCTTGAAATTTCAGTAAGCGGAAACCCACAGGCAGTGGAAACAGCAGTGTGTTCAGGGACCTGTAAATGGCAACTGCTGGAAAATTTGGGAAAGCGGGAGCTCATAGCTGGAGCGATGAAGGTCGTCGGATCTTGTGGGGAAGACAATGGACACCTGTTAAAAGGTGACACTTGCATTCTGCAAAGATAATTCAAATGAGGAAGGTGTCTTGGATAAAAGAGAGGAGGAACCGAGGAAACTTGTGTGTTTTCTAATGTTCCACAATAAGCATGCATTGTCTGGAGTTTTTAAATTTTAATGTTCAGAACGTTGGAGTGGCCTTGAGAATGCAGTTCACAGACCTTCAGTGATAGCAAGATAAGTGACTAAAGACACCAGTGGCTGAACAGCAGTTCTGAGGCCATACTTCATACCGGCAGCTCCCAGCCAAGTACAGAGCACAACAGGCACACGAAGGTCACAGGCCTGAGAGACAAGGGCTGCCCCTGAGGGAGGCATAGAACTCAGAGCTCCCTGCAGTCCCACTGAGCTTCTTTAGGCTGTGCCTTCTCTTTCTCACTTTTACTCTGGTTCAGAATTAACACCACTACCCAAATCTCTCCCAACCCCTTCCAAACCCTCCCCATATTCTCGTATAAATATTTCCCCAAATAAAGTCCTTGTGCATGTCATCCCATATTGGCATCTGCTTCTCAGAAAACTTGGACTAATATACTGGCATAGTATGAGTTATTAAACAAATACTCCCTGTATGAATACAAAATTGTGGATGACTTGAAATGAAGGCTAGGTTTTATTATTCTCAGTTTTAACCCTAGCGCCTGGCAAAGGAAGACAGCCCCAAATTCTTGAAACAATGATGGAAAGAATAAATCAACCTAGAACGGATCATGCAGTGATGGTTTTCCTTGTAGTTTAAGGTCACGTTAACCATGTCAATTTTTAAACAATGCAATGAAAAGTTTGAAAAGCTATGTGTTTTTCATCATGGAGAAGCTCCACCATAGAGGTCATCTTGTATAATGTAATTGGAACCAATATTTTAATTGTTTAACTATAAAAATTCAATTGAAAGGGTGGTGATAAGATGATGCACACCGCAATAATCACTTACAGCTCAAACATCTTTCTCTGTACTTACTTGAGGTGTTTCACTGAGGGAACAGCTTGGTGCTTAGCAGATTTCCCTCAGTAGGATTCCATATTCTTTCTTTGCCTGAAACACACTCACACTCATATATTACCTATAATTCATGGTTGCGATTACTTAAAGATGAACTGAAATCTGAGGTTAAATTCACCCAGATTTTATTGTTTTTCCTTAAATATCTGAGAATTAATTTGCCTATATCAAGGCATATTTGTATGCATATTTGTGTCTATTGCATTCATGGAAGAGATTCCATTTCTCTTCTCCTATCTGAAACAACTTCAGGTACAGTTAACCCTGCTGACGACTTCCTCACTCACAGCAGGAAGAGAGCAGGACTGAGTTCGGGAGAAGACGCTGAATGGCTTCTATCCCATAAATTTTTTCTCTCCTGTAAATCCAGCCTGTCCGCAGGACAGATACATTTCCTACCTCTCCAGAGGGATGTTCTCCACCTGTAGGGGGAAGACTACGTGTTGCTCAGATCTTCTGACAATGCTACGTTGTGTGGCTCTGTACAATGCATTCCGCAGTGTGTAGTAGTGATGGCCCTGGCTCCCATAGGCTAATCTTGGTTTTATTGTTAATAATGCTAACACTTCAAGCTCTGTCTGCTTAGTCCTGCATTTTAATTTGGGAAGTAAAAATGCCATGGCTTTAGCAAGTCTCATAAAGTCGTCCAAGTTGGCATGAGTAGTAACAGTTATTTTTAGAGCCAGGTGCGGTGGTGCACACCTGCAAGCCCAGCATTCAGGAGGCTGAGGCAGAAAGATTGGCTTGTGTTTGAGGCCAATCTGGGGCACATAGTGAGTTCAGAACCCACCTGAACTTCATAATGAGGCCTTTTCTCAAAAACAAAGAAAAAAAGACAATGAAACAGAAAGTTATTTTCACAGGCATATTTTTTTGAGACAGGGTCACACTGTGTAGTTCAGGCTGGCTTTGAACTCACTTCTGTAGCCCTGGCTGGCCTGGAATTCACAATGATCTTTGTGCCTCAGCCTCCTGAGTGCTGTGATTACAGGGATGTGCCACCACACCCAACAGTCACAGTCATATTTTATCAGTTATGTAATAATTAACAAAATTAGCTAATTGCAAGTCCAAGTAATTTAAGTAAACATATTAGAGAAACTCATTACTGACTCTTGTGAGATATTCCTGGCAGCACGGTGGGGATCAAGGGCAGGGCACACGGCCTTGAAGGCACCGTCCCTACCGAGATTCTCAAGATGTGTGAGCACTTTCAGAGGAAAAGGAAAACACAGTGAATTTGATGAGCTGCTTGAGTGCAGGTTGAAAAGAACTTGTGCCGCGTTCATATGAATGCATTATTTGTCGTCATGGTAAGATTGGAAATCCCACCATCTGAATTTCTGTTTCAGAATATGCTGTGTATATATTTGGGAATTGATTACACTAGGCCAGTGGCTCCAGCTTGATTTTCTTTCTGTCAGAAATTACTTTTGATATAGAATTCCCTGTGATATCCAGCTTCTTTGAGCCACTAGAATTCTCTTTTAAACTCGCACAAGGGCTTTTACACACATCTAGCCATGCTTAGGATTCCACCCCGCGCCATCTCCTGTCCCTTCAACTACGCCTACCCTTTGGCATGTTGAGTCTTTTCTTCTCAGTAGGCTCCATCCTTGAGCATTTCAAACATATTCCACTTTAAAAAACCTGGCTTCTGCTACGGCTTTTGGATGGCACCTTCCAGTATCCCCCTCGTTCTTCACTTATCAACATGGCAAACTTGCTGTCCCAGGCTCTTCCCCCGCCTTCCTGCCACCGCTGTTCTGGACGTCGTCTCAACACAGCTCATCATTTCTCATTATCTGTTCGCTCCAACCTTCCTCAAACATGGAACTTGAATCCTGTTGTTGTGCGCACTTTTATTCCTCTGTGAGTGTGATCTGAGCCATGCTGTACCTGCCTACTGCTGGCACCAAGCCTCTCCTTCTCCCGTGCTAACTACCCTATTCCTCATACCTGTCAAGCACATCCTGTTCAGTGGATTAAGACACTCTTCAGTCGGACTGGCTGAATCCAAACTTTATTAGCTGTATGAATTTGCACAAAACACTGCTTTATTTGATCAGTGATGACACTATTAGTGCTTAGCACAAGGTCATTGTGAAGATGAAACTAGCCAGGATATTTCAGCAGTGTCACAGGCTGACTGATGTACGGTGAATGGTTATAAGACACTGATGACAGAAGCTATAGGTGACTTTTATGGGTTTTTTTCTTCATTTTTTTTTTGGACCCAGTCTTTAATAACTGTTAAATAAAATCTCCTAGCACAAAAGACATCTATATTTATGTTTTCTACATCTTCATATCTAAGCCTGAATTGCCTTTTTTGTAATCTCATCACATTTCTACCTAAGAAACATACCTGCTTCAGTATGGTCTCTGTTATGCCTGTTTCGTTCACAATCTCTTACATGTATCTTCTTTCTCAACTTCCTTTGAGTATGCAAGCATCCAAGAATGAACAGGTTGCTAGCCTTCAATCACATCTCCAATTTGCCTCCGAACTTGTTTCGAGATCAGCATTTTTCATCACACTGGAGTAGATGTTCCTGCCTCACACCTTGAACCACAGTATCCATTCAAGTAATTGGATCGATATGTATTGAGAATACATCATGGGCCACACATTGTCCAAGGTCCCCGGGAGGGATCTGCAAGCAAGAAAAGCAAGGCTCCTCTGCAGGAGTCGCACATCCTCCCGCACAGCATAGCTCCCCGAAGCACCTTAGCTTGGAGCCCGATTTTTTATATTAATTATTTTGAAGGCTGTACAGGTGATTGCAGTAAGGCGAAAAATACGTGTGACATAGCTGTCCCTTACTGAGCTATAAATCATCTTCTTAAGCCACTTTTCTTTTTCCTCATGTTACTTTTTCATCCAAAAAGAGTACAGTGGTTTTTCATTTTTCACAATCAGTCTTAACTTGGGTTTGCAGAACTCTTATTCTGATCTTACCTCATGAATCCATTATTTTCCAGCAGATATAGCTGTGTAATGTCTCAAACTGGATCTCACATGCCACACGCCCTTCCTTCATGTTTTTCTCCATCCACACTGGCTTTTCTGTTTATGTTTCACCTCTGGCATGAAACTATTGAAGATGGCCAGGTATGTAAACTTCCCCTTCAGGACATGCCTAACATTTTGCAGAGCAGAGCAGGAACTTTAACTGGCTCGTTGCTTGTTTGGCATTTTTGATTAAGGATTCAAAACTGGGTGCAAAAATGATTGGTCTGGTGACATGGTGCCTCATTCACATCAAGCTAATCACCCAAGGGATGGAAGATGAGGAGTCTTGGCTATTTCTTTGGAAAAATGGAAACATTTGGTAAAGTGTGTATTGCATTCTTTTACATGCATGAATAAATGGGGGTGAGTTAAGATATTCTCTCACCTAAAGTTAAGTAAGAGAAACTCAAGAATAGGAAGCACCTGACTGGGAGTTTTTAGCAGAAGAAAAAAGTGTGCTTTCCCCAGAGTAGGACCATTGTTCATCTAGGCAAATCTGCTTCCCACTTTAAAGGGCCGAGACAGGAGCTCAAGGAGAGAGCAGGGAGGTGTTATCTTGTTCTTCCTGAAGTCCCAGAGCAGGGCAGAGGCTGATGATCTCTGGAAAGATTGCATAGAGGAGAGGTTGGCTAGGTCTCTCTGGATTGCCACAGTGAAACTAGAGAGCAGGAGTGTAAGCCACCCACACTTTCCAAAATGTGTGAGATAAAAGTGGACACCATGGGAGGAAGCTACACTTACTTATTCCTGTTCTGTTAAAAAAAAAAACAAAACGCAACACCTGCCAGGAGTTGGAGATTCCAGCTGACAGAGCCCTTGTTGGGGAAGTCACACAAGCGCAAGGTGAGAAAGAGTCACAGCCAGACTGCTGGAGTGGACACTGTCCGGAGCAGGACATAGTGCAGAGGAGAGACACCACAGCTCCTTTCCTGTCTCTCCTGCACCCAAAGAGCCCCAAGCAGTGCGAGGAAGAGGAACAGTAGAAGAAAAAGACAGAAAACACTGAACTGTAACCCCCAGCTCCATATCTTTTCTGAGAGCACAGTTGGACCAGGGCCAGGGAGGACAGAAACGTTACAGCAAATGAGAAATTCGAGTTTGCTTTACATCTGATATATCACTGTTTATTTAAAACCTAACAGTGACCAGAAGGACCCAAAGGTCTTTCTTAAGGTTTTGTCAAGAGCAGCTGAAGAAGGAACCAGTAGAGTGGGTTTACAATGTCCGTACTGAGCGTAATTAGGTTGTTTCCCACCTTGTACCCTGCCAAGCCCAGCTCTTTCAGTAAAATAGGCACAGATGTTCACAGCTTACTTGATCATTTCATTTATCCACCAGAAGAAAGGCTATCAAAGGAAGGAACAGACGTGCCATGGTTTCTTTGGAACACTCCCTACCCCAGAGCTCAGGAACAGCCCTCTCTTAGCCATTTTTTCAGCCTTATTGAGAGTTCACTGCCAGAGCTCTCTTTTGGGTTAAACTTGGTTTCTTATTAGCTGTATTTACCGTGAAAAGCACATGTCCTCTCTTGCAGAAATGTTCTTCCCAGGTGGCACTTCGCTGTTGCCAGAAGAACTTAAGCTGTTCTTTCCTCTCATTCCTCAGAATGTGCATGCATTGAACAGTCAATGCACAGTCTGACTCCACTTGGGGCCAGGGAGCACCACAGCCCCTTGGTCGCCACTGGAACACTTCCTATAAACAGCAAATTCACCCTGAAGCCTTGGATGTAGCATTGTAGCAGTGCTGTAAAAATTAAACCCTTGACTCTGAGAGAAAATGTACTCCCTCATAAGGTGCCAAATGAGTTTCTTTTCTCTTTATTCTTTTTTTTTTCTTTTTCTTGGTCTTTTTGAGACAGGGTCTCGCTATGCAGTTCAGGTTGGCCTTGAGCTCATTTTGTAGCTCAGGCTGGTCTCGAACTCCCAACAATCCTCCTGCCTCAGCCTCCCGAGTGCTGGGATTACAGGCACGCACTGCCACGCCTGCTTCAAATGAGTTTCACTAGAAGACAAATCTACTCAAATTGGAAGAGAATCGTCCAAACTCTTCACCACCTCTTTGACTGTTTGGCCCCTCCCTAGGAAACAGGTGTATTTAGAGTCTCAAGTAGGTCCATTTCCTTGAAGCCTCCCACCTCCTGGATTGTTACTCCCACATGCCTGTGAGAAAGTCTTTGGATTTGCCTTTCTTCAGCCTCTGCTTTTAGGTCGTTTGGTTCCCCACAGAGTTTTACACTTTATCCATATTTTCTAATTTCCATTTTTATTTTTATAAATGATTCCCTGGGAATTTATCCCTGCCCCCACCTATTTCCTTTTTCTTTTTATTACAATTTGCCTTCTTTTTTTCCCAACAGAGAGGCTTAAAATAAACTCTTTCCACTTATACTCCTTTAATTGTGAACAACTTTGCTCAGATGAATTCAGGCATGCGGGCTCCAATTTATCAGGCAAAAGGAGGTTGGATTTAGCTATGCATTCTTTTCCGCAGTAGGTCAAGAATAGCTGTGAGTTTCACTGTCTTCTTTTGAAGAGAAGGGAAGACATCATATTCTTTTAAGTCTATGTACATTATGGGTGAAATCTCATTAATTAGCTGCTCTGTGTCTCTCTGTCTCTCTCTCTCTCTGGCTCTTTCCAATGCGCACACACACACACACACACACACACACACACACACACACACACTGTAGAGCAACACTAGAGTAAGGAGTGGACACTGTTTTTCTCATACAGATCATCAGAAAATAGCAAGGCTAGTTGATATGAGAAAAGGGATGTGATTCTGGATCCAACATTTGGTGCTCTGCTTTTGTTTTTTGGAGATAAATTATGCATGCATTAGAGAAATGAGAGACTGTAAGAGCTCAGGAAATCAGTTAAGCCAAGAGAGATGAGTTTAAATTCTCTCTCTCAGATGTGGGAAGACAGTGATTCCTTCTGAGCTTTTTTCGGTAGTATTGTGACACTATAGATCGGTTCTTGCAGTCTACGACTTCGGTTAAGACGGCCAGCAGAGCTTTCCTGTCGTGTCTGTGTGCATTTAAACACCGTCTTAGTAGACACTTGTTTATAGTTGTGATAAAAGGGCTTCCTTAAATATATTAACACCATTTAACTGAGGCATCTCTTAAGAGGTAACTGTATTTTAAGATACTATCATGTATTTTTATGTAAGTACTCTGGAAGATAAAATACAGGAAGCATGTGAAATTACACAAGAGAGACTAATTGAGTGATGGAGTTTGTAGTTTTAATTCCTCATGCCAATGTGGTGCAGGGAAGTTATAATTGAGTATGGGATCTGTTGCTGTTGGAAGGCCTTGGAAGGTGGCAATTAAGAGTGGTGGAGGGAATAAAAAGGATAAGTTGTGTGATTGTAGTGGGATGGGTAGGCATAGTGGCACAGCAGACATAAAGTCAAGGAGAGGATGGAATACAGGCTGTGGGAGGATAACATGGGAAGGTTCGAAAACGCCTTGCAAATAACACATCATGTGAAAAGGTATCAGTACCTTCCTCGACTTCATATAAACACACACTCACGGAGGTGATTCAGAAGGATTTCCCACACTCTGAAAGAGTAGATGCAACTGCCAGAAACTAGAATATTTATGTCAGTGAAAAAGCCAGAAATACTCCTGCAGTGGTACAGCTTAAACTCAACTCTAGCAGGAGGGAAAATAAATAAACAAGCATAGTGGATACAAAAGTTATGGTCACTATGGATTACATCCAACTAATCACATCATAAGTATAATAAAGACAGTAAGAAGGAAAAGAAAAAAAAATAAATCAAGATGAAAGAGGGTAAGAATCCTGAAAGGAAAACAGCTGAACTTTTACAGAGCGGGTGGCTAGGTTGGGCCTCTCTGAGATGAAAGCATTTGAGTAAGGAAGAGAACGACAGGGAAGAAGTGTGCCTGAAGCTTCGGTGATAACATTCTTTCAGGCCTCAGGCACTTTCAGGGCTTGGGCTTAAGGCAGGAACTCATGTGGCCTTTGGAAGTCATGGGAAATTCTCGAATAGGGTACCAACTACACAAAAAAGCCAATCTTTCCACCATGTTAATAATATTATCCATTTTTTATTCTGTGGTTTATTCCTTCAGTTATGCAGTTGCAAACTCTTTTATCAACTGGATTCTTTAATCATTAGTAAAAATTAATAATTTTGAATGCTTTAAAATGTATTCCTTAACATTTTTGTCCTTTCTTGTTGTGGACATAAGTCATAGCTCCTTCTGTTTCTCCCGAAGATTTATTTACCCAAACTGCCCCCCTGCAACTTTCAGTCTTTCACTCCATCCTCTTTCCCTTTTCCCATCACTCAACTAAAATTATGCTTCCAAAAGTCCCCAGTGGACTTCACATTTCTGAATTTAGCTAAAACGCCTCTTTTCAATTTATTTGGCCTGTCAGGAGCAGCTCCCGTCTTCCCAAACATGTTTCTCTTCACTTTCACAGAGTCATATTCTGCTCTCTTTGTCGTCCCAGATCACAACTACTAGTAGGTTGACTTTTCTCCCTCTTTTCCCCTCAGCTGAATCTCCAGTGAATGGATTTCTTTGGGGTTTATACTTGGGTCTTCTGTTTGTGCTCCACACACTCCTGTAGAGCATTGCTTCAACTCTAGTGGGTTTCAGTCTCATTTCTGCATATGTCATCCATGTATGTATTTCCACCACAGACCTCTTCTCAGAACCTTCTGACATAACTACTTGATACCTCATAGAGAGCTTAAAGAGATTTAGCAGGTCTGAATCACCCTTCTTTCCAAACCTATTTCAAATTTATTTTATTCCTGGATACTGCATTTCAATAAATGCTACCTTTATGCAACTCTTTGTCCAAGCCAGATGTAAGGAGTCATCGCTGACACATACCTCTTTCTTTCATCACCCATATTTGATATACTAAGAAATCCTATATGATCATCTCTCCAGAACATTTGTTTCATATCTTTCTTCTTCACCCACCTGCACAGATTTAACCCTATTCCAAGTTACTGTCATCTCTCACCTGAAATATCACAATACCCTTTTAATTTTTCTCTCTACTCTTACCCTTGGCCCTCTTCCATTCTTTCTCTATATGGCAACTAAAGTCATATTTTTAAAAACACAAAATGCCTTATGTTCCTTTTTCTGCTTAAAACTCTTCACTTTTTTTCTAAATTCAAAAGGCTTAGGATGGTCTCCAGAACTCTGCACGAGGTAGTCTCCCCATCACTAATTGAATTGTTTGTTTGCTCTTGTACATATGTGTGCTCTTTCCTGCCTGCACTCTCCCCTTTCTCCTTGCTCTTCCTCCCTTTCATTCATGCTTTTCTCTTCTCCTTCTCTGCTCTTCCTTCCCTTCCTCTCTGCCCGCTTCTTCCCTCTTTTTCCCACCTTTCCTTCCATCCCTTTCCTTTTCCCTCCATCCCTTTCTTCCTCCCGTCTTTCCTTCTTTCCTTCCTTCCTTTGTTCGTTAGTTCGTTCCTTCCTTCCATACTAATCCAAGCACATGGATCTCTTCTCCCACTCAGGAACTATGCATAAATTGTTTCTTTTGAGTGAAAATCAATGTCTTTTCTGTCTTATGTTCCTGCACTTCCTCACCTGAGTCATGCTTAGCCTTTAGGTCTTTCTTATCACCCACTTGGCTACATATTGATACATAAACAGCCATGCCAAATTTTAGTAACCAAAAATGAAAATCATCATTCTAAACTGAAATCAGCTAGGTGGCTCTTCTGTTGATGGGCTATGTGATCATTCATGTGGGCAGATTTTGCTGGAAAGCCAACTGATGTCTCTTACCTCTTTCTATTTTGTCCTTGTCATATGGCGTCTCCAAGGGGTTTCTCTACATGGTCTCTGCAGCACAGTAGCTCATGAGGACAATGACAGAAGGTGCAGGATTTTAGGATTTGCAGTGAAAAGTGCACACTGTCACTTCTAGCACACTCTATTGGAGAAAGTATGTTTTAGGGCTGCACAAACATATGAGCTGGAAGTGTGGTTCACTGGAGACACCAATGTACCATATTTGGATAATACACCCTAATATAAATTAGCTACTATGAAAGAGGGTGTTAGCAAGCCTGAGAATGCACAAAAGCATAAGAACAAACCTGAAATTGATTTATTCACTTATAGTAGCTTCGACATGTGAGGGAAAAAAACTACAAGAAAATCCAATAATCACAGCATATTTTTTGGTCTTGGGAGCTAAAGATTTGATTTCAAGGGAAGAAATGGAACTTTATTGTTCTGTTACCAACTTTTCTACAGAATCCATAAAATAGAATTTGTTACTGCATATTTCTATTTACAAAGGGAAAGTTAATGTAACCATTTTCAAACATAATTTAATTAAGGACAAAAGTGTATGATTAAAGGCATTCTCTTAAACGTCTTCCAGTATATCTACTGACGTATTCATAATTATAGGATAGTTGGATTCTTCAGATTACAGGATGGTCAATGTTTATTTTTAAACATGGAGTATACGATTATTGTCACTATTATTATTAGTATTGGTATTATTATCATGCTAGTTGATAGTTTTAATATAACCAGAGCAACAATAATGAAAATAAACAACCAGGAATAAAGATAGCGTGAAGTGGGGTTCAGGTCTCACTCTTCTGATTTGAAAATCAAGTACTTCAAGATATTGCAAAAGATGTTCCCCTAGTGCCCGTTGTTTAATCTATTCCATGACAAATGATGTTGGATGTGCCAGGAACAGTGAGAGACATAAGGTTTGTGTTAAGGAACAGCAGGTCATTGTTCCATCCCCCGAGTAGCTCACTACTGCTGCTAATTCTTCTGTTGTGTCTCACTGTATTGCTGCTCCATACAGTGACAGAACCCTCACAGAGAAGCATGGAAAATAGAAATGTAGAGATAAAACCTACTTAGAGATTGTTTTAAAAACCAACTAGATTAATTCCTTCTTGCTTCAAATCATGTGAGATTCTGTCATGGATATTTAGGGCTATTTCTCTTTATTTTCATGGAACTCATGATTTGTTGGGAAATGCTTGAAGACTGGAAATCACGTTTGTTTTCCAAAGCCAGTTAGGCTTTATGAAGAATTATTGGCTGTGTCAGACTTTCTGGACTGTGTCATGACACTTAAAGAAGTAGCATTCCATTATCACAACTGGAAAGACATCTCAAAGTAAAAAGTTATTTTTGTAGAGAAAACATTGTCTTTCAAATAATTGCCATTATTAGCAGTCTAAACTAAATATTGCTTCTAATGCAGAACAAATATGCAAAATGAGAAAATAATTCTCTGTAGACTTAAATACTGTGATACTGCTATTCCAGTATATGTTTTTATACACAGGAGATCTTTGAGAGGATTTTCCTCCTAACTGGAAGAAAATACCCACCATGATAATATAGTTTTTAATTTCTTTTTCCATATTAATCAACACTAATTAAGTGCTTAACTCACTTCCCATCTGTAGTGTCTATCTTAAAGAAGTTCTGATTGCCTACATCATGGAAAAAGCAGGGTATCTTGGACAGAGGGGAAGATGCTCTAGGAAATTCCCTTTAAATATGACATTTGATTTTAGCAACATCTTTAAATATCTACAGACACTATCTTTAATCAAACATTTTTATCTACAAAATTGAACTGGAAATTGCTTGTTAATGCCTAGTTAATAGCCCTATTCTTTCCTAACAGCTGAGAAAAATCTCACTTCAGAATAGAATTAACTAGAAAACGACAATTCTTAGAATTTATGGCTTTTTTCCTAGTTTGTATCCAAACCCATCTCAGCTTTTCCTGATCAAACTGAATAAAAGCAACAAGCTTTACAGTCAATCTAACTTCATTCCAGGCATGCATTTAGACAAGATGGTACTTGTAATAGGAAAAAGTCATTTTTTTGTCTTCTTTTTCATTTCTTTAATTATGGAAGTCAGGTTTGTCTTCATTCCGTCAAGATTTAATACTTATTTTTCAATGTATGGACTAAAGGTACTATATTAAAACATTATTTAACTTTTAGAGGAAATAACATGTATAACTCCTTTGGTATTTTATTGTATTTCTTATGTTTGTATTTTATTTAACTATATTTTCAAAATAAAATGTTGCCTAGTACTTAGAAAATGGTCCAGAAAAGTGTGAATGCTATAAACTGCCATTTAGCCCATTAAGGACAAGACCAATCAGGGTACTGAAAGTCCTTTATAGATCCAGAATTAAGAAAAGAAGGTAAAAATGCAAACACTCCTGTATATCTTCATGCTTATAAAGCATATTTAATTATTCATAGGGTAGAAAAAGAGAAATATATTTTTTCTAGTGCATTAACTGCTGCTGGCCAAAAGATAGTTATTTTTCTGTTTTTACCACAATCCCGTAAATCTCTCATAGCTCTGCCTTATAGCAATCAATAAATCATACCCCAGACATTAGGGCTCAAAGTTCATTCTAAAATAACCAACAGGGTCTGTCCCTCCATAAAGTTTGCTCTATGATATATTAAGTGTATAGGAGCTGGTGCTTTGGAATATAACAAATGTGTTTTAGAAAGTTTCCTGTGAATGTTCCCTTATGAATCTATTTCTGGTCTTTGTCACATAGGAAATTATGAAGTTTTGCCAAAAACAAGTCTAAATTGTTATTTTAGCTTATAAATGTAGGCCTAAATGAGCCTGTAATACAATGTAAACTATTAAAGAAAAAGAATTGTGTTTATGTTGTCTCTAAGTTGCACAGAGTGAAGCAGTATGGTAAATTTTAAATAAGATTTTTGAATTGCAACAACATAGATTGTACTCTAAAATAAGTCACTAGGCAATTGAGTTTGTTTCTTTGAGCGTTCATTTCCTCCTCTGTAAAGTGGGAAAGATAATACAAAGCTTCTGAGCTAAGCATCCACTTCTGACAAGAAGGCTATCTGGATATCTTTTAAAAACTGTTAACACCACTTCCCACATGGTGTATTGATTTTTCACTAACTGTTCACATTTGCCTTAGATGTCTCATCCTTGGTGAAAATTTCACTAACTCCCCCTTTTTTATTCTAGAGCATATTTATTTTCTTTCTCTTTTCTTCTTTTGCTTTGTTTTCCGTGGGGCTGTACTTCTCTTTAGGGCAAGGGTTGTCAGACTACAACCTACAAACCAAATCTAAACTGCGACATATTTTTCTAAAAAAAACTTTATTAGAACAGTCATACTCATTTACATGTTTTCTAGGGGTGTTTATGTTTTGCAATTTCAGAACTGAGTAGATACGGTAGAGACTGAATGCCTTGCAAAGCCTAAAATATTTATTAGCTAGTCCTTCACAGGAAAAGTTTGTTGACCCGTGCTTTATAGAATTTAAAAATCTAAAAACTTCTCTTTAATTGTACACTATTATTGAAGTTATTTGTAAAAGAACTCTCTTTCTCATTATATTTAAGGTCCATTACAGGATGAACATTTCTTTCTTCCTTTCTTTCTTTCTTTCTTTCTTTCTTTCTTTCTTTCTTTCTTTCTTTCTTTCTTTCTTTCTTTCTTCTTTTCTTTTTCTTCCCTTCTTTCTTTTGTTTTTGGGCTTTACTGGTTCATTAACCCCATTCACCCATAACATCCGTTACATTGTTGCCATTCAATAAATGTTGCATGAGTGAAATGAATATGCAAATGAATTAGTAAATGAACCAACAGGCAAATGCATTGAATTTTGAAATTACCCTGATTATCTGGTAGTGATGTAACATAAACTGAAGTGGACAAAATTTTTCATAAACATCGGAATATTAAGATAAAATCATTGCAGATTTAACTGGTTTGCTTTATAAATTACATTGTTGTGCAATCAGCATTGTCTAATCTATACACTACAGTTAGAAGAGGACCTTGTTATGAATGAGCTTTTCATGACGTTCATACATTAAGGACATTATAAAACATACCTGAATTAAATAACCATTTGTCCCATGTTAAAATACTTTAGGGATATATGAATAATATGGAGGCAAAGGCTAGAGAACTAATTATGAGGAAATTACTTATTTTTATTCAATTACTTTTGGCATCACCTCTGCCAGATTTTTGCTTTGTTGTGTATTATTGCTTCCCTTTCTATCTCTCTATTTTGCATAAACAATATATCAGAAAGCATTTACAGCGAATGCCCAGCAGCTCCTGGCCTTGAAGAGCTTATTCGCTTAATTGTGCATCCCTTGTGGATTTTTCATAATACTTTACAGATCTAATTTAAATACTTTTACAAATTCATCAAATACATTCTCCGAGGCACATTTACTCAGCTTACTTTTGAAACTTCTAATGAATTCTCTCGATATGTAATTTTATACTCAGCATCATGATTTGAATTAAATATTATTGAACAAGGTGTTCATTATTGGATGTGAATTATAATTAGAATGATAGGCAACCTTAACTATGATAATAGTTTTAGTCAATTTCCTATGGGACTTCCAGTTTTCCACCCAGCACAAAGACCAATACCCTCTGCTAAAAGTCTGTTATAAGGGTTACAAGTAAATTAAGCAATGTCAGTTCTAGCTGCTTAAAAGCTAGGATTAGCAGATACAATTTAACTCTTAAAAGGCAAATAGCAGGCTGTCATGGAACTGCAAATCAGCAGTGCGGGATAGCTGACCTGCTTTATACGCAATTTAGCATCCTGATATTGAGAGATGACCTAGATTTTCCAAGAACCGTATGTGAACTTTGTAAATGATTACAGTATCCATCTATTTCACATGTACATCAATGGCAGCAAGGAAGGTGAACTCTAAGGAAAATCTGCGTAACTGATTCACTTCCTCCTAAAATACGTTCATGCATTAAAATTATACATAGGTATCGTTTTAGATGAAAAACTTCCATTAATGCAGCTGTGTTAATGCGATATAATTTTGACATATTCCAATATTTTCAAACTTAGTCTTTATATTTAATATAAAAACATGTGAACAAATATGTGATGAAATGGAAGGGCAAGTATATTAGTGTCAGAGATTTTTGGTTTTCTTTTCTCTAGTGGGCATTTTAAGGGAATGTGCTGTGAATCTCCAGGAGCGTAGTGGTTTTCGGGGGGGGGGGTGTAATTATCTTCCTAAGAATCTATTGTCTCATTATAAATGACCTAGGATGAGACCTTACATCAAGGACATGTGCATTAAATGTCATCTCCCTTTCCTCCTTGTGAATAATTATACATCAGTCATGGTTAGTGAACATATTAATTCTTCCTTTTTCTAGATCCTTACATCGTCATTTATAATTTAATCACCCTGTGGTAAATGTTTAAATTGCACAATATGGTAAAGGAGTGCTCAGTGGAGATACAATTTACACATGGAAAGAACTCCTGTCCTTTGTTGCTTTACTTTTTTTAAATCAATATTTTTCACATGTCATGTTGGGGACATTCAGGAATTCACTACACCAGAACGGATCATGGTTAGGACATGTTTATGACATAGCCTGTCACCACTGTTTTAAACAGTAAAGCTGGGTCAGCTTCTTTCACATCACCTTTTTTTTGTAATGTTGTCCACCTGTTATCAGGTCTATTACTATTTGTTTTTACTGTAAGCCCCTATTTCTAAAAGGCATCACAAATTCAACTTAGTATCATATCTGTCTCTTTCACTCTTTCATTCCCTACCTGCATGCCCCGCCAACTATTATATCAGAACTCGGATGAAATCAGAATTATTCCTTCTGTCTTAACAATACAGAAATGCTCCTTCCTTTCTTTGTTTTGATTGTGCTTTTTGGCATGTCCAAGGCTGTGTGCGTGTATATTTATATGTACAGTGCTGTCTCTAAGAAGAGGTGATACAACACTTGATGGTAGGGAGAAAACATTGTGGACTAAGAGAAAAAATAACCCACCCCTAACCATTTGAATAAACTCTCCATGAAAATTTCTTAAGTTAGCAGTGCTTCATATGTGCATTCATTGCAGTGGATTTAGATATGTTTATCATTGTTTCCTCATATTCAAAGAAAAAAAATATTCTCTTATGGCAGCAATGTAGGCTGATTAGTAAATGAAAAATAAGATTTTTTTAGGATTTATATCAAATATGATAGATTTATTTGCTCCTTTTTGTGCATTTCTTTTGGCTAAAGCCAAAGGAATTGTCTAGAACCTGTGTCCTGGGCCCATTTCATTCACCTTCAAAATTGGTATCTCCTATTGACTATTAAATTTAAGAATTTTCCAGAGAAGGCAAATGATAGGATTCTTCCATTCTCACTATTTTTGAATTCCTTACAGAAAGAAAGGAAATTCTGAAACTTCTAGGGTAATTTCTATTGCCTGAGTTAACAACAACAACAACACCTTTGCGTTTTCCTTCGCAGAAGGGTCCACAGATATGTGGCAGACACCCCCAAGTTCTGTAAGAATTGAAGGAATATGGCAGATTGAGCTGAAGACAACTCATCATATGTAACGATGTTCGATATAATAAACATTTTACACAGATGGATATACTCAAAGGAATAAACAATCTCTAGGTGGTAGAAATGAAGCAGGAAACTCAAAGGCAGAGCTGTAACACATAAGGTAGTGCCTGAGGGTATAAATGCTGTAGATGTGGCCATGGACCTCACTCGCTAGAAGGTGGGTACTGATGTCCACTTGGGGATATAATCAGTCTCTGCAGCAGAGAGGGAGGTGGAGGAGAGGCACCAGCACAAACCTGACACCTCAGGTTTTCTCCAGGAGAATAGGGACTTTTTTCCCTAGACTACAGGAAACAATAATTTAAAAAAAAAAATCTTTCATCTTCCCTGGCTCTACCTGAAAATTGAAACTGTAGCATATACAGACTGAAATCTACTTTCCTTTCACTGTCCAGGAAATGATGCTAAATGGAAAAATTAATATATACATTTTATTCAAAACAGTAATATTTGTAGCTAAAATAATTAACGTTATTCTTTAAGATAAAGTCAATTCTATTTTCTCCTGGAAAAAAAAAAAAAGTTGATTGAAATCCCTGGGTCCTTAAGAAAAACAAACATGGAACTCATCCGCAGGTATAATTACACAGTTCAGGGAGAATAATGCAGGTATTAGGCACAAGGCAAAATATCACTGGAGATATTAGAGTCACTAGAATCACCTTAGCCTCGTGAGGAACAAGTGATCATCCATACTGTACATCAACAAACAACCAAAAAAAATTCAGAAACTGCATGAGACTGATTTGGTAGTGCAACTTTCTAGAACATCAGGAATATTTGTGCTCAAAGTGATTGTTTCTATAAAATAATATATTCAATGAAGGTGGTTAAAGATTTAAATGGACAACTTGAAAGTGAAACGATTTCTAAACAAGAGAACACCATTATATAAATGTACAACTGCATAGACAAGTTTAAAATTCATTAAATAGCACTTTGAAGAATGTCATGCACTGGGAAATAACTCTATGAGATTACTAAGTGTTCCTTTTATGGTCAAATAAATATATCCAATTACATGTTGGTATGTTCAGTGATGAAAAGAGACAAAATGAAAAGCAAGGGAATAATGATGATTTATTTTAAATTGAATGTTCACAAGATGACTCGCTGAGAAACAACCAATCACAAATAAAGAATAAAGTTGATCAGTCCAGGCAAATGGTAGACTCAACGACACGTGAAGATACTTAGGAGTGCTTAGGAAGAGTCTGGAAAGACAGAGGCATTGTGAGAGATGTGGCTGAACATGGTGGAGAAGGGCATGGGAATGGCTGGGAGGTTGGCAGGTATCATCTCACCTGGGTCCTTGAAGTCAGGTGGAATCTCAAGCTATTTAAAGGTTTTAATCGGGGATCTAACTGCTTAAAATGCTGTAGATACTTCAGATGGGTAGACAGGGAGTTAGAGATAAGTGAAAAGGGAAATAGTAGGGCAAATTGGAAAATCACAATAGTTGGTGGAAGAAATGCTGGTGGTCTGATTTGGAGTGGAGGCCATAGATACAGTGACAAAATGACAGATTTGACACCAAATAATTTGTGAATGAAACTGACCGAACTCTATATTACAATTTCTGGGAAAAGAGTCAGTAAAAATGGTTTAAACTTATTTTAAAACTGTATTATTTATCTATTATTGATATGTTTGCTTTAATATAAAACAAGCTCTTATTAAGAATGGGTATGTATTAATTAATGACTCATCTTTTGTAATTGACAGGAAATCATTAACAGTGTCAGTGAGTACTTCTTTCCTAATTTTTTCAGTGAGACCATCATTAAATCCTTCTGCCCTGCTCTGTATGAAATGGAACTTCTTTCTAGTTCTTTCCTAAAGAAGTGTCTTTGTTACCTTTCTCTCATTGCTAGACAAAATACCCAATGCCCAAAATTAAGGAAAGAAAGGTTTATTTAGCTACAGTTTGTGGAGGTTTCAGTCCATACTCGGCAGGCTCTGAGGCAGAAGATAGTAAAACAATAAGAGCAAAGGTGGAATGGCAAAGTGGCACATGGCAGAGGGCAAAAGTTCATGGCAGCAGAACACAGCAAATACAACAAAGGCAGAAAGAGGAATGGCAGCAAGCAGCCTCTTTTCCTCCCTTACACTGTAAACAGGTTACCTCCACCCAGAGGGCGTGTAGCTCTCCTGAATCTCTATGTCTTCCTCTTCTACAGGCTCAGAATGCATACCAAGTAAGCACCCTGGCTCTCTGCTGAGTCACTTAGCCAAACCTCTAGACTCCCCAAGTTGACACAATGTATCAACCACAACAAAAAGGTAGTGCAGACAACATTCAATTCAAATCCACTCATTTACCGCAAGTTGCTCTTTTCCTGCTTTGCAAAGCTCTCTGCAGTCCATACTCTTTTTCTTTTCATTTCTCTTTCCTCTCTCATACAAACCACGCAAACGCAGCACCTTCCCGACCACACAGTACTCAGTTTACAGCTGCATCTAAAGCAAGGTTTACTAGTTGAATCACTAATAGTCAACTTCAGAAATATTTTTGTTTTCAGTCTTTCATAAACTCTTTATATTAGTCAATAATTCAAGAAAAGAACTTCAGTTGGGTACAAAGTTTTGAAAATCTGTGTTGTAAAAATATCAGTTACATTTTTAACTTTCCCTCAATGCAATTCCTGTATTCATCTGTTATACTGAGGCAGGCCTTGATATCAAGTGTTTAATAATTCATACTTCACAATTTTTGCCAGTTACTTTCTTGGTGGATTACTGAATGACTATTCGATTAGCATACACTCCTTCACTTTCATATTCTTGACTGAGTAATTACCTTCGACTTCCCCCAATGAAACACATTTGATCTCCTTGGCTAAAATCACTTAAACAGTAAGATTAGGTTCACTTCTGCACCTGAGACCTTCCGTTTTACCCTAGGGAAAAAGATATTAGCGATAGTTTGAATATTTATTTTAAACTTCTCATATATTTATTTGTCATGTACCCTAAGTCTTTTATTGCTTGGTTCCCTAGCTAATCATAAGTATTATAATTTATCATTGGACACTTTCACCTGAAAATATTAAGTGCACTGGGTTGGTAATTTACTTGAATCCTAACAAGTTGTATTTATGCTAAAATTTTTATATATCTTTGGTGACTATACTTATACAGAAATTTAACACTACATGATTATTATTTAAATAAATAAAATATAAAGAACATCTCCTGGAATAGGATGAACTATTTTACTAACTCATACATTGCTATGCTTTAAAATTCAGAGTTTTTATTTATGCTTGAAATATTACTTTTTCTTAGCAATAATGTAAAAGCACTTCTAAGATTATAAGTACCACGTCAAACAGCAAAGTACAATGTTCTGTTGGAAAGGAAATCTGGATGAACCTCTGACAAGACTTTTCAAAGCTAGGGTTCAAAACTACAACTGGTTAAAAATTTCAGGGTGCAGAACTGTGAAGTAATACTTAAAAAGTCTGGAGAGGACCTATGAGTCCACCTGTACTCATGAAGGTTGTTTTTGTACCAACATTCAAGAATCGACTTCAAATCTGTCTGTCGGATGGGCAGATGTTAAATTAGCAGACAAGTCACTACAAAGTGAATATGATTAATCAATTAAGTGAAGAGTGAATTGTATTGCTAATGCAAAAATTTCTATATAAATCATAATTTTCCTTGTGGAGCCTTTCTGTAATATGCTAATAGGGAGGGAGGCCAAGAGAGAGACAGAGAGAGAAAACATCTATGGAATTATGGCAAAAATAAAAATCTTTGAAAATAACTGACAGAATAGTTACCCCCCAATTTTTTGAAATATGGTATGAAACACTAAATTACAAACACTTCTTTCATCAAATGAGATTAAAACATGGAAAGTCTAATGATACCTGCCCCTTGAAATCAAACCACATTCTCTATGATGACATGAAATTCCCCATGATTTGTAAAGTAACAGAGCCACACAGCCACTTGCTGAGACTATTGCCTGTAATTCTCTTTCTCTCCTCACCCAGGAGTCCTTTTTGTGTAATCAAAGAAGCATCAAGTTATTCCACTGATGTGTCCTTTCTGTTTTTCTGAAATTTGTCTCTTTCTTGTAAATAGTGATGAGGAAAATTCTTGTGCAATGTCAGTACCCTAGAAAGCATGCTTTAGTACAAGAAAAGCCAAGGTGTTATAAAGCAGCCCTCTCTCCCTGTGTGAATTTGGAAGCAGCAGCCATTGCCTTGAAATTGCAGAGAGGTCTCACTTCCCCACAAAGTGACAGGGCCACATTATAAAGGAGTTGGCCCAGGGTGATGCACAGTATATGCTTCATAAATGTTCAAAGACCTAATAGATTGATAAGTGAAAGGGATTTGACATAAATGTAATAGCTAGAAAAATAATGCATTGTCATAAATAATTATGAAACAAGGAGAGCGATGTCTAAAGAGTGTAAACCCTGAAAGATTTTCAGTATTAACTCGATGTGGAAGGAAAAGAATAAAAAAGGCAAAATTACAGTGCTTTTCACTACATGACAAAAATGCTAGCTGGATTGATAACAGAAGTAGGGCAAACAGAAGTAATTTGTTTTCTCATAAAGTTGAAAATTTCTGTGTTGAGTTTGACCTGGTACAAGGCAATATAAGGGTGAAACTATGGAAAGGTCAGAGCTGGAGAAAAATACTACATTTAAAACTCGTGGAACGCAGCAAATCAAATGTTCCCCGCTCTAAACTCCTGTGGTGGCAACCGGAGTGCATGGCCCTAGAAAGTGCGGCTGTGAGAAGAGCTCAGACTATGAGAACAGAGTCCTCACAGAAACTAGTGCTAGTGCCCCAATAAAGAGACCGCAATGTGAAGTGAAAGGGGTCAGACGCAGAAAGTAAACTGCCTCTTACAAAAGAAATTTAAAATACAAATACAAGAGTCATGTAAAGAAAAAAAAAAGTAATGCAAATGAGAAAAATTAGGAAGCAAACAAAAAGGAGATAGGGAAGGAGATTTAGTGAAGAGGGAAGCTGAGATGTATAAAAGATACACTAATGAGAAAGAGAGAGAGAGAGAGAGAGAGAGAGAGAGAGAGAGAGAGAGAGAGAAAGAGAGAGAGAGAGAGAGAGAGAGAGCGCTCACCTTTTGACATGTAAAGACAGCAAGAAGGTCGCCATCTATAGATCAGGAAGCCAGCCTTCATCAAACACCTTGATGTTGGACTTTGAAGACCCCAAGTTTGTGAAAAATTAATGTCCGTTGTTTATAAAACACCAAGTTGATAAAAATTTTGTTTTATCAGCCCAGATTGCTTAAAACATATAGAAACAACAGAATTGGCCACGTGCCAGGTGCCATGTTAAGGAGATCTATTAATCTCATTCAACCTGAAATCCTTGAACTGTAGTTATTTTATAACTGTGGTTATACTATAAGGAGCGTATAGACATCATAGGCATTGAAGAACTGTTTTGGAACCATTTTGAATGGCCCAGATGACCCAAGGTCCACTCTTCACCTATTTTTTTATGGGATCTTTCACTGCTTTTCTCCTGGAAAATTTCCTACAGGGGGTTTAAAATGGATTCCAGTGAAGACAGAACTGGTTTTCGGGAAGCAAAATGTGAGTTCCGCATGTGTATCTTGCTGGGGACCCCTGTTTTCTGCCACATGCTCTATTGATAATTATGTGATGATAATTCTTTAGAAAATAAACGTAAATAATTTTAGATTATCTGATTTTATAGAAAAGAGTTTAGTATAAATTCAAGATACATAGAATTTGTGTTTCATGTTCATTTCTTGCTAATTTAATTGGGTCCTAGGATCTAGCACCTATGGAGAAAAGAAAAGAAGAATTAATCCTATTTTACATATTCCAAAGCTATGCAAATGTTAAGATGATTTTACATAGGGAAAATCTATGTAGAATGGATTGAAACACATGCTAATAGACATTTCTGTCTCAAAAACTTTCCTGTGTCTTTTTTTAGAAACTGCACTTAGCACTCCTACCCTTTCAGTTAGTATTTTTGTATTGCACTACGTTTTCCTAATTCTAGAAGTTATACTGTCCTAAGATAAATTTTTCCCACTTTTCATTCTATTGCTTTAACTCAGTGTATATAAACTTCTTTCATGTTTGCTAACTTCTAATTTATGCTTGAATATACCTTTAGTTATTTATTTTCAAAGATGCAATATTGTTTAAAAATTATTTTCTGTATGAAATGCACTGGTAACAAGTCTGTGTACGCAAAAAGAAACTTAAGACAATTTCAGAATCCTATGATCCAGCTTCAAGCAGCAGCTGGCCAAGAGTGCTATAGCCCAGCTCAATTATACTTATAAAACACCTTAATATCTACTGTTGTCAGCGATGAAAGAAAAGCAGTACTCACATACATCTTATTGTGAATTTAAATCAGAACAGTATGCTACTAGGAAAGCACTTCTTTTTCATGATGAAAATGTGTAGAACCTTTCACCAAAGTGTTGCATTTTGGGAAATCTATGTCAATATTGGTCAGAATATTTACATAATTTTTCTTCACAGGACATTTAGAACTGCACTAGATTTGTTGAACAAATATGTTCTTGTAAAATGTGAGCTGGAATGCAAGGTAATAAATAAGGGTTAATAAATGAAATGGAAAGATGTCCACAATATATTGCGATAGAAGGAAAGAAAATCAGAAAACATAACATACAATATAAAGCCTTCTTTAAAATGCGATCTATCAGTATGTATGCCCATAAATGTGTGTAGAAAAGTGCATATACAAACAGCAAAGCATTAATAGTGAATTATTCTAAAGAGTGCGGTTGGTTACAAGAATAGAGGTGAGTGATTTCACTGAATAATTTGCAACCCTTTTTATTCATTGAAATTAGTAGACATATATTACTTTTATAATTAAAAATTGAAAATCATGTTATCATATATATGTATGTATATATATTCTCATGAATCTGAAAATGAAAAGTTCAATGTCTAAGAGACTTTTTTGTGTCAGTATGGCATCTTAAAAGCATTTCAGAAATCACCTAGGTAAGCACACTTGATGTTCACGAGTTGAAACAGAAAAATGATTTATTCAAGCCTCCCTTTCAAAGCCACCTGCTTAATTTAACTTTCAAAATGGAAAACTCTGTCAATGTTATGTACTGTTTCTCTCTCTTGGAGACATAGTATAATGTATGACATTAGTGAAGTGATCAATTCATTATGATTGAGGTATACGTACCAGAGACCCTTCGTTAGGACACAACACTGCAATGTCATCACTATTCTGTCTCTTTTAGGACCCAAATAATAAATCTTCTAAAGGAAATACTGTAAAACTACTCATCCTTTTCATATTTAGAAAGTAATCAAATCATTTCTGAATATTGTATATTTCATATAGAAGACAAATTGCTACATCTAACAATGTTAAGAAATAGCCTCTAACCTTAAAAATGGTTGGTTTCTCCTAAGAATTTTAATGTAGACTTATTTAAATGAGAGAACTTACTTTATTTTTATGTTGGTATTTGCACTTGTAAACATATTATTTCAAAAAAAATAAATTAACCTCATGCCTTTTTTACTTTCCATTGATTGTCTCCTGGTCTAGGGCCATGAAGCTAAGGCTATTTATTAGCTCTAACAGATCGATTGACTCTTAGTTACTTAAAGGCTACATCTTGCTAGCTGTTGCTTTTTAAATCAGGTAATTCTAATTTGACTTTGTAAATGCAGCTTTAAAGGAGAGTAAATGGAATTTTTTTCATAAAATGTTCAAGTATTAAAAAGATGTGATTCAACATAATTATAGCAGGCAATTACAGAATGCCCTTTTGTGAATCGGAATAGATTACCTATAATCACATTAATGTGGTGGTAGACTAGGCTTATAAAGCACAGCAGATATTGAAGATTTAACATGCTTTCTCACACCAAACCAACCATGGTCTATCTTTTAAGAAATAGGAATAAAAATAAATTCAATCATAATTTTATTCTTTTTTCCTACTTCAATCAGTGTGTACATCATTAAGGTTTTCTAAGTAGGAGGTTATTGTCTCATGCTGGAGGCTTTTAAAGGTTTCTTTCTATAGCAGCATCACACCTGGCAACCTCTGAGAGGTGGGTCATGACTTGAAGGTTTTGTTCTCATCACTTTAGGTCTAATAGGACCACCAATAGGTCAAGTGAGGTATTCTGAAATGTAATTTGTTTGAATTTCTTTATATAATTCTGACAAAAACCTATTAACCTTCATACATCTCAAAGGGAAAAAGTAGGAAAAGACCCTTCTGAGTCTTAGCTATGCTGTGCCAGCCAAGTGCTCCAGCCCTGTGGCATGTCTGGTGGGTTTATAATGATGAGAAAGACACCCTTTGTGGATAATTTTGCAGATTATCAAGCAAGAGAAAGACCTGATTTAAAAGGCAAACATACATTTGTTTGTTTACCTCATTTTTTAACAAATTAAATTTAAGTTTAATTCTAATTACTTGGCTTGTATGATAGAGTCAAGGTTATTTTCTTGTCACCCTCTTCAATTATCTCAGTTTGTGAAGTAAATAGCACCTTTGAAATTCTACAAGTAGACATGATTATTCCAGAAAATGTGAATGTGAGATTTAAACAAGTGAATATGATATGTAATTTGCATATTAACTTATCCAATGTAGAAATTAATATGTATATTTAAGACACAAGGAAATCTGTATGTATCTTGTTATGAAATATGGATGAAGGTGGAATTATTATTTTTGTAGTTTCTTAGAGTGCCATGAGAAAAGACGTTGAAAACACCACCCTCCTCAGATCTATTGCCCAAGTGACTGCTTGGCGAAGGCTCCTGAACTACTTCATAGCAACACATCAGAGATAACACAGTAGCCTGTAATGATTAGCCAACAAAAAAAAGATTTAACTCAAGGAAAGGAAAATAGACAAAATGTCCAATGACACATACATTTGGAAGTATTACTATATTTTCTGGATGTGGAAAAAGTGAATGAAAAATTCAGAGTTTAGAGGCAATATCCAAACTACAGCAATTTATAGACTGAAAATTTTGTGTGGAAACATAATTTAGAGGTCTAAATTATCCACGATGACTCATTTTTAAAATATTGCTGTGATCCTCAGTCTTTTGAATTGCACCAACTGCCTAACATGAGCTTCTTAATTAGATAAGTGGATTTGTAGTCTCTCTTTTATTGGGGGAATTCCAATTTTATGCCAGTTGGAACACTGCCTGACCTAAAATCATTTGAAATAGGAGTATTACTCTCAAAAATATTAATAAGTTCTCTAATACTGCATACATTATTAATAGGCCCTAATGCAATATGTAGTATAATACTTTTGTGAATAATTAATATTCACAAAACTGAATTGACATCAATAAATGTGGATAAGGATATTGTTAATGGAATAGTGTCACCTATAAAAATGAATATTTTTTATTACAAGTTACACAGAAATACTATTTTCTTTTTTATGAAAACAAAAGAATACTTTAGAAATTTGTTATTTCAGGGTAATTGCTTAACATTTAATGTAAGGATGTGTAATTGTTGAGGAAAGATAGTTTGATTGATGAAGACTTCATATTTATATTTAGTAGTATCAAATCTATTGCAAAATTTAGGTTAATAAAACAGAAGTACAAAGATTTTTCTATCAATAGGGGCTATGTACCTGCTAGACCAAATTATTCTGATTCAGTAAATTTCAAACTGTTTGATTTTATTATATGTCTTGAAAAATTCTTGTTATTAAGATGACCTGTTTGTCAGAATAGTTAAATGTTCTTCATACAACTTTGAAAAGTTCCACTTATTCAAAAGAAATCATTATATATGTACATACCTTACTTACTGTGTCTTAAACGTAAAAAAGAACACTCTAACTGCTAAATCAAAGGCTGACTCTAATCTAAATATGCTAGCCAGATTTATATTTGGTTCCAAATAATATATGATCATATTATAATGAAGCTTTAATATTTTTAAATGATTGAATGCTATTTACTTTCAAAAGTTGTACTGAAGCAGTGAATTCTTTTTATTGTGTATACTAGTTAAAATTAAATATTATCCTAAAAATCTAAACATTATGACTCAAAACAAAAGCAAAGATTTTCAAGGTAAATGTAAGGATTAATTAGTCAAATTTGGTTAGTGCCTCCCAAAACATAGGCTGTAGTTGCACTTACAAAACATGGAAGAAATACCCATTGTTATGCTTTATGTACTGTCTCTTTTTCAGTGGTTTTTCATTAAGAGTAGTATAAAAAATTATTTTATTTCATTTTTTATTTTTATTTTTTCTTTCGGTACCAGGAATCAAACTCACGACCTTGCTCTTGCCAGGCAGGCTCTGTGCCACTGAGCTAAATCCCCAGCCCCAACAATTTAAATTGTCCTAAAAAATTAAATATGTTCAAGTTAAGTATTATTACAAAAACAATGTCAAATGATCTCTTTCGGAGATTCAAAAGAGATACAACAAATGAATTGAAAGTAATTGTTCAATAAAAGCAAGACCCAAATGACAGGGGCTGGAGATGTAGTTCAGTGAGGGAGTGCGTGCCCAGCACACACCAAGTCATGCAGGGAGTGATCCCCAGCACCACTAACAACAAGAGCAACAACAAAAATAAACAAACAAGCTCTCAACAATCTAACATTATATTTTACCTGTATGATTGCCATTTAACTAGACATAACATCAGTTATATAACGTCCGATATTTGGGGTGATTCCACTCTAAAATAATTTTGAATATTCTACAATTTCTAAGGCTTGTGGAAATTTATTTCATGATCCATGAATTGAGGTCATTTTTAAAATTGTCTTCAATGCTACCCAGAATTCATTTCCTGTTTATTTTACAAATGGTTCGTAGGCATATTTTTCCTTATCTCTCAGCTGCAGGTTTACAGCCCTGGACTTTCATCATAGTAGCACACATCCAGATTCAGGTTTGTTTAGTGTTACTCTGCACAGCTACTTTATTTTCAAAAAAATTCTCATATATATGTAAAAGCAAGCTCAAATTCATGAATCCAGAATTGGGTACGTCTGCAATTCAGTACTCCTTTAGCGCTCTAATTCACTCATTGCTGCACAAAAGTCCTGTTGCAGGAAATGTGTTCCTTGACCACATTGCATATGTTCTCCTAGCTATTGTACCTTTGCTCATTCTGCCATATCTCTTGGTACATGGCCTTCATTCCCATCCATCTCAGCTGATCTGTAGCATTTCCATATGTTCTTTTAGGAACACAAGGTAACCTCAATATATTCACTCGAAGTGCTGTCTTCTAGTTTATTGCACAAGTACTCACCCAACGGTTACTCAGTTATCATTGTATGTATGCTATCTGTGGATAATTCTTTATTTGTAGGCCTTTTTCCTACCAATCACATTGATTTTTGAATGCCAGAAACATAAATTTAATTTTTTGAACGGCATCCAAGATAGTACCATGTAAAAGTGTGACACTTGATTAATATGCAGGGACGGCTATAATTATACTTGTTTAGTAAATAAATTGTTCTTTAAATCATTTGCCCAATACTTATTGTCCTTTTTCTTGCTAGAACAAGGGACTATTACATTTTACATAATAATGTAGCCAATTTTCAAACTCTATTTCTTGGTTAATTTTGATGAAGTACATAGGGATAGCCTGCTCTTGATAATTAGAGGAAGTGGAGGAGATTTTGTTTGTTTGTTTGTTTCTCATTTATTACTCTCTTTAAAATAAAAAAAGAAATTAAGTGTTTTGATAGATGAAGGCAACAGTCCTGGAACCAGTTGTACAGAGAAGGCCTAGCGACGGCCTTCAACCTGTACACAGATACTATTGGTCCCAAGTTGTCCTTTTCTCTATAAAGAGCCATCAAGTGTTCACTGTGGACTGAATGAGACTGAAACTTCAAGGCTAGTTAGGGAACTAGAATCCCAGCTGTGAATGTGGTCCATGTTACACCAGAATTTTATTACTGCTTAATATTTATCAAAGAATTAATGCATTATTTAATCAAGTTGCACATTCACATCAACAAATCAGAAGGAATCGGGATATTCATGTGGTTCAACCTTCAGCTAAGCAGCTATACCTCAGTGCAGAACCTAAATGATTACTCCACTGTAATTAGGCTGTCCTTATAGTACATGTCTCCTTTGAACAGATTTATACAGCCCTATCTTTTAGGGTTTTAACTCTTTCCAGTGCAAGGACATCACCATTCTTGTAATATATAGAAGCCATAGCTCATTGAGCGGAAGTCAGCAATTTAAAGACTTAATAGAAGATCTCCAGAGCCCACTTTATATTTTTAAAGCTGAGTAAGGATACACAGGACACAACTCTGTGAGTTATAAATTTGAGAGTACCGGGACTGAACAGACACGTAAAAACAGTTCTTATAATCCTGTGCTTTTGAGAACACTAGGGATGCTCTATCAACAATGCAGAATAAGCCAATCTCTGTGTGTGTGTGTTGCTTTAAAGGTAGTAATAACAACATGAAAGCAGAGCTGGGAGCCAGGGACTCCGGTCTACAAATACCAGTTTACCGAAGCTACTTCCCATTAATAACTAAGTACCACAATGAGTCAAACAGAAAAGGAATGCTGAACAATTAAGATTCTCTCCCCGTAAGCCCATCTCTATCATTTTATTAAGGGCTACTGGGAAAACCCTTACTGAATAACTAATTCTAAATTATATTCGATGAAAACAAATTAATGTAATAATTTTCTTTCTGAAATTAATTTAAATCTCTGTGGATGCTGCAACAAATTTAGTCTTTACTGTGCATACAAAAAGTTATGAAAAGCCTTATTGCACTCACTGCTTTAGGCAAAGATTCACTGTTTCACAGTCACTGGTAATGGCCGTTATTTCCGTTTAGCAAACGTACCTTAATCAATCATTTTTGCCAATTTGGTTTAAATATTTAAAATTACTCTGTGGTTTGTCAGTAGAAATAACATATTTGCTGAGATGCTCTTGATTACAAATGTTTGTTATTTTCAAAGGACCGTATTTTATTTCTAGAAATTCCCCCTCTTTTGTATATTTTCTTCAATTTTATTCTTGTGGCTGAATTCAAAAACAGGAAATGTAATTTTTATGCATAGCATAAAGTTCAGATGTTGCTTTTAGTTCATTAAGTAAAAAATGAGTCATCTGCATTAATAGTGGGCTATTTCATCTAAGTGGCTGCCCACTTTTACCTTACAAATGTTTCAAATTTATGTTGAGTCTGAAAGTCTACATTAAAATTATAGTCATGTTAGTCTTCATTAATCATAATAATATAATTACTAAGACTTAAACATGTATTCAAGTCAAATACACTTTTTCCAGTTTTAAAAATCCATTTATATTTCACTTATAACAATAATGGTTATAAATATGTAAAATAGTAAGTTGAGAGCATTGTAATTAAAACGTCACTAACATTTTGGGAGACATGAGAAAAGGAACTATGGGAAATAAATAAATTAGATATTAGAAAAGTTCTGGGGAAGGAGAGTAATGTCCAATATCCTGGTTCCGAGTATGGTGGCCCAGACAGACATGTGTCTTACACATATATACCCAGGATGGGGCCTGATACTCATGAAACAGAAGAATGTCCTTTTCCATTTCACAGTCTCAGGGTTTTTTGGGTAGCCCCTTGTCTTTAAACTCTTCCAGCTCTCTTGCTGTTTGTTCATAAGTGCCTAGAGTGTTTTCTTGAGAAGATTTCAGTGAATACAATTCCAAATCAGAAAAAGCAATGCATGACGTTAACAGGGGTGCTGACTATCCTACTCCACCAGTTTCTTCCAAGTAGGAAGCTAAACTGGGTTCACATTAACTGAAGACCCTACACTAGGTCTTTATACTTTTGCACCCTAGGCAGAGGCAGAGCTGGTTTGCTAGCTTGTCTGCACAAATAACTTGTGAAAGTTTGCCATGCCGACCAAGTGTGAGAAACTCTTCTCAGAAAGGCAATTCCTCTGCTGCTCACTTTCCACTTTTTTCCCATCTGCAAAATCAGAACTTGACTGATTACAGGTGCCATAAAAATACAGCAGCAAAAAACAGGTTAAAATCACTTCTGTTTTGTAGGCTTCCTCCTTATTTTCTTATAATCTTTTTTCCTTTCTCTCCTTCTTCCTTTAGATTTTAAATACTTGAAATCCCGAGTTGTGGGCTATGACAAGATGGAAGCCACCGAAGCTCTTTCAGTGTAAAAAAGAAAGTGGGGCACATTCAGATAGAAGCAGAAAGCATATTAGAGACTCTGAAGACTTTCTAATAGCAATCTATAGCTCTACCATGTGTTGCTTTGTCCTGTCCTCTTTTATTCATGGGATATAGGACATCAGCAATGGGGATGGCCAAAACCATAGATAGGTGTCTATAGTATCAAGCACTCTTGATACATTCTTTTGTATAATATATATATATATATATATATATATGTTAAAGTTTAATTCATAAACTAGGAACAGTAACAGATTAACAATAATGTAAAAAAACTTACCAACTGGAGAATATCATAATTTCCTTTTTAAGTCAAAACTTTCACCTCCTCAATTAAGAAAAGTACTGTACAGATTCTCATTGGTATAGCTGTATTGCCAGAACAACTATGCTTGAGTTTGGGGTCATTACTAACTAATAAGGTTTCCTAGAACACAAACAAAGTGATACCGCAGCAACCTGATAACTCAAGCAGCTCCTTGGATACTAATGAATAGGTAGCATATTCAGCATGGATACACTGGACGAAGGAGTGACTTTCATCCCAGACTGGATGGATTGGGACCCCAAAAGTCTTCAGCACACTATGCAGAAAAGTGTACAACTGAAAACATAGGAAAATTTCTGTAATTTTCCAACAGGTGACCATAGATATTGGAAATCATGGAAAATGAAAGAACAAGTAAGTGATACTACTCTTATCCTTTCATTTTTAGCCCCCTTCCCCCCTTTTCTTCCATTTTTTGACCATTGATGTGTGTATGTGTGTGTTCATCCTCCTATTTTTTCTTTCTACTTCTGATCATAATTGACAATCTGCTAACGCAAGAGTCCACAGAAAGTGAGAAAAACTCTGGCTTATGGTCGAACACTATGGTGAACAGTAAAAATGTTAATGTAGTATTTTCAAAATCCATCTTCCCCAAGACAATAATTTCTGTATAAAAGACATAAGATCAAGGAATTAAAAACAAACATAATCTCCCAGGTGTGATGCACAGGTCTGTCATTCCAGCACTAAAGTTGTGGAGGCAAGAGGAGCTCTGAGAGTTCAAGGGCATCTTGGGCCACATAGTGAGTTCAAGGCCAACCTGGACTATAGGCAGAGCCTATCTCAAAAAAATCAAAACAAGCAAACAAACAACTATAAAGTTTTATGCAAATGTAGAAAAATAAGATTGAGGATCAAAGATGAGTGAGATATTGGAAATTACTGTCCTGGTGATGACTCCACTTCATGTACTCAAAGAACTGGTTTCAAAGGTTAAAAATAGGATAGAATTCAGAAGCTTTCATAAACTGAACAATGGTACAAAATAGCACTTGTTTTCAGTTTATTATAGCCTATTTATATATTTGGCATCATTTCCCTAGATTACAAGTTTTCAAATGAAATGAGTACTATGTTGTGATTTTCTTTTTGACATGAGAAATAGATGTCTGACTCATTTGAGAAAATGATATCAGGTTCTCAAATCTGCAGGAAGATTATATAGTCTAAATACACTTTGATTACCATGACTGCAGAATTTGTTTTCTGTATAAGCCTTAGTTTCTCTACCAAAACAATAGACATATTTATTAATAGTATGATCATCATTATTCAGGTAATTGATGAAATGTTTGTCACTCCACCAGTGATACATAAATGATAGTTTAATTGATTGAAATATACATATTATATATATTCTATACATGTACAATGAAATATATAATATGATTTTTCTAATGTTACAGATCAGTCATATAGTCCATTTCCATATAAGTCATATTTCTAAATTTTAAAGTTTATATAATATAATCAAGAATAGTTATGAAGCTGTTTGGGTAATATTCCTAACCACATGTTTTATGACATAGATTTTTTTTTCTTATTCAATTTTTTTTTTTTTTGGATTGCAGGGGATTAAACCCCCAGCAAAGAACTACATCCTTATCACTCTGCTCCCTTGCTTTTTAGGAGGGAAGGCCTCCCTAGGTATCTCAGTTTCCCAGCCTAGCTTGGGCTTTGATCATCCTGCATCAGTATTGTACAGTGCTGGGTTTAGAGGTGTGCACCACCACGGATGGCTTGGCATGATTTTGTGACATAATCTTTGTGTGACTTATTGTGTATTATGGGTTTGACAATGGCACTTGGAGAGGACCCAGAGAGTCCTCCTAATCATTAGACAGGTATGGCCACCAGACAGTAGTAATCAGGACATTGATGAGTTAGTTACAATCTTCTAGAGAGTCCAAGAGCCTAGAGAAGACAGGCAGTATAAGATAGGGATAACAGAGTTAATCTTGCTTCTTAGTCAAGCAAGATTAACTCTGGGAAATTAAATTGGATATAATGCAATTATAAAACCTTAATTTTGAGGCTGGTTTTCAAATTTGCATATCATTCTTGATGTTTAAGCGGACTGGGAGAAAAAACTGTCGGAGAGCACAAGTGAGAAATAATAACACTTTAAATACTGAAAATTGTACTCAAAGTCTATGATGCTCACAGTAGTGTGCAGAAATTGGGATATTGGTAAATGCAGAAACAATAGCATGCCGTCTCTCTTCTAAGAAACACTTAAATCCATTCAACTCTCAAAGCAACAGATGAGAAGTGATATTTCTGTTAACAATCAGTTCTACAGTTATTCCTAACTATGAAATGAACCAATTTACAATCCTGTATATCTCCGTAATGACTATGTGCTTACTTAACCTTAAAATCTATAAAACACACCCACAGAGACAAGCAATTCAGCAGCAATAAAAACTATACAAATTACTGGAGGAAATCCATGAAGTAATGTTGAACTAGATCCCATTCTTATTCAGGTAAATACTGTACCCATTTGTCTGTGAACCTCTTTTTCCAGCCTCTTTCAATTATTTCTCAGTGAAAGAGGACAAATTCCCTTGTTTTAGACTTTTGCTTTAATGACAGATTTAATTTGAATTCTCAGTACATTGGCTCCATTGTGTTAGTTTATGAGGCAATAATGCACCGAGTCACTTCATCAACCAAAGTTAATATTCTTTGTGTATTTAATTAGACTGGACAGGAAAGAAAAAGCAGGTATAAATGCTAGATTTATTCTAAAAGTAATTCCAAACCTGGCCTGGATTAAATATGTAGAGGAAACAAATTGATGATATAGTGTACTGTGGAGATGCTGGATGATTAAGGTAAGCTACTGAAAATTATATCACTAGACTGACAATTTCATATTACACCATGGTAAAATCCTGACTTTGGAGGAATTCTTGTAATTGTAGATTATTACAGTTCTAGTCACTGTAGAGATTCAGCTAAACACCCACTGATACAATCAGAGGATGTTCTCACAGGTTTCATGAATATGAATTTTAAGTTATCAAAAATGATAGATTTAAAATTTTAAGGTAGATCATATTTTAGTAATAAAATGTGCAAACCATTGCTATCAAAGGCAATTTCTTATGTGAATTCTTGCTCTTCTGAAATACTACAGACACAGTTTTTATCAAACAGCAACTAAGTCAAGCTTTGTAGTTGTTGCTCAGTGTGGCCCCAGCCACTGTAGATGTTGCTCCTGTTGAAAAGCAAAGTTAATCAGTGAGATGCTATGAGTTCTGATGTGAAAGATCACAAGCTTCTCATTCAGTGTTTCCAAAGCTACAAATAAAACTTCCTTTCCTCTGTGGTCCCTCCAAGGTATCACTCTGGTAATTTAAATGTTACAGATTCAGCTCCATAGAGAGGAATTTTATTATCTTCTTATCACAATTTTCCTATAGGATGGGCCTCTAGTGTAGAGCGTTTAAGGTTTTCTTTCATAGCTGAATTTGGTCAAGTTCTCTCTTGCCTTAGTTGGCAATTAATCATCATAAGAGTACTATCCTGTGTAGTACTTGTGGTATATTCTTCTGTACATAACTTTATTTTCTGGAAGAAAATGTCATCATTTTTAAAATAACTTACTAATAAAATGTTAGATATAAGACAATATTGTCCTGCTTCCTTTTAAAATCACACTGTCTTTTTATTGACTGAACACTGAAAATGTACAGTATTTCAAATTTTTCCAAAAGTCTTGATACTAATGTTATCACTGTTAATATCAGTTACTACTTTCATAAATGGTAAAAATAGATTACTCAGTTGAGAGTCTAATCAATGATGAAAGCATTTGAAATGTTTATATGAAATACAATATTTTATCCTCATAAGAGTTCTATGGAATAAGAGCTATTATTTTCTCCATTTGACAAATGAAGAAATGGGAGGAAAAATTTTAAGTAATCTTCGTACACCTAGTAATTAGCAGTGCTGGCATTCCATCAAGGTATATTTACTTTGTACTATTCATGCATAAGACACCGTGACATAAGTAGAATGTAGGGTAAGTAAGCACATAGAAAATACAGTAAAGTTTTAAAACATTGAAATTAAATACAGATTATGCATAAAATGATGATGTAGATACCATAAATTTAAAGAGCAAGTTATGTACAAAAAACGGCATCTTATTACATAAACTAGATGTGAGAGCTAACTGAGGTCTAAAGAAGTAAAATTATTTTCTTATTACAGAAGGAACACAGCTAAGACTGTCACTCGTACATACTGATATGGCATCACTGAATTATAAAATTATATTAATGTTACGACAATTCCAAAATTTTAACCCATCTCCAATAAGTTTTGACCAGATGTGATGGCAGATCTCGAGACACATCCCAGCCATCCTGTCTCCTAGTATTCATGTCCTTTTGTAATCTCCCGGGTCTGAGTGTGAACTGGAATCATCCCTTCATTTCTGGTGGATGACACATGGTAGAAGTGACAGACTGTCTCTTCTGAGAGTAGCTTACAAAAAAGACCATGACTTTCACTTGGGCCCTTTTAGCTCTTTTGCTCAGAGCGCTCACTCTGAAGGTTGGATGGCATGTTGTAAATAGCACAGTAAAAAGACCCACATGAGAAGAAAGGACCATAGCCATGAGTGAGAGAGAACCTGAACAGTGTGAGCAGGCACAAGGGTGAGCTTGGAGGAGCATCTTCCCTTCCTCAGAGTCTGAGATGACTACGCTCCTCCTCAACACTGACAACAGCCTCAGGAGAATCCTCAGCCTAACTCCCATGACTAAGCTGCTTTTAGATTCCTGACCCACAAAATAAAGTTTTTTTTTTTTCTTTTTTTTTGGTTTTTTGGTTTTTCTCTGGTACCAGGAACCGAACTCAGGACCTTGCACTTGCCAGGCAAGCGCTTTGCTACTGAGCTAAATCCCCAGCCCCTAAAGTTTTGGAGTCATGCATTTCTATGCAACAAGAAAGAACTAATATAGTATGCATATATTTAAAATATGATGTAGAGAAACAGATAAATATATAAACCCAATGCAAGCAAATTTAAAGTAGCACACTTTTCAAGCCCAAAGTTCTATTCTACTTGTCCATTGAATTGTTCCCCAAAAGTATTTTGAACATATCAAATCAAATTTTAAAAAGCCTTGTTTAAAAATTAGATTTAAATAAGGATTACTAAGCATCCCTCCTCAAGAGGATGGATCAGTGGTTAAAGGGTTTCCATTTGTACAGATTAGAAATAGTTGGAATTTTCCCCAAGTGTCATAATAAATCCCTTCACATAACATTTGAAATTTTTTGAAGTATATGCTAGTACTTTCATGAAAATATAGCCACACTTTGTATGATTAAAATCAAGTGGCCAGCCAAGCGTGGTGGCACATGCCATAATCCCAGCACTATTAGAGGCTGATGCAGGAGAATCTCAAGTTTAAGCAACTCTAGGTAATTTACAGAAATCTTGTCTCAAAACTAAAAAGAAAAATAATAAGAAAAGGGGTGGACATATAGCTCAGTACAAAGCCCTGGGTTCAATTTCCAATACTGCAAAACAAACAAAATCTTCAATTTTCTCCCACAGAAAATATAATAGAAGTGTTGTGTTACAGTGAATAAATATATCTACCTAGTTGGCAAATGTATTTTGATAGTGATTCACTACTATTCATATAGAAAAATTAATCTGTAATAATTTTCACTATGTATGTCTCTGAATTAATTTATCAGTTCACCGTGAAATTTAGCATATTTTAGGTCAAAGCAAAATTATTAAGTAGGTCTTTATAAACTAAATGGATTCTAAGGTATATTTATTCAATCCTTGACCATTTCTTAATACAATGAATAGGGACTAAAAGTTTCATCTTTAAGGATTGTTTCCCAAGAACAACTGCAGAAGAATATTTTTTTAAAGCTCAAACCACTGTGGAAATTTCTGCCAATGCGCTCGTCAGTTTAAATTTCAGAGGAGGGACTGGGGATTTAGCTCAGCGGCACAGCACCTGCCTGGCAAGTGTGAGGTCATGAGTTCGATTCCTGGTTTGGGGAAAAAATAAATAAATAAATTTCAGAGGAAATTCTATTTATCCATAGAATTTAAGTGCGACTATTTTTTATTTAATTTAGTTAATTAATTAATTACTTAATTTTTGGGACCAGGAATCAAATTTAGAACCTTGCACTTGTCAGGCAGGCACTGTGCCCCTGAGCTATACCCCCGGCTCTTAAATGTGACTCTTAAATATGACTATATTTTTATAAATAATGTTCAAATGCATACATTTGGATATAGGACACTTACATCACATGTAAATGTGTACATGGGAACTTTTAAACTTGAAATAAGTAAAAATACACAAAGTAAATTAAATATTTTATTTCTTTTTGAACTTTTTCAAAATCAAGTCTGCTAACATCTTTCAAACTTATTTCAAAATTGAGATTTCTTCTGCTTTTCTAGCCAAGTAAATTTACATCACTGACATGATTTTGGATATCAATAACAAAGGAATCTATTAGGTTTGTAATTTCATCTATAATTCTAAAATAGCACGGCCTTGCCTTAACAAGAGTAAACATAACTTATTATTGGATGTTTTAAATATGCTACCATGATAGTGATGTTACTCTTTAAATAGTTACTCATTAGGATACACAAGTTGTATTTTCAATTTCCTTTAAATGTTTCTTTACTTTTGAAAAGTGTTATTTATATATAAAATGTTGGACAACGGCCACGGAAGAAAAGATTTTTTGAAATTATTATTCACTGCTTTATTATGTCTTTAGAAGCTTATATTCATGCAAAATTTCTACAGATTTCTTTAGAAATTTAGTACATACTTATTCTTTTAACTTCTGCTTAATGATTTGCAATCGTAGCACAGAATGTCACAAAGCTCAGAAGTCGGTAATCACAGAGCAGGTGGTCCTAATTATGTAAGTAACATGCAGCAAGCATATGAAAGGAATTCAGAGTATTTCATAATGCATATGAGTGTATAAGTGTGTGTGCATGCAGAAAATAGTATGGACAATACAAAATGCATCTATATATTTATCATATACAGATAAGTATAAATATGTGTATATTGATATGGACATACTAGTTCTATATTCTTTTTTATGAGAAAAATCTTTCAGGTTTGAAATATTTTCAATAGAGCATTATGTTCTAGGTTGTAAGAATAAATTGCCAAAATAATTTCTTAACCTTAGTGTTCTCCTATTTGAATTGTGTTCTCAAGTCTTAGAGTGTCATATCAGAAGAAGGAAGTGTGTTATTTGCATTTATTCTATAGGTGACTGTTTGCCATTTTAAGAGTAGCTAAAATGTCACATATTTAATATATAATTCCATTTCCCAATTTTGTAGGATGACAACATTCTAATCTCTAGAAATTAACTTTGACCCCATGATCATTTTCTTGCAAAGGCTATTGTCATTACCAATTGCAATGCATATATTACATTTCTTACTCTGTGAATTTGAAAATAAAGCCACTGAGAAATGTATCCTTACATACTTATTCTAGCAGCCTGAAAAGGCTTTAAACACTGATATATTTTAATTAAAGTAAATGTACAACTGTACAATCATAGAATGGTACATCTTCCTATGATTATACACTTAACAGTTTGACTTCTGCTTCTCCTGTTTACACTCTGTTCCTATCGGTAGCATCCCATAATGTGCAGTACAATAAAGAGATTATTCAAATGTGTAATGGAAGAATGCAACACTGGAGAAGCTGTATAAAATAATATCAGCATTGTAATTTATACATAATTAAAACAGCTTAAGGTATATTAAGGTGTAATGTAAACTACAATAAATGTTAATAAATTATTAATAGTGCATTCTGACACGAGTTAAAGATGGGCTTGATTCAAATAGAATTCCTGCAGGGGAAACACGCACATTTATTTTATGATTTAAATTCTGTGGAGAGCAGAGTTTGATATGTGACACTTCAGAGAATTACAAGCTCTAGAAACAATCAACTTTCATTCTAAATGATCAAAATTAACACAGATATTATTTTAAATTAAATTTGAAGCATTTTACAGTCAGAAAAAAAGACTGTGAAAATTATGAACTTTACAATACTTGTAATCCACTGAAGATAATGTTTTAAATTGCAATCACCCTGTCATAGTAAGCTTCTACTTTAAAACTATATGTTACAAAAATAATTTTAGTTCAGAAAGTCAATTTTCAGCTCTTTGTCATTTTTTATTTTCCAAATTAAAGCTTATGAGATTGATGATTTACAGGTCAAAATGTGAAGGTTCATAACATACTAGAAGTCTTTTGGGAGAATTAAGGCATTACAACTGAATAAAAGTGAAGAGAAAATAGTTACACCACAGAAAACAGGTAGCTGGCAAGGCAGTGAAATTAAAAATATACATTCATACCACTGGCAGGCTATGATATTTTCACTCATTTGAAACATCAAAATGGTATCATAGATTTCATGGAGAACAGCACTTATTTAGCAAATGAATTGTACAAAATTTGCATACAAAAATTTGTCTTCTATACAAGCCTAAAGCATTTACAGTGGCTACCTGGCAAATATATCTGAAAATACCTTTAGTTTTTGCTCTGGCTTTATTAAAATTAGGGAGAAAACAAAGCCACGCACATCAGAAAACACCTCTGGCCACGAGGGAGAGCCTGGGTGCCTTTAGTGTGAGGCGTTCACTAAGGTCCTATTGTGGAAACCTGTGGCCTCTGTTCTCCAGCACAAGACAATAAAAAATTCTCATATTCCCTTCAAACTCCAGCAGCTGAAACCTGATGAGGAATCTGGAATTTATCCTGAGGAAAATTCAACACTGATGTTCAGCCAGGCTTTCACTGACTTTTTGGACAGAGTAGGTACAACGGGCTTGAGCCAAAAGTATTTACAGAGAATATGCAGGTTTCATAGTAAAGAAGGTTATTACATCGACACCAAGTCTTATTATTTTACATTTTACATTTATTGCAAGTTACCTTCAGTTACTAAGACACACAATACATGGGGTGTTTCGGCCAAGCGCTCCAGGTCTCCAGCAGCAAATGCTTTGAAATGCAAGGCAAGTGTAGGGTATTTTAGCAGGTGGGCCATTGTACCACACTTAACTTCTCCCAAATCATTGAAATAGATATACACTAAAAGTGTAGTTTCCTTGATTATTTTATTGTGTACAGCAAATTAAAATGAAATAGATAGATCTGGAGACTAAACAAAAAATCTCTGGCTGCTCAGTTGTTGACAATTTTTGAATGTTTGTTAGACAACAAAATGTACCTCACTAAACAGGTAATTTCATTTGAACAATAATCGACTATATTTATACATTTCTATTCATATTTACTTTCTGAAAAACTCATTTAGGGAGCTAGCCCTTTGTCAGAATTTTATACTTTCTGTCTTTATAAAATAATCTGGAATTTCACAAATATACCATGTCCACAGCAGTCTTAATCTTTGTGGAGAAGACCTAAAAATACATTAATTATATTTATGCCTCTAAAAGTCTGTTTATTCCCTTTAGGTTTTCTTTATTTTATACCAGATATAAAATTTGTGTAACATACCTAAATAGGTATAAACACTTCAGACATAGAATCTTTCAGCACATATTCTGATGAAACTCTAAAAGATAAATTCCCCATAATAATAAGCTCATAGTAATATTTTTCAGCTACTTTTGTACAGCTACTGAGCTTATGTATTTGCTCTATTTTAAGATAAAAAATATTTATGTACTTGAAAATAATAATAACAGATGGACATTACATCAGTAGCTAGTAACAAAATTCTTATTATTTATGGTATAGTGACTTGTGAAATAGACATCTATATATATAAATGTTGATAAATCATTTTCTTTAAACTATGTAATCCTGAATTATTTGAATAACCATAAGCATGGCATTTGAATAAATAAAAAAATGCCATGTAACTTACCAATGAAGCTCCTTTGTTAACTTTGCTAATTCCCTGAGGATAAAATAAAAAATACAGGTCAGCTAAAGCAAAGTCTCATTAACCCCAGAGATACCTGTATCAACTAAATTTCATCTCTCGAAGTGATGAGAGGTATTATGCGATTATTTGTATTACAAGGAGCATTGAGAAGCCATTACGTTTCATACTAGACTTAGGGAACTATATAATGGCTGAATATGTTGTAATGTTTGGTAATATTTTTCCTTAAAACTTTTTTATCAGTAGTTTTATAGTTTACATTCTAAGCAGGTGTATATTTCAGATATGCTTAAGATACTGTAAACATTGCAGTACAGATTATGGTTGTGATAAAAGTAGTTGAACATTTAATTCTAGATATCTCCATAAGACTGAATATATTAATTAATTTCTTCATTGTATCTCCATTTTGAAGCATAGATTTTAGGTTTTCACTTATCCTTTTAACCAAGATTTCACCATCTGTCATAATGAGTACAGTAGTTCTACTTTTGTAGGATTCTTTCCTGTCTACTTGTCTTGGGGAAATTAAACCCTTAGAAAAAGTCCTTACTAAATGATTGAATGTATGTAAATACTTTAAAGTCCCAATGGTTGGGTGGTCTTGTGTGACTGTTAGTGTCTTCATCCATTCTGGAAAAGGATGTGAAGACTAGAACACATAAGAATCAACATACTTCTTCCTCTAAAATTCTAGGAAGTCAACTAAAATGCACCTAGTGTGAATTATTCAGAATTCTTTTCCAGAAATAGAGATATTAGTCAATTTCTTGCTTTACTGGGGTATCATGAATAGAAGAAGGCCTACTCTACCCTGGGCCTTGGTTTTATAGCTCTTCTAAACTAGTAATTCAGTACAGATTGAAGCACGAGGTCTTTTGCAATCTACTCTACTGGAGTTATTCAAGTTACTACCAATCTGCACAATACCTCACTCCATTTGCTAGTTGTTGCTGATGAATATTGTCCTCTAAGCCCGAGGAAAAACAGCTTAGAGCCTCAAGTTCTGGTTCCATTGATGAGGTTATGATGCGTAGATCTGTGACACAGGGGGCTGATCTGTCACACAGAGGAGTCAGTGCTTGCAGGGCTCAGTCCCATCAAAATGTAAGTCAAGTTAAAACCTCTGTCAGATAGCTTGTTTAGTTGTGCAGAGTCGATCTGATTTTAATAATTGGTCAGTCCTCCAAAAGTATTAGAATGCTATCATGAAACGTTAATCACTTACAAGCCTTTAAAGTTGAAAGGTAATATTGCTCCACTAGAATGAGAATCTGTGAGGATAATTAATACTGAAGTAGAAATCAGCCAGGTTCAGAGACTCCAACCTGTGATGTGGGATGAGAGCCTTGCTCTCTTTAGTTAGATTAAATGTTAACATCCCCAGCAAATCAACAGTTCTAACTTGAATACTCCAGATTTCATTTCAGTGCGTGTACCAGGAAAAGCCAGTGAACTGGGGGAATTGGGAACCCAAAAGTGAATCTTGGCAATTTGGGCTTTAACCTGGAGAGTAAGATTATTTCACATATATTTCCTTTACATTTTTTCTCCAAAAGGATTTTTCTATCTAGTTCCTTAAAAGAAAATGATTATGAAATAATGCAGTTACACAGCTCAGCAAGTTCACTCCACTTTACCACACAGCTAGAAGATGTCATGTATCATTGCTGTTAATCACAAACTAGACTTTACTGGGCTCTGTGGTTTGCTCATAGGGAAGCCCTGTCATACACCTGATGTGGCACTTTCTACTCAGAAGCATTTTATTTTGTATGAATAATGCAATAACCCTACCTAGTATTAATAAAACAATAAACACATGCTCTTAGGAATAACAGGAACTGCCCCCCTAGTACATTCAGAACCCAAAGCATTTAGATGTACAGGTTTTCATTTGCCATGTATCTATTTGCTATTTCAAAATACCTCAGTCTCTGCAGTTGCACTTTAAAACACATTTATAATGAAATCCTGAGAAGGTAATTCATCAAATTGCAGTGTGAATTGGAACAGGTTTTATAACAGTTTTATTGTGAAAGTCCAAAAAGCCAAAGTGAGTAGTACTTTACAAAGGCAAAGATAGAACAGAATTAGATAATATAAAATCAACTTTACCACTAACTAATCTGAAAGCTCTTTAAAACAATGACCAGAGCGTCAGCAGGCAGGCACTGACTACACAAATGAGAAGGACATAGACTCCCGAGCAGCAGCTCACACCAGCCGGACAGTCAGAGCAGTTCTACTGCAAGAGTAGCGGCCTGCTGGTCTGGGCACCAGAGCATAAATAAAACCCAAGGATGTCTGAAAGGGTTGATTTGTTCCCTATGTTTCATTATTTATTTAACAAATGTTAAAATGTAGACTACACATCCCCTGGCCACAATTTTCCATAGATTAGCTTTTAATTTTCAGCCGGTGGTCTTACCTACTGCTGGTCTTAATATTGAAAGTAAACAGTGATTCTGATTGGAATGAAATGTTATGGCAATATTTCATACTGGGATCACTTTCTGCAGATGTTTTCATTTTATTTTCTGTTTACTCAACCTTGCAGGGAAGCCAATATTAGTAATATACATGATATAATTCAAGTTCTTCTCTGACTGTGGAAACCATTTCAAAGGGTGTCAAATTACATCAAAGGTTATGTTTATATAGCAAAATTACATAGCCAGTTTATGCAAAGTGAAGGGAAAACGGTAGCTTATATGCTTTAGGAGATGCTCATGAAACAATTGTCAGTATTTTTATGTGTGAAAATAACAATATGACTCCATTTATATATATGGTCACAAGGGTATTTAATATTACTACTACATTTGGACTTACTTTAAATTATGACAGAATTATTCTTGGAATAATCACATTTAATCTGATATGAATTGCTGACAGACTTAACAGTTGTAATTGTCCAATATTTTTTTCATGCTGTAAAATTCCTCAAAGTCCATAATATAATGGCCAAGTGAAATACTTAAGCTTCTACCAAATAAGTACAACGTTAAAAATGTAAAATCCCATAGCATATGAAACCAATGTACTAAAAAAGAAGAAAATGGTTGAATTCTGACTAAATTTATACATTTTTGCTCATTACAGAAATGCATTTTATGCTTTTATGGAAATGAAATGTAAATAGTCTCACATTGATATCTGTAAAATAACTTTTAGAACTATTTTGATAATTTGTGTGAAATATTTAACTTACAAGCCCTGCAACAAAAATCTCTCTCTCTGTAAAAGACAGAGAGAAAAAACCCATTCCAAAACATAGGATGGCAAATATAAAAATGATAGTGAAATATAGTCCTTCTAAATATCAGTGCTTCCAATTGAGAGAAAAAGATTCAACATTTATATTTTGATGTGCTCTTCCGGGCTGGATTTCAATAGAGACATACATTTAATATAATTTCTGTAAACTTGATAAAAGGGTATCTGCTTTTATTCAGAAAAAACAGAGGTTAACTTTTTCTTCTCTATTTATTGCCTACAAAGAATTCCCAGTGTGGAATATGGACAACAGGTAAAACCGGTCTCCCAATCTATTTGAAAAGAAAATGTTTTGACACTGATTTTAAAACTATCAACATATGAAGCAACTCAAGAGCAAAATGTATTTTTTCTTCCTGTGAATTCGGTAAGCAGTGGCATTTACCTAAATATTTATTTTTCTCAAAATATAAAGCCAAGAGTAGGAAAACACTAAATTCATACTGATTTTTAGGTCACTACTTGAAGTCATGTACAAAAATGCATTGTCACGAACATATTAAGAACAATGAAAAGGTAAAACTACGTTAGATTTCCCTGACTGTTTGAAATACAATGAGCTTTTCTTTTGAAATTATCTCTTTAACAGAATGACTTCATTTTTTTCTTTGCTTTTGTTTAAATACACTTGCAGGCAAATTGTATTCTGGAGTTCTAATATTTTTTCCTTAACTAAGAGATGAGGTCAAAAACCATGTGAAATAGAAACAAATAGAACATGTGCCTACTGAATACCTCTTGGGAGACAATGAACTGTTTCAGTTTCGATTACCTTTGTAATATTTTAAAGCTCATTAGCCCACTTGATATTTAATATCATCCATAATTATTTTCAACATAGTATTACAACATTGTCTTTCAGTTTGTGATTTTTAATAGTTCTACCCTCATACGTTTTCAGCAGGAACACTCCCAGACAGACAGGAAGCTGACACCCCATCATGATATGGTAATGATTCCAACCCCCTCTCTTTGTTTTTGTTAGTCAGTACCATTCTGATGCTTTAGTTCAGCTGTGTACAGAAAAAATGCATGTCATGTCTTTCTCCATTAGCAAACACTGCACAAAAAGGGTTACAGTTTATCTTTGCGAAGATTTCTCTTAGGAGCTTTTAAAAAAGTGTGAGCATAGGCAGAAATGCATATAGCTATGATGTCTGCTTTCATATTTGTAGCAAGATTCTTTTTAATGTACCTATTAGTGAGAGCTAAACACTTTGAATGTTGAAAGGAAGGGGAATGCAATTGATGTATAGTTCAACAGTCGATGGAACGCGGAGCTCATTAAATAGAATACATTTTATAGAGCATGAATTGCAGAGAGTTTTGAAACCTTGGTGCTTACATATTTCCAACATAACTATGCCAGTTAAAAATAAAGAATTAAGCCTAAATGTGCAAGATCTTTAGTCTCCTTCACATAACTGTTAAAATACAGGCAAATGGAAACTTTGAATGCAGTCTCCATACAATGTGGTGGATTTATTTAAGGGAGGAATTTAACTGATGTATAGCAGTTGCAAATAACAAAATTTTTAATAAGTGCTAATGATCTCCTACAAGATGCAATGTTACTTTACATTCTGCAATTCCAACTTTTCTACCCCAACACAGAGGGAAGAAAGTATATATCCCAAGTTGGCCCTAGGCAGACTAAATTGGGTTCTTGCCTAGGGCACACGCATTTTGGAGAAGGGGTTCCAGCACTTACTACCAGTATTTCTGTTCCTTTCATCTAATTACCTGCGGCTGCCTTTGCTGAGCTTCTAGGAGGCCACAAGACTGCCTGCTTGGAAGCTGCATCAAGTCATCCTAACATAAGCTGGGTGTAGGGTGCCTCAGGGCAGCCTTGAAGCGGAGTGAAGGTTATTGTGGCTAAGTGAATCAAACCAGACAGAAAAAATGCCATTGGCTGAGAAAGAGCAAGGTGATTCATGGTGATTCCAGGCATAAAAGTGTTAGGGAAAATGATCACACAAGCCTAGGATTAGGTGGTTATCTAATCTAAAGTGACTCAGTCTCTTACAATTACACTATTCACCCTTGCACTTAATTGTATGTCAGTGTTCATCTATAATCTATTATTTAACTATGCCTGGATCCTAGAATTTTGTAGCTACATAACCTAGCATAGAACTAATCCATACTAGAACATTCCCAGAAATTCTAACCGTATCATCTGATTTGGCTCTTAAAAGAGGAGGAAAATTCATGTATGTGTGTATGTATGTATGTATGCATGTATGTATTTCTTGTGGTTCTAAGTATTGAACCCAGGACTTCCTACATGCTAAAGATTTGCTTTACCCTTGAGCGAGAAGTGTCACTTTTTGAAGTTTTGATTTTAATGAAAATAATCTGGATTGGAATTACTTGGTAAATTAATATCACTTTTAGTACACACCTCAAATACAAGAAATAAAACAGAGAACAAAAGGGTAAGAAACATCACTTGAGATAGTTCATCATAGGGAAATAATTCATACATAAATAAAGTGCAAAAAAATTTCCAACAGTGACATATGGTGGTTTATATCTGAATTTTAGTCCTAGACTATTATTTTAATAGGTTCGAGGCAAAATGTACACACCCGTGCGTGTGCACACACGCACACATGCACACACACAATATGGTATCTGATTCTCCAGCCCATAACTCAGGGACCAGCTTTGTAAACTTAGAGAAGGAAAATCTCTGTGGATTTGTGCAGAGTTGAGGCGCTACTTGTAAAGCTGTCTTGCAAGGAATTATAGAACTACCCATTCACATAGCTGAGAAAGGCACAGATTTTTCCCTCTGAAATAGGTGTAGAAGTGTATTGGAGCCGACAGCTGTGCAGACTGTCAGCTTGAGAAGCGCAGTTCTCCCCTGGAGCTAGGCATGCGTTTTTGCTGTCTTGGGAAGACAATGAGAGAGGTAGGTAAAAGAAGTACTACTGTACCTGGGCTATAACAACTGACATCTTCCTGGGACCCTTGAAAAGCTAAAATTAGTATGCTGGTTTTTCTTCATTCTTTTATTTCTCTTTTTCTACATAAATGAAGAATAAGAAGTCACTCTGTGTTCTTTATGCTCCCTCTACCACTTGCTGCGTTTAATTTTTCCTTTGAGTAATTACTATGGTTAAATGAAAGGGAAAAGTATTGCAGCTATAAAGTAGACCAGGTAATGCGGGCAATTTAAAGGTATCATTTTTTGACCTGTGAAATTAGCTTGGTAAGGTGTTGAAAACAGAGATAATTAACATTATAGTTTCTTGAAATAGACAATTATGTATACAGCATCATTCAAGAAAATTCCAGGGAAAAAATGTTACTGCCCACTGTTTAAATCAAGCACAGTAATATAAATTCTGACAAATAGAAATGGGCTTAGTCCTAGACAATTATTTTTGGTGAAAATTACTTATGTTTTTGGAAAATTATAGATCCTACTGGTTATGTGGGGAAGAAAAGGCCAGAGGTAATATTAGCTACAGGCCAGGCACTATATTAGTTACTTTGCACACATTACTTTATTAAATTCTCATAATAGTCTCTTGAGATAGGTAATATTACCTTCCTTTTAAAGATGAGAAAACTGGGTTTAATGAGGCAAAATAACCTGCAATTGGCCTTTAAGAAACAACAACAAAAAGACTTATTGAAATTCAAATATTCTTCAACATGGGAAAGGAGGTAGGAAAAAGGCAAAAATCTCCTTCCCCAAAATGTAAGGAGAAATCAGGTAAAGAATGCAATGAGCCTGGTACTGTTTCATTCATAGTTAGTTTTAGGGGCTGGGGATTTAGCTCAGTGGCGCAGCACCTGCCTGGCAAGCACAAGATCATGAGTTCGAATCCTGCTACCGGAAAAAAAAAAAAAAAGCAACAACATAGTTACTTTTACTCTGAGAACTATGAGGAAAAACAATTTTTCCATTTAAAAAGTATATTTGTTATATTATTAGATTAAATGTTATCAAATAATATTAGGCAAATATTTGATAATAGATTTATAAAGGTAGAAGGGGAGAAAATATGTTTATTCATAAGACAAATGTCGGGATGCAAATGTTTTCCAATTTCTCTGTCAGGCACTGAAATATCAATACATCATAAGTTAGTAAAATATCCCAACTAATTGAAGCAATTGACATCTTACAATGAGTAAGAGAGAAAGAGAAAGTGTAGTGGGAGGAGAGAGAGAAGATATGACAGTCTGTGTGCATGCATCTCCATCCATATGGCTAGGCTGCTTTTAGTAAAAATGTGCCACTAAACCCTTGCTTGAGGCAGAAAAACTATACCAGAATTAAGGACTAATAAAAAATAAACTGCATAAAATAAAACAGTGGAAGAAGTATTCTCTAGTGAGTGTGTGCAAACAGTGGAGAGACAGCAGACATCAGCAAGGGTGGGAGAGTCATCAGAGAACACGATTTTTCATTTATATGAACAATGAAGAAATTATACCTGAAGCCATTTAATTGTGTGAATTCACCCCACTTCTGACACATTTTAATACAAAGCGGACTAACACATAACTATGAAAATGGCCTTTTAAGTTATGAACTTATCACTACACTTATATGACCACTACTGAACAAGAATGACTCAAAAAATTAAGTGACATATAAGTAGACAAAGGGAGTTTTTAGAAGCTCAGTTTATGTCTGTACGAACAAAATAAATTAACCATGATTCATTGTATTGATTTCTTAGAGTTGTCTTAATATACCCTCTGGTGGTTTTAATATCCATTCAGCTAAAGTGATTACCCCCAATCAGGAGTCTGACAAAAATAAGACGATTATACAAAGCGGCATCTGGGCATTTATTTTTGTGATTATCAAAAGAGCTCATAACTTAATGGTATTCATCAGCTTGTGTTAAGTCCACAGGAGCTGTGTTTGTTCACTAACATCCAAGAGAAGCCAGCCAAGTATTTTCACTTTGTGCTGGTCCTGAAAAGAGATAATTAATAAACTGACTTGCCCAGAATGTTAAAAACAATAATCACAAGAAACCCTTGGATCTCTGTTTCTTACCACTTGATATGCTTTATCATGAAAATAATAATAAGATTGGCTTCATGCAAATTCAAAATTCATTAATTGTTTTCTGAAAATATACCATGATGAAAAACTTGGTGCAGATATATATATAGTACACTACAACTTTAAAATATCACTTGCAGCATTTATCACAATGTAAAAGATTCATATGGCCAATTAAGTTTTGAAAATTTGCTTTTCTTTAGTAACTCTTGTAAACTACAAATGTAATTGTTGAGACATTTCAGTTGACATACTTCTGTGATCTCTCAGAATATCTGTGCTATACTCCACTCACACTCACTGTTTTTCACTCTCTTTCTTTTTCTTTTTCTTTCTTTCTTTCTTTCTTTCTTTCTTTCTTTCTTTCTTTCTTTCTTTCTTTCTTTCTTTCTCTTTCTCCCTCCTTCCCCTTCCTTCTTTCCTTCCTTCCTTCCTTCCTTCCTTCCTTCCTTCCTTCCTTCCGTCCTTCCTTCCTTCCTTCCTTCC